>NC_143547.1:54143736-54481236 GCF_031878675.1 Megascapheus bottae
ATACCTATGTGTGGGATTTCTAAATCATATAATACACATTTTATTTCTGAGGAACCAAAAATTGCTTAAAAGGCAGTCCTTTTTATCCTTTTGTAATTAAGACTTTATTTTTCCATTACCAAAGAATGAACCAAAGTTAAAAGTAATTTTTATATACACTTCCTTGCACATTACCTCTTAATTTTAATAACTTGCATTGTTTTGGGCACATTTGTTAAAATGGATGAACCAATACTGATGCATTGCTAAAGGCCATAGCTTATATTAATGTTCACACCCTTATGAGTTTTATGAGTCTTATCAAAAATATAATTCCATGTATCCATCATTATCCATAATTTTTTTCCTATATAAGTCACTTCTACTATACCTAATCATCACTTCTTCCTATACTCCTGCTTTTAATCTTTGGCAACATTAGATGTAGACTTTTCAGACATCGTTCTCCTAATAATATACATTTGAGATTCCTCTATATTGTCAAGGATTGATCCTTCAAACTTTTTAAGACCTGATTATTATTATTATTATTATTATTATTATTATTATTATTATTGAAGGGTTACTTAGTTATTTCCAACTTCTGCCCACTAAAAATAACAGTGTGCAGGGTTTCTGTGGATGTAGATTCCAAAAACATCATGTAAATATTTATAGAGTGTGATTTCTCTATTGTGATAAAATGTTTTGCTTTCAGAGAAACTTCGAAACTGTCATCCAGAATGACTTAACATATATTAATCCTACAAGCAAAGTATGATAGATAGTTCAGTTTTTTGACATCCACATCAGTATTTGATGTCAAGTCTCTTAAGAAGTTCAGTTATACCGCATTATTATTTTAACTTGCAATTCCCACATGACATAAAATATTGGCCATTTTCTCATCAGTTTATTATGCATATGTATTTAGGTAAGATATCTATCAGACTTTTATTTTATTGGTCTTATAATTGCATTATTTGTTTTCTTACTATTATACTTTAAGAATGTTTTGTATCAAATATGTTTTTGAAATATTTTAATCACTTTGTGAATTGCCTTTTCTTTATCTTAAAACTGTCTCCTACAGAAAAGGAATTTAAAATTTTAATAAAACTAAAATTTATCAATTATTTTTATCAATTATTATAATTTAATGCAAGGTAACAGTTTTTCCTATGTTATATACTAATGTTTTCATAATTTGAAATTTATATTTACTTCTCTGGTACAGTTTTTGCAATTTTATTAGTCATGCTTTTTGGCAATCCAATTTAAGCTAATTTTATGAACATTGTAAGATCAAAGATTATAGCTTCTTAGAGATATATACTTTTTTTTCCTGTTTGAACCTATTAGTTTTGAACCTATAGTGAGTCTCTTGAAGGCAGTATGGAGTTGGAAAATTCCTTTTTCTCCATTCTTCAAAACTCTATTTTTATTAAATGTACAATTAATTTACAATTATAGAAATTAAGGAATTAATAATAATAAAGAAAGACTTTCATATTATTCTATTTTTATTTTTGTGCCAGTACTGTGGCTTGAACTCAGGATCTGGATACTATCCCTGAGGTTGTTTTGCTGTTGTTTTTTCTTCTCAATGGTAGCAATCTCCCACTTAAGCCATGGCATCATTTCCAGAATTTTGGTTGGTGATTGGACATAAAGAGTCTCATGATTCAGTCTGGGATGGTTTTGAACTGCATTCCTCAGATCTCAGCCTCCTGAGTAGCTAGGATTACAGGCATGAGCCAACAGCACCTGATAGATACTGGAGTTTTGGGATGTCATTCATCCATTATTCCTTTTAACTTATCTTCAAGAAACTGTATAAAGGAGGGGCTATATAACAAAGCAGTTTAAGAATACAGTGCATCTTGAACAGAGGCACCCTTTTCAACATTCTCACCCCCTTCTTCCCACCCTTCTCTTACTTTTCTTAATTTTGTGGTATATAAAGTAAACTCTTGTCTGCCTTCTCCCTTTCTCCTCCCTTATTCAATTTGCTTTCTCCTCTTGTTATTGTTACTTTCTTTTATGCTTATTTAATTTTTCTACTGACATATTTTGATTCCTTTCTCATTTGCTTTTAATGTATGTTCTACACATAATTTATTGCTTGGTATGATGACCACTGCATATAACATCTTGATGTTATAGACATCTTGTTGAATTGCTATCAACTAAATTTCAATTGAAACACAAATGCTTTATTCTTTTATAACATCAAACCCCCTCTACATTTTCATGGCAAAACATGTTTTCATATATTTTGTGTCCCATAATATAGATTTTAATTATATTTTGCCAGTCCAGGGCTTGAGTTCAGGATCTGAGCACTGTCCTTGGACTTTCTCACGGCTAGAGATCTACCATTTGAGCCTCAGAACCACTTCCAGCTTTTTTCTATGTATGTGGTACCGAGGAATCGAACCCGGGTCTTTGTGCATGCTAGGCAAGCACTGTACCTGTAGGCAAAACTCCCAACCTAAATTTTAATTATTTTATATATTTATCTTGTAAATACTATAAAAAACTAACAGTTATGAACCCAAAATTCAAACATTTTTAATCATTACAAGTACATTTAACTTTACTGTAGAAATTTGTTACTTCATATGACTTATACCATCATTTTAAATCAGGTACAAGCAATTCCTTTAACATATCTCGTAATTTTGATTTAATGGTAATTTTTTCTGCAAATGTTTTGATTTCTTTCTCATTTTTGAAGATTTTTTTGCCAAATATAGGGTTGTAGTTTTGCATCTTTTTCCAGGATTTTAGATACATCATTTCACTGCTTTTAGGTCTCCATGGGTTCTCTTGAGTAAATAAATTGATAATCTTATTCAGAATTCCTTGTACTCATGAGTTGCTTATTTCATGCTGTATTTTTCAATACCTTTTATCTTTGTCTTTTGACAGTTTGATTAAAGTATGTCTCTTGTGAATATCTTTATCTTACTTTGAGTTTATTGAGCTCACTGAATGGGTAGATTTATATCTTTCTTGTATCTTTCTCATATCTTTCATCACACTGGGGCAGTTTTTAAACATTATTTGTAAAGCCTTCTTGTCTTAACATCAAACACATACTCTCTTCTCCTTATTGTGTTCTCATGAATATTTTCATATACTTAGTGGTATCTCATCTCTCTTATTTCCTTTCTCATATTTTTCGGTTTTTTCTTGAGTTCTCATTTTGGGAAATGACGAAACCTAGTGCTGGACTGATGGGGCTCTAGGAGATGTATTTGTAGATATTTATATTATATCTTTCCTAGGAATATGGCTGTGCTCTGGGTAAACAGTCTAACACTTAATATTCTGACATGTCCAGATGCCCTTTCAACAGGAAATTTGGTACAAAGCAGATACACTCTAGCTCTTATCTCCTTTGCTTTTATAAGAATAAAACTATTCCTTAGGCTCAAAATCTACTGTCTAGGAAATTCTTCATTGGAAAGGAAGTCAGGTTCAAGTATGTTGGCTAAGTCAGACACAAAAGGTAAAATGACAAAGCACATGAAATAACAAAATCAGTTTGTTACTTAACCAGACTCAGAAAGGAAAAAGATAAAATGTCTTGGAGGATTAGTGGGAAATATATGAATGATATAGATGTTTAAGCAGGAAATTGGAAACCATGGAGAGAACATAAGATCTTTGCAACAAAGTTTTTGTTAGATTATAAAGAGATATTATCCAAACAGTTTGCCTGAGTTCTAAAGAGTCAAACTATGATTGAGAGATTATCCCTATGACATATCTGTCTAGATCATGTGAGGTATGTGGGATATTGGGATGAATCAAATTATATCTTCCCAGCTGTGTAATAGGGAATTGTTCACCAAGAGGGAGTTATTTGAATCAGGTATCTGGTTCTTTTGTTATTGTTTGGTCATGGAACCTGAACTCAGGGCTTAGATACCAAGTTCTTTTGCTCAAGGCTAGCACTCTACTATTTTCAACCACAGCACCATTTCCGGTTTATGAGTAGATGCTTAGAGATAAGTGTCTCACCAGGGCTGGCTTTGAATCCAGATTTTCAGATCTCAGACCCTCAGAATCCTGAGTAACTAGTGTTATAGGCATGAGCCACCAGTGCCTAGCCATTTTTTACAACTGTGAAATAATTTACAAATTCAAAGAATTATCAACTAAGTGTAACTCAAACTTGCTTGTGTCCAGTCATTATATTCAAAATATTGCTAGAAAAATAGGAAATTATAAGAATTCATTAATATTCTATTTCATGTATTTTTCAGGCTAGATAATTGACTGATTCTTCTACCTGTTCAATTTGATAGATGAACTCCACTAGTGAAAATTTAATAATAGTTATTTTACTCTTCATCCCAAGATTTCTATTTGGTTCCCTTTGAAATTTCTATTTCTTTCTTTATACAATAGTTTTGTACATTATTTTCCTGGTTTTCTTTAGTTTTATGCTAATAGTACTAGGTCCATAAGTATGCTGTAAAGTCTTTCTCTAATAAGTCTAGTATGTGTACCATTTTATTACTGGTCTCGTTCTATTTATTTTGTTCCTTTAAATATGCCAAATATCAATTTCTTTGTATGCTTTATATTTTAGCAGACAAGTGGACATTTGAATATTATAATGTGGAATTAGTAGAAATAGATTGTTCCCTTATCTTTTAAAAAAATCCCACATTCCCTTTCCTGTCTGGTAAATAAAGTTCTATGTTCTATTCAGCCAGTGTCAGATTCCCTAAATCCCAAGGGCTTAAAATATAATATAAATATTTTATGATTATTCTAATTATTTCCTGCCGAGATTTTCTCCAAAATAGAGAAATCAGCTTGAGATGAAAGTTTAGCAAATTCTCAAGTCATTTCTTATTATGTGTCTTACCTTGGATATGCCTATGTCTTTCATTTTCTATTTATATTTTTAATGTATTTTAAAAATAATTACACACGTGGGTTTCCATTTAATATACTTGTTGATTTGTATCAGGTGTCTTGGTCAGAGTCACCCCTTGAAATATTATCATCCGTACTCATCTTCTAAAATTTCATAGTCCAGGTTTTGTATATGTACATTGAGTATTATAACTGCATTAGTAGCTAGGATTATAGGTATGAGCCACTGGCCCCCAATTCCCAATTATGTATTTATAATAAACATTGTAGTCAATATTTATTAACATACTTAAAAACACTTTTATCAATGCAATAGCCTAAAATAATGGTGAAATGTTCTAGTCTATGCAAACACATAAAAATGTCAGGAAAAGACCAGGCACTGGTGTCTCATGCCTGTAATCCTAGCTACTCATAAGACTGAGATCTGAGGATTATGGTTCAAGGGCAGCCCAGGCAGAAAAGTCTATGAGACTCTTATTTCCAGTTAACCACCAGAAAACCTGAAGTGGAGCTTTGGCTCAAAGTGGTGGAGCACTAGCCTTGAGAAAAAGCTCAGGGACCCTGCCCAGGCCCTGAATTCAAACCCCTGATTGACAAAAAATGTGTCAGAGAAAGTCTAATAAAAATCCAATACATATTAAAGATCTGAATTCAGAAAGAGAAATTCATACATTTCCTATAACATACTGGATCATAAGGGAGAATACTAAAAAATGCTTAACGATACATCTCATGTACATCAGACATAAATATTAATCTTAAGTATTTCACCTCACAAATGATAAGGTATGAGTCTTTGTTTTTTAAAGTATAAAAGTAGTGATCTCTTTCAATATACATTGTATTCATAAACTGATTTCTTTAATGCTAAGTCTTTTGTACAACTACTTAAGGATATTTTAATCCTAGAAATAAGAAAAATATATGAGGTTGGGCCCCTGTAGGTCTAGAAAACCCCATGCATACATGCAGTCTGTGAGCTCATTCCAGTCTCAAATAAGCCCAAAGGTGATCTGAGCTGTTCTCCTGATGAAGTGGGGTGTATCTTATAACGGACTCTTAGAAGAAACTAAATAGAACTGAAAAGAATGACCGTTAAGAAAGCAAATTTTTGTCTGTCTTGGGCCTTGAACTAAGGGCCTGGGTGCTGTCCCTGAGCTTCTTAGTACTAAAGGCTAGCACTCTACCACTTGAGCCACAGAGCTACTTCCAAATTTTTCTTAGTAATTTATTGGAAATGAGAGTCTCAGGGATTCCCCTGCCCAGATTGGCTTTGAACCACAATCCTCAGATCTCAACCTTCTGAGCAGTTAGGTGTACAGACGTGAGCCAGTGGCACCTGGCTGAAAGTAGCATCTTTATCAGTACATACAATTAGACGTAGCCAATCCATGTTTATGTATAGGATGCTTCTAAATTTGATGAAGCACTTTTGGGAGGTAATTAAATTATTTTTATCAAACTTATGCATTAAAAATGATTTTATTATGCTTTTGTAGGAGAAATATTTTATTCATGAAACAGAGCATGTATCTATTGGAGCTGTAGCTAATTCTAATATGTACTAAAAATAAATACTAGAAAGAGAGCCTAGTGTTGCTGGCTCACATCAGTAATCCTAGCTATTCAAGGGACTAACATCTGAAGATCATGGTTCAAAGCCAGCATGGGTAAAGAAATTCCATGAGACTCTTGCTTCCAATTAACCAGCAAAGACCCAGAAGTGGCTTAAATGGTAGGGTGTCAGCCTTAAGCAATAAAAGCCAAGCAGAGAGCAAGAGGCCCTGAGTTCAAGCCCAAGTACTATTGAGTGACAGACACAGACAGATAGACGGACAAACAGACATACAGAGAAAGAGATAGGGTCCAAATTCTACTTTGGTAGTAGCTGACCTATGCTGACCTATGTAAGAGGTATATTCTAAATGTAAATAATCCAAGATGGAAATAATGACAGATGGAAAATATATGTCATATAAAACTGAACCTAGATAGTATCCAATATCTAGAAGAGTCTTACAAACAGTATGGTGACTGAAATAAGCCAGAGACAAAATAATGCATGGATATATTTTCATTTAAATGAAGTTCAAACCACAGCTACAAAAATCATTTTGAGATACTTCCGGATATTGGTTTCCAATATAGATTTTGAAGCCTGAGGAAATTTCACATTCTTATTTATGCTGTGATTCTGCAGGCATATACATGTGTAAAAACATCATTATACTATGTATTTGTGACTTGTATTTCTCTGTTATTATAAAATAAATTCTTTAAAAAGTAGATATGGGCCGGGTACCAGTGGCTTAAACCTGTAATCCTAGCTACTCAGGAAGCTGAGATCTGAGGATTGTGGTTTAAAGCCAGCTTGGTCAGAAATGTCCTCATGAGACACTTGTCTCCAATTAACTGCTCAAAAATTGAAGTGGAGCTATTGCTTACAGTGGTATAGTGATAGCCTTGAGCAAAAGAGCTCAGGGACAGTGCCCGTGCCCTAAGTATAGGCCCCATGATTCACTAAAAAAGAAAAAAGTAAATATGGTGAGTTGTAATTAAAATGATTATTTTCATAAGTTTGGTCAGTTGAAGAAGATTTGTTTTGGCAATTTAAAAAAGATACAATGAAAATACTGGGCAATGACAACACAAAGTAGGGACACAAGTTTGAGTATAAAGGGGTTTTTGTTTTGGGGAGGATTGTTCTGGTGTTTTTCAGTCACAGGGTTTGAATTCAAGGCCTAGACATTCTCTCTGAATTTTTTCACTCAAGGCTCATGGTCTACCACTTTGAGCCTTAGCAGCAATTAATTGGGGGTAAGAGTCTCATGAACTTTCCTGCCCAGGCTGGCCTAGATCCTCAGACCTCAACCTCCTGAATAGCTAGAATTATAGGCATGAGCAACCAGCCCAGCACAGGTTTTTAAATCACTCTCCCAATCAAAGAAGAATATTGAAATTGAGTAAATATATCTGACATGCACATAAAAACTTTTACATGAATGTCATATAAATAGAAATGGGTACATAATTTGAATGCGTAGTGCTGTGACCACTGAAAAGGAATCAAAGAGAATGAAAAAAGAATGTGACCTAGTTGCAAGCAGAGAAGAAGCTTGAGTTCCTAGAAAAATCATTCCACATAAAATAAAATGGTAGACTAACTCTAAGTTTATTGGAATACAATAAATGTGACTAGATAAAAGCCATCCATCAAAGGGCAGAGATGCTCAAATTGAATGATCCTTTAGATTATGACGAATGCCTTTCTAAAATTTAGAAATAGATTATTTGAAGCCCAGTGGCATTCGCACTTATTATGTTCTTTCATGTCAACTAGTAATATATTTTATAACAACAATAAAGACAAACATTTTTCTTTTTTCTTACAGACTGATCTTAGTCATGAGATGGAATCTGATATAGTGGATGTGGTAAGTGTCCATCTAAATTTTTTCTTCTAAAATACATTTATTTACAACATATTCACCTTTAGAGTACAAAATAACCATTTTTTCTTTAGAGTGTAGTGAATTTAAAACATATATTTTGCTTTATTCTTTCATGGCATAAGAATGAAGTTGAATAAAAAGAAAAAAACTTTTATAGAAGATAATATTTTAGGATATAACAAAATACAATTAATATAATATGCTATATTAGGAAAATATAAGCAGAATTATATTCTGAAACAAAAACTACTGTTTTATTTATGCTTTTGGTACAAGCTTACACTTATTCTCCAAAACATAAATTATAAATTTTCCATAGCATTTACTGTGTGCAGATATTTTTTCATATATTTTTATTGTAATTAATAGAAGGGTTACATTATATTCACCAGATAGAAGGTGCATTACTTCACAAACATTGATTCCCTTTCTCATGTCTTGGTCCCCATTTCCCTCCCCCCACTCTCGTCCCTCATCTTGTTTTCCCCCCTTCCCTATCCTATTTCAAATAACCAAATAAACATGTATACACTATACCAGATAACAAGGTGAAATACTGTAAAAGTATGAGATAACCAAGGGACAGCAAAAGAGATGATAACATAGTACATTAAGGACAATAATCATGCATTATTATGGCTTTTGTTTCTATATCCTGGAGGACCTTCCTTTAGTTTCATCCTATATGGCCTTATGTATCTAGGTTTTGCTCTATTGCAAATCCCTGCCCTATTAAATTTCATCATCACTTATTTGACTTTCACACATCTAATTCCTTCACTCAACAAATATTTACTGAATATACTTTAATACCAGGTATTATAAATTAATAAAATAAAAGTATCTGTGCTCATTACTTTGGAATCAACAAATAAGTGAGGTACACATTTTGTCAGGTGTTGACAGATGCTATGGAGATAAATTCAGAAATAGGACCTAGTACTAGCTGGTAGGGTTGAGTACAAAAGATGTCAATAAAGAGATGAATTGAAGAAATATCTAAAGAAAGAGAGTGATGAAACCTTGTGCATGCGGCTGTATGTAGGATGGATAAGAGGTTAAAAATCCAAGTTCTTTGTTCTGAGGCAAACCACAGGGCTTTGTAGATGAAGAGGAAATGTATTTGTTTTTAATCATCAACAAAGATTGCCAGTATATTCGTCTGGAATAAAATAAACCATTCAAATAAGTTGCTGTGCATTCATCCTAGTTTCTTAAAACTTAAAATGAGTGTATGTAATACAAAGTCATTTATCAGGCAATAACTGGTATTTAAATGGTTTTTATTGTTATTATTTTTATTGCAATTAATAAAAGGGTTACAGTTATATTCACCAGATGAAAAGTGCATTACTTCACAAACATTTCTAACCCTTCTCATGTTTTTGTCCCCATTTCTCCCCCCCCCCAATTTAGCTCATCTAATCTCTATCATCCTGTGTGGCTTAACTAAATGTTATAATTTGATCATTTTAATCTATAAAGTATTTTTCTTTTCAAACCTTGCTCTTAGAAGATAATAAACAGTAGATCTTTCTTTTTTCATATATTTTTATTATAATTAATAGAAGGGTTACATTATATTTGCCAGATAGAAGGTGCATTAGTTCACATACATTGATACCCTTTCTCATGTCTTGGTCCCCATTTCCCTCCCCCCCACCCCCACTCCTCATCTTGTTGGATATATTTGTATTTGGTTATTTGAAATTGGCTAGGGAAAGGGGGAAACAGTAGATCTTTCTGACTGCAAGAAATGTTAGTGAAATCTGCATCATGAATTGGTAACAAAAAATAAGTGGATTGTAACAACTTTATAATTATTTATGCCTTAGAATATCAAACAGGCAACAGAAAAAATTGATGACTAATGTACACCTTTTCAGACTAGTAGATCCTAATATAGGATTCCAGTGAAAAATAGCAGCAATGTACATATTAGTTTCCAAAAGCTGCATTGATGGTGTTTACCCCATGTACTCTAGCACTTACAACATTTCAGAAATGACTGCAATTACCTTTTATGTATTAACATATGCAATCCTTACAAAAATTCTATGACATGGTTATAATTAGTTTGATTTTACAGATGAAAGTTCAGAGGCACAGAGAGATTACTTATAGTTTTTCTACAGTTCTATTGTTAGGTGTTGATGTAATTGAGACTCTCTTCAGAGTCAATGACTTAGCTGTACATTCTGTTCAATCCTACTCATTAGATTCAGGTAACGTTTATTAGTCCAATTGTTTGACATTTTTCTATACTAATCCAATTCATTATGTAATATTCTTCCATATGAAGCCTAAAACATGTGATGATGGCATTAGGATGAAGAAAATAAAATAAAAGAAAAGCAAATAAAAGTCATTATATAAGGTAGACTTTTTAACTTTAGGAGTTGAAAAATAGCAGATATTGGCCAATCCAAAGTCACAATACTATTGTTTTCCAATGATTGTTGCTCTTTTAGTTCTTTCTTTGACTTTATAAAAGTTAGTATTTTAATAATGATAATAACATAGTACAAATGCCTGCCTGGGCAGGGTGTTATGAAATTTTTTCATATATTTTATTGTAATTAATAGAAGGGTTACATTATATTCACCAGATAGAAGGTACATTACTTCACACATATTGATACACTTTCTCATGTCATGGTCCCCATTTCCCTCCCCCCACTCTTTAAGTTCTTATATTTACCTTTATGATCCACTTCAAATTAATTTTTGTAATGATGAGAGATATTACCCAAATTCATTCTTCATTTAAAATTGTATTATTGTATTGTAAAGGTGATATTCAGAGAGGGTTACAATTACATAAGTCAGATAAAGGCTACATTTCTTTTTGGACAATATCACCCCCTCCTTCACTCTCTTCCAGTTTTTTCCTCTCCTCCTCCCCCACAAATTTTATAGTTTATTTTTGACATATTGTCTAGAGAGTATCACTATAGCATCTGTTCAACTTATGTTCCACCATTTCTGTGCCCCCCCCACC
The DNA here is from genome assembly GCF_031878675.1 of Megascapheus bottae. NCBI lineage: Eukaryota > Metazoa > Chordata > Mammalia > Rodentia > Geomyidae > Megascapheus > Megascapheus bottae. The sequence goes on from NC_143547.1 coordinate 54,155,071, forward strand.
AATTTGTAAACAAATCTAAAGGAAAAGAACACAAAAACAGCAGCAGCAGCAGCAACAAAAACTCCTAATTTTCATTTCCTGGAGTTCATTTTGATAGATACTATTTTATATCATCAGATGGACATAGCTTTTTTATATGGCTATCAAATTGTCCCAGCATCATTTTTTGAAAAGTATGATGTCCTTTTTGAAATATATGGACATCCTCACTGAAAGATAATGAACTGTAGGTTGTTTACCAATTCACAATTCTCTTCTGTTGGGCAATGTATCTGGTCTTATGTAAGTCTTATACTAAATTTATTACTTTGTCATTCAAGTTTTGAAATCATGAAGCATAAATCCTCCAACTCAATTCTTTTTTTCATGTTTTATTGTAATTAATAAAAGGGTTACATTATATTCACCAGACAGAAGGTGCATTACTTCACAAACATTGACACCCTTTATCATGTTTTGGTCCACATTCCCCCCCCCCATCTCCACCCTTCATCTTGTTTTCCCCCTTCCCTATCCTAATTCAAATAACCAAACAAACATATATACAATACATCAGATAACAAGGTAAAATACTGTAACAATATGTGATAACCAAGGGACAGCAAAAGAGATGAGAGGTAACATAGTACATTAAGGACAACAATCAATCATTATATCGCTTTTTCCAACTCTAATCTTTATCAAGAAAATTTTTCCTAGCATTTACTTTTGTCTGTAACATTTTCACATAAGTGAAACTGTAACAGTGCCCCTTGTGACTGTGCTAGATCTTTTGTTTCATTTTTATTCTCAGGGTGATGTATAGAGGGGTTACAATAACATTCATCAGGTAGTGAGTACATTACTTGTTAGACATTGTTACCCCTTCCCATGTCTTACTCCCACTAAATCTGTTTTTAAAAAAATTATTAGTACCCTTTAAAAATAATAAATCTCCCAATTATTGATCATTGTATATATTTCAATGACTATGTGTTTCTCTATACACTTTAATTTTATTCTTAATTGCTGCACATTAACTGATGCTATTGTAGATATTTTTGCCAGTCCTGGAGCTTGAACTCAGGGCCTGAGCACTGTCCTTGGGCTTCCTCAAGACTAGCACTCTGGCCCTGAGCACTACTTTTCGCTTTTTATGTGTATGTGGTACCTAGGAATCAAACCCAGGGCTTCGTGCATGGTAGCCTACCACTCTACCACTAGGCCATGCTCCCAGCCCAATATTTTTAATATGTTGTGTACTACAGTAGTTATACAAATGGATCTTTAATTGCTACATTTCCACACATGTTTACAATATGTTCCAATTTCATCCTCTCTATCACTCTCCTTTTTTCTCTTTCCTCCTTTTTTCTAGAAAAATTTTAACAGAATTCCTGTTTAATTTTAATTTTCTATTCTATTTTAACTATATTTATCCTCTTTCAAAATATATTTCAGGGGGCTAGGAGTTTGGCCTAGTGGTAGAGTGCTTGCCTAGCATGCACGAAGACCTGGGTTCAATTCCTCGGTACCACATACATAGAAAAAAGCTGGAAGTGGTGCTGAGGCTCAAGTGGTAGAGCTCTAGCCTTGAGAAAGTCCAAGGTCAGTGCTCAGGCCCTGAGCTCGAGCCCAGGACTGGCAATATATATATATATATATATATAATTTCAGAATGGCAATATATATATATATATTTCAGAATGGTCACCCTCTATTATTCCCTTTCCCTTCATTTTCCAAGTCTCTGTCTATATTCTCTCTTAGAGTAAAATCCTGTGTTTATCCATATATAGTTATATAAATGCTTATATGTATATATATTAGGTAATATATTGCTAATGTATAGAAATATGATTGTTATATTTTTATCTTTATCGTGAAACATTTTCAAATAATTTCTTTGAACATTTTTAAATTGCTTATTATTTTTATACATGAAAACATTCACAATACAGACTATTTTACTTCTATTGGAATGCCTTTCATTTGTTTTTCATTCCCTACTAATATGACTGGAATAGCTAATACACAATGCTTAGTAAAAGTGACAAGTGTCATTAGGCTTTTTTTTTTCAAATCTTCGTGGGGAAGCATACATCCTTTCATGATTAATTATTATATTCACTATAAGTGAGTGAGTGTGTGCGTGTGTGTGTGTGTGTGTGTGTGTGTGTGTGTGTGTGTGTGTGTTCTGGAGCTTGAACTCAGGGCCTGAGTGCTATCCCTGAACTTTTTCACTCAAGGATAGTGCTCTACTTCTGGCCTTTTTGGCAGTTTCTTAGTGAAGATGAGAGTCTCACGGACTTTCCTGCCCAGGCTGCCTTCAAACTGCAATCTTCAGATCTCAGAACAACTTCAACTGTATTTTATACTCATGCAGTTTCATTGTATTCCTGGTTGATTGTTATTATGAGGCTAATATATTTTATTTATCTATTTGCTTTACTGAGATAAGCATATAGTCTCCGTTCTTTATTAGTATAGTATTCAACACTGATATTTAGCTGAGATAGCTCTCATTTTGCTACAGTGTATAATTTTTATAGGTTGCCCAATCTGTATTAGCACTTAACTTAGGAAGTAGAAATTTTATAAATATGTACATATATTTTATAGTGTCTGGGCTGTATACAGAGAAGAATGAAACTATCATTTTCTCACTTTACAAAAGTAAACTGAATATCAATTAAAAACTAAAAACTGTGAAACTACTAGGAGGAAACATACCGGAAATAATTTAAGTCGCAGGAATGGGAAAGAATTTTTTGGACAAGTTTTTGGACAAAATGAATGAATCAAAAAACAGTAAATTAATAACTGGGATTACAAATCTGTATTTTAGTTCAGTTAATGTCACCAACAGGCAAAATACCTTTACAATACTTTTTATGATGTTTAAAATGTAAAATATAAAGAATAGGGAAGTATTTACAGCTCCTTTCCTTTCCTCTCCTTTCTTTTCCTTTCTTGTGACAATTATGGGTCTTGAACACAGGGATCTGGGATCTGTCCCTGATCTTATTTTTTCAGTCCTAGAGCCTGAGCACTGTCCTTGGGCTTTCTCAAGGCTAGAGCTCTACCACTTGAGCCACAGAACCCTTTCCAGCTTTTTTCGATGTATGTGTTACCAACGAATCAACCTGGGTATTTGTGCATGACAGGCAAGCACTGTAAACCTTGGCCAAACTTCTCGCCCTCTCTGATCTTTTTATTCAAGGCTGGCAATATACCATTTGAGCCACAACTCCACTTAGACCTTTTTTAGGTAGTTTAGTGGAGAAAAGAGTCTCACAGATTTCCTGTGCTGGCTTTGAGCCACCAACCTCAAATCTCAGCCTTCTGAGTAGCTAGGTTATGGGCATGATCCATTGACACCTATCCTGATGTTAGTTTTTATAATCAAAAGGGAATTTTGGGGGCCAGGAGTTTGGCCTAGTTGTAGAGTGCTTGCCTGGCATGTATGAAGATCCAGGTTCGATTCCTTGGTATCACATACATAGAAAAAAAGCTGGAAGTGGTGCTGAGGCTCAAGTGGTAGAGATCTAGCCTTGAGAAAGCCCAAGAGTAGTGATCAGGCCCTGAACTCAAGCCCAGGACTGGCTAAAAATATTTTTTCACAATCGTCACTTATACACTAATTTGTAACCTCTATAAGTCTGTATTAATTTCCAATGTTTCAACACTTGATGGGGCCCTAATGTTTTATTTTTTATCAGTCTGTTGTACATGTATTGTCACAGGTTCAACACTAGAGGGAGAACACAGCCTATGTTTGCACCCAAATTACATTGGTAAAATGTTTAACCGAATTAAAAAGTGCCTTTAAAAAAAGGTTGTCTGTTTCACTATCCTGGAAGTCCTTTCAATTAGCTTCACATTATATGTTCTTATGTATCAAGATTTTGCTCTATTGCAAATCTCTGCTAGTAGAACCCAAGGTTTCTACTGATTATGACGAATGAGGGAAACCAGTGAAACAAAAGCCATATAATGAATGATTGTTGTCCTTAATGTACTATGTTGTCTCTCATCTCCTTTGCTGTCCCTTGGTTATCTCATATTGGTATAGTATCTCACCTTGTTATCTGATTTATTGAATTTATTTGTATTTGGATATTTGAAATTTGATAGGGAAGGGGGGAAAACCAAGACGGGTGGGGGGTGTGGGGGGGGGAGGGATACGGGTACCAAGACATGTGAAAGGGTATCAATGTATGTGAATTAATGCACCTTCTATCTGGCAAATATCATGTAACCCTTTTACTAATTACAATAAAAAAAATTAAAATTAAAAAAAAAAGGTTGTCTGTGCCTACTAGCTTCTCCCTGTGTTTCAAGTCATTTCAGACACCTTGCCTTCTGTCACCAACCTGTAGTTAAGCATTCTGGAATTCTGGAAGATCACTGTGGAGTCCTCTTATGCTACACCTGTGGTCACCAATGCTTCAAAGCTGTGTCACAGGAGTATTTTAGTGTTAATTAGCAATCTTTAAACCATACCTGTTTTATATTCCTGTTATTCACTTTTTTTTGCCAGTCATAGGGCTTGAACTCCGTGCCTGGGCATTGTCCTTGGGCTTTCTGAAGGCTAGTGCTGTACCACTTGAGCTACAGCACCACTTCCAGTTTTGTGTATGTATGTAGTACCAAGGAATCGAACCCAAGACCTGGTTCATGCTACGCAAATACTCTACCACTGGGCCATGCTCCCAGCCCTCTGTTTTTTACTTTTTAAAGGCTAGATTCCACTTTTGAGGGCCTGCCTTATTTTCAGTGATCATCTACAACGTTTTTGAATAGGGAATGGATTAGATTTCATGGAACTATTATTAAACATTTTGACTTACACTTTCTGCATGAGGAATTTTAGTTTAGTTAGGATACAGAATATGAAATTCAAATTCCTGTTAGTGCCAATTATAGCACTGAAAAAAATGAAAGTCTAGGATTATGTTGATGTTAGGAATATTGGTCTTTGATTTTCTTTGGTAAATTAGTATCTCAATATAAATGAGTTTATATTAATTCTAAAATGTTTTTACTTTTTATTTTATTGTCAGGTAATGTATAGAGGGGTTACAGTTACATTCATTAGGTACTGGGTACATTACTTCTCACACATTGATAGGACTTCTCATGTTTTTCCCCCAATTCCCCTCCCCAAACCCTCTTGTTTCCCTTCTTCCCTTCCCTATTTCAAATAAACAAACCTATATATAAAATACTAGGTAAGAAAATCAGATACAGTAACCACATGAGATTAACTATAAGGAGAAAAAAGAGAAAAGAAATAACAGTACATTAAGAACAATAATCACACAAGATAAATCTCGTTTCCATATCACAGAGTTAATTTCATTTAGACATATCCTATATGACCTTATATGAACAGCTTTTGAGCTACTGTGTCTAAACTAATTTTTATGGCATCCTTGTATTCCTCTGAGCTTGGTATTGAATAGTGATGTTTAAAGAAAGTATGTACAGAAAAAGTATGTTTTATTTTAGCCATGACACTTAAAGGATGTTAGAATATAGCATGATTTACTAGCGAATCATGTTGAGTGAGACAAGTCAAGACCAAAGGAACAAAAGGCCCATGGTATCCTTAATATGTGGCTATTAGATCCAAACAGTACAAGAGTGAGGACTCAATATTTGCATACCGATGCTATGGACATGGTACTGAAAATATAAACATAACTACCTAGACATAAAAATCTATGACTCTATAGACATAATGTTTTATTACATAGCTTAATATGTATCTATGACATACAAACAGCCTAATTTTGATTATGTTCTAAAATCTAAGTGCCAATGATTGTATATAGAGATTCCCTTCTTGAATACTTGTTTGTTAAATACACCATTTGAAATATGATGTAAAAATCAATGCTAATAAATTCGTTAATAAAAGTTAAAAAAGAGTGTAGCATGATTTAGTAATAAAAAAGCTATTTTGCTCCCATATTTATACATTCTTCTTGAGAATGTTTACTGTTGTTTCAATTTAGTTTGAATAACAAAAATAATGCATATCTTTTTTGAAAAATTTATATGATACAGAAATGTGAAAAATTGCCCCTGTATATCTCTATTTCCCACAAAATCAATGCTTTAGAAGGAACCGTCACTAATAGTTATGAGGATAGTTTTATACTAATTACAAATTACATAAATATATGTCATGTATATCTTTCATATATATTTTTATTGTAATTATTTATTTATACTATGAAATTCAGCAAAAATTAATATTTATTTAGTTCTGAATAAGTTGAAGTTGTGTTAAGTAATAGAGATACATTAAGATTTACTGAAGCTGTGTTAATGGCCTACTGGGTCTCTATAATTAATTGCAAACTTTCATTTCTTAAAGAAAATATTGTCAATTATTATCTCTGACTTAATAACTAATGGATGTTTCATACACATTTTTCTTGTTATCTTCCTTTATAGTGCAAGGGTGTGACTAAAATCTGTCATTACATAATGGCTCTGCCACCTGATCTTCCAGAACGACATGCACAAATTCCAGCATTCTTTACTCCTGGAGAGAGACCTCCTAGGGTGCAAGTGGTAAGCAATTTTAAATAAAAATTTCAAGTTAATATGGAGAATTCATAAGAGATTTATAACCATCTCAAGTTCTCCCTAAAGCAGTGATCATTCTTGGCATTGTTGTTTCCTTTTAAAGTTTCTCACTATATGCAGTATATAAAATAATAAAGTTACATCTGTTTTCCTGCACACTCAATATCTTCTGAATGCATTATATACTGTTGTATTTATATAGTACTCTATATTTAATCCCGTAAGTGTTGTTGAATTTAAATGGGTGCAAGTTTTGAGGTTTTGAAGGTAAAGTTAATACTTTTAGTAAGTAGTGTATTTTGAAGAATTTTTTAAATAGTCTGAAAATTCTGACTAACATGAAAGGTTATGATTGTTCTAAGATCATAATGTTATCTAAGAGGAATTCTGCCAAATTTAGCTTTATGCTCTTACTAGTATTGTGCTTTAGCTCTTTTATTTCTGCTAAAATTTTTCAATGAATTACAATTTTTCTTTGAATGCTCTTATTATATGTTATGCATGTTTCCACTGTTTTAGTCATTTCTTTAGTTATATAATTAAAATTATTTTTTTCTAATTTGGTGGTAAAATCTTTTGACAAAAAATGCAGAAAATATAGGAAAGCTCTTACATTTTTATTAATATTTGTACATTTTCAACCTGTGTTCTAGTCATATATATTTATATATTTAACACATATATAGATGCACAAATTGATTATATGAATCCAATGCAAACTACCTGATATTATTTTATTGTTCTATTATAACTATGAATGTTTCTCTGATACATGTAATTGTGCAAATTCATACTGGATTTGTTTATAAGTGGGTAATCATCCCAAGGGTTATGAACACCTCTAACTTCTTTAATACATATTAAAATGGTTTTCTAATGAGCTATATTAATTTAAACTAAATTAGTAGCAAATATGTACAACTAAATAATACGTTTACTATTTAAACAAATAGAATTATCTAAAATTGGTACTAATAATAAATTTTATAATTTTTTGTTCCTCTTTTATAATTGTTAAATATTTTTCTTGCATTTACTTCCTTTGGGCCTGCTTGTTCATAACCCTTATCCATTTAACCTTCATGCCTTAATAATAAGCTATGTGCATTATTCTATTAATTACATCCCATACTAAATTTATCATAGAAGTTTTCACAAAACATAAGAATAAACAATTTTAAGGTTAGAAATGCAAAGCTTGGGAAGTGGTGCTGTGGCTCAGATGGTAGGGTGATAGCCTTGAGCTGAAGAGCTCAAGGACGGCGCCCAGACCTAGAGTTCAAACCCCATGACCACTAAAAATAAGAAAGGAAAAGAAATTCAAAGCTTAACTTATAGGGAAGTCAGCATGAACTTTTAAAGGTGTTTTATTATTCTAATCATCTGTTTTTACATTTGTGTCAGTTTCCAGAAGTAATGTGGTTATGGTTCATATTTCTCTTACCAAAAGTTGATATAACATTCAAATTCCCTCTAAGAGAATGAATGGGTTTATGTCGAAAGTCTTTAAGCTATGATTCAAAATAACTTTAAATATCACGCCATTTTCAAAATCATTTTATATGTGGGCAAGTCTGTAGTGTTGTCTATGCTTGCATGAGTAAAGAATCATTACAGATCAGGAATGTGGCCTAGTGGCAGAGCGCTTGCCTAGAATGCACGAAGCCCTGGGTTCAATTCCTTGGTACCGCCAATACAGAAAAAGCCAGAAGTGGTGCTATGGCTCAAGTGGTACAGCACTAGCCTTAAAAAAATTCAAGGACAGTGCACAAGCCCTGAGTTCAAGCCCCAGGACTGGTAAACAAATAATTACAGTTGCATGAAAAACCTAATTTAAGTGTATAAGTATAATGACTTAATGAGAAAGAGTAGAGTATCTTAATATAAGATTGTTTGTATTAGCCAAGCACTGGTTGCTGACACCTGTAATCCTAGCTAATAAGGAGGCTGAGTCCTGAGAATCACAGTTAGAAGACAGCGGGGATAGGAAAGTCTGTGAAACTTTTATCTCCCATAAATCTCAGAAAAAAGCCAGAAGTTGTGTTAGGGCTTAGTGTTAGAGTGCTAGCCTTGAGCAAAAGAGAGCCCATAGACAGCACTCAAGCACAGAGTCAAGCCCCACAACTAACCAAAAAAAAAGTTTGGGTTTAAGTGATTAATTAACGACCTGGTGAAAAGGGAATAGATCTTTTAAATAAAAGTTATTTTACAGTTTACACTTCGGTTGAATTAAGAATGCTGTGTAACCTCTGTGCAAAATGAACATGATCTTACATTCTGATGGGGATTTAAAATAATGATAAATACTTTGACTCAGTCACATGGAGTCATATAGAAATTTATCATCCTAAAATATCCAAATCCAAAACATGTTAGGAAATACACTTCATACATTTAAAAGCAAAGAAACTGGAATCGAAATTAATGTGTGTCCTAACTTTTATTAAATTATTACTTTACCACTGGTTTCACAGGCATGAACTTGAGCAAACAATTCTTCCACTTTAATCCTTACTCTTCTAAAATGTAAAATGCAGGAATGAATGACCACAGAAGTTATTTTTAGCTCTATGAATCAAATATGACTTAGATATCCCAAACTCTTATTTCTTTCCGTATTGGCCTCTCAAATAAATCATTACATAGAGCATATATTTTACCTAAACTTAATTCCTAACATGAAAATGGATTAAACTTTTATTGATTTTCATCAAAACATTTGCTTTGTAGCACATGGGTTCTGCATTGTGAGCAGGGACGGTGGTAGGATTTTGAAGGATACCAAAAGGAATTCTACCAGCTGTTGGCCCAGCACACCTATCAGGGATTGGAAGAGTTTGAAAATTATAGAGTTTGGGGGTCCCTCTTTTAAAAAAATTGTGACTACAATATTATATTAAATTGAATATGTAGAATGAAAAAAATCACACAAATGAATTTACAAAGCTGACAGATATCGCAAACTCAAAATACTCTCAGGGCCTTGGAAGTGGCCTATTCAAGAGAGGGGCCCTAAAACTTAAGGTTTGTTGACTTCATGATAAATTCATCTCTGGAATTTGGCATGTTTTTCCTCTGCGTACTTCTTTCTGGATCCACTCCTTATCTTTAACAGTTCTTTTTACTCCATGGACACAAATAATGTGAAAGAAGAAAACAACACTGGAATTCAAATGTAAATGCTGTATAGATATGGCTTTTGTGTCAGCAAGGAATTACCAAGCCAGTATGCTTCCCTCTTTATCAAGTGCCTGAATTATTCTTGCTATATCTCCTTAAGCACTAACCATAAGTGTGTAGCCACTTTGGGATGGATGAAAAGCCTAGGAAATACTTTTATTTTGATGGCTTAAGAAATCTACCCACAAATGTGGGCATTTCCCAAAATCATTTAGAATAATAAGTTTCCCATCCCATCTGAAAGCATGATTTCACATCCAGGGAAATGTACTGGTAGATTGCCATCATCTCTACCAACATCATCTTGTCATATTCATCTTTCATCTAGGATGCCTTGCTTCTTGTATTTTTGTGAACTTGATATGTGGATACTTATAAACATTGATTTGCTCAAAGATTGTGAAGACTTGAAATGTTTTCATTTTGATAGGCCAAAAATTCTTATACAATCTGAGACTTGCATTATATAAAGGCTTTTTATTCATTCATAATTTCCTCCATTCTTTGGCAATCATCCAAAATACAGTGTTTGCAATCCTGTGAATAGACAATGATTCAATAGTTAATCATGAAATTTATCATGTTCCAGAAAATATAAGATATGATTATCATTCTAAACAAAAATTAAAGACACAAGCCGGGCATTCATGGCTCATGCCTGTAATCCTAGCTACTCAGGAGGCTGAGATATGAGGATCGCAGTTTGCAGCCAGCCCAGGCAAGAAGGTCTGTGAGACTCTTATCTTCAATTAACCAACAACAACAAAAAACAGAAATGGAGCTGTGGTTCGAGTGGTAGAGTGCTGGCCTCGAGCACAAAAGCTCAGCGACAGCATTCGGGCCCTGAGTTAAATTCCCAGGACTGGCACAAAAAAGACACAAAATTCAATTATACCTTTGGAATATAGAATGCAACGTTCTTCCAAATAGATGCAAATAAAAATCAATATGATATGTTGAGAAAACTAACTGGCTAACAATTAAAGAAATTTATGCAGAAATGATTAGCAAGAAGAAAAATCAGTGTACTGCAAACAGAAAAATTAAGATACATCAGTATTTAGCTAATCAACAAAACAATTACCCATTTTTAACATTTGAAATTGAATAAGCTACTCTCTGGACTTACCTGTTTGAAAGTAAATCAATAGTGGAATAATTTCCAAGTGGAAAAATCTTATAAAAATATTTGCAAAACATATGTGTATGTTTTGAAAATTCCATGGCTACAAACTATTTTCATTTCAAAATTGTATCATCTAAAAGCAACATTTTGTGTCTAAAAGAGTGTCAGGAAAATATATTATGGAATTCTGTCATTGAGCTCCAAAAAGAGGCTTGTTTTTCTACCTTTAGAAAACAAGTTTCAGATTCTATCTCTTCTCGTGTTATGATGGCAATTAATGAAAAAAGTTGCAAAATGTTTGCGCTTAAATGATCATCTCTGCTCAGAAGAAACTTTGAACAACTTAGCTGACATCTTCTTTTTTTCCATTCAAGTGGCAGGACCCAGAAGATGAAGTAGGAATCCACAATCAGTTATTTGGCTTGCTGTGTTCTGAATTGAAGTAATCCTTTGACAATTTACCCTGATGTATTTATTCACAGCAGTAATTAGTCCGGGTGAGATAGATTTATAAAATTGTCCTCATTAGGAAGATGCTTTAGAATAGGTTCAATTTAAAGAAGAAACAGATTTGGAACTCAGATTATTCTCTTGTTTTTTTTTATTGCCTCTCTCCTTTGTCCCACTCCATCCCCTTATTTCCTATCTTGCTTCTCCCCCTCTCATTTGCTTCAAGTATGTGTAGTCACAACTATTCACAGCCTTTCTCCCATGTACATTTTCTCCAATGACATGTTGCAATCTGTCAATTTTATGAAGAAATTTTTAAAGAATATCCACTACCCTAAAATGAAAGACCCAATCTCGTACATTTTACTCTATTAAATACTAACTTCATTTTACCCGAGTTTTTAAAAAGCTGCATGTGTATAAGGAGCCAGTAATAATACCAACCTCATAATTTACTTTCACAACCATCTTTCTTTTGGAATGCATACCATCATCTCATTTGATCCTTAAAATGATTCTGTGATATGCAGGAACCATATCCATTTTAAAAATTAAGAATTTGAAGCAGTGATATACAATATACCAATTCTTTACGTTACTTCTCACTGAGGTCTATCAATGTCAGTTGGATCATCAATATTACTTATTTATTGATTTAATCATCTGTGGTCAGCTGTCTTGCTTCAGAATCTAAATGAAGTTTTCACCAATCTCCAAAATATATGATCCTCTACCCAACTCCAGAACTCTTTCAATCTCACCTTATGACCTTTCTTCAGCAACACTATCAGGCCAATCAGTTATGACCTTTTTGGGAGTACCTTCAGCAATAGTAAACTTGGCATTCATGCATGAAAACAATCAGAGCAACTTGACAAGCTTTACAAAATCTTCAAAGATACTTGTGAGCTCACAATCCATGGAAATATATGGAAGGTATATCTGGGACAGAAAGGAAATTTCCAATACAATCCAGAAGACAATGCTGCCAGAAATTGTGGCTTACTGTTTTTACAAATGAACTAAAATACTGGAAGGAAGCATCTGCCAACTTAAAATCTAAGTCTTTAAAAATACTCTTCATGAATGAAAATGGAAAAAATTTTGGACAAAAAAAGAACCATTCATTATCAACATACCCAACTAAGGGTCATTCTTCAACAGAAGAAAAGGGATGGGAACTCTGATGGAATGCTGAGGATGCAGAAAGAGCAACAAAATGGTAAATATGTATGTAAATCTAAATGATTATAGACTGTAAAATAACAATAGTAATGATATTGGGTTTAAAATATATAGAATGTAAGTAATTTTGTTTGTGTAGTAACAAATAAGGAGAGGGAGGTGGGCAAATGGTGATAAAATGTTCTGTCATTGACTTATTCAAGAAGTGATAAAAGTAATTTGAGAACCCATGGATGCTTATGGTAATTACTAAAAGAATAATGAAATGATGTACTACACCAATCAGTAAATATAGGGGAAATGGATAAAATAACCCAAAACAATGCATGCAGGAAGGTGAAAGAACAGAGAATTAGACAAAGTTGAAGTGTTAAATTTAACCTGAACCATTATTTACAATCAACTGCACTAGACTAAACTGTTCAAATGAAAGATGGGTGCTATACAGATTAGGAAAAATATCCCATTGCAAGAGAAATGCCTAAAATATTTAAAAATAAAATATTAGAAAAAGGGATACCATGTAAATAGCTGCTAAAAGGAAACCAAGCAATTGAACTGTAGATATTGAGACTTTAACAACTCCACTAGAGAGAAGCATGAATATTTTATAAGGTAAAATAGTTTTATCAGAAAGTTAAAACTTTGGGTTTGTACACATATAATTATAAAATAACCACAAATTAAAAGGAAAGGAGTGAACCTCTTCAAAATAACAAAAGTATTCTTATCCACAGGCAAGGTTACATCATCCCTCCAGATATAGAAGAGCACATTTTGTTTGCTCTTGCCTTCTACCATCTGTCTTTTAATTTTTTTTTGCTTCAAACTTTCTTCACAACTCATGCGTTCTTTCAATTCAATATGCAGATATTCTCAAATCTCTCCAGTCCTCCTCCCAATAGAAAGCAACTCTTGATTACACTTCTTTTAATTGTTTAATTGCTCTTCTCCTGAACTTCTGAGCTAAGATTCCTAGGACAAGTCATGGTATGAAAGAATCCCTTACATTTCATTCATTGCTAAACACATAGAAATTGAACTGCTGCCTCAAATTGTACTGAAATCAGTTTTCAACTTACCTGATTTCTCTTCGATGTTGTTGATCATTGCTTTTTTGAAACCATGTCTTCTATTGGTTAACAGGCAACTCTCTTAAGGCATCTCTAAATTGTCTGATCATACTCTTTTGGTGAACTTCATTGAATTCAGTGTGCTTGTTCTATGTGTTTCATTTTATTTATATATTTTTCCTGAAGCAGTGTATTCCCAATCATACTTTTTTAGATTCTATACTTCAGAAAAACGTAGAAATATACATTAAAAATGTAACACTTTGAAAAGTACTACCACATTTGAATTGGAATCTGAACGGTGCAGGAGACAGCCCAAAAATATAAGATTACAAACAAATGTTGGTGATTCTCATGCTTAGATTTTTATAGGCAGCAATGAATTGGAGAAAACATATTGTCTTAGAATTAATAATGACTAGTTTGTTTACTTAATTTTGCAGTATTGAGGATTGAATGCAAAGCCTTACACTTGACTGACCAGTCTTGTATCATAAGTCAATTTGCTTTAATTTGATTTTAAGATAAAGTTTTTATAAGCTAGCCTTGAACCTTGATCCTCCTATAAAAACCTCCTAAATAGTTGGAATTGCAGCTGAAAATTACTACTTTAATTGAACTTAATAGTTTCCTATTACCTCTAACGTTGGGGGGTGGACCACATACATGGATAAATACAATTTTCTCTTCCATTATGAATTTACTTTATAATGATTTCAGTGTTAGGCAAAACCCACAGCAAATCAGATTCATTGTGTATATCTGATGGAAAGATTGTGTAGCACATTGTCTTAATCACTTGTTCAAAACTCTCTAGGATAGAACTCATATGTTCATGTATGTATTCAGAGACACATTAAAAGAGAACATATGTTTTATTGGCCCTCAGTTTTGCTTAATCTTATTTCATTTTTATCATATTTGATCATTTTCCCTATAAAATCTATTCGTAGTCCAAAGAGCTTAATCTAAAATAGGGTTTTTTCTAGTATTCATTGCATGAACATATTTGATTTATTTGTACATAGTAGTAATAAAAGGAGCTTGATTGTGTAGTATTAGTTCCCTATGCATACTAATTAATTCATATCCTGCTGTTTCTTAAGGGATATATTCCCCAGACTGACATATTATAGGCTACATGTAGTCATTTAGTGCTCAGTATGTTTTTTATTATAAAAACATTTATTATCTTTTTAAATTTTACAAAAGGGTTTCAATTCTACACGTCAGTTTGTTAGTATAATGCATCTTATTTGCATTCCCCATTATACTTTTATTACCTTTCTTTTGGATACATGTATTTTAGTCTTTCATTCCAGAGCTTAAGGCTTGGTAAGCAGTTGCTATTTTACTTGAGCCATATATTCAGCCTTTCTTCCTGGTTGCTTTTCAGATAGAGTCTTCGTTTATGCCCAAGCCAGCCTAGACTGTGATCTTTCTTAATACACTTTCCATTAAAGAAAAGATAACAGGCACAAGCCAGTAGTTTCTTTTCCATTACTTAAATGATTGAGTTTGAATCTTGCATTCACACCTGAACAGGTTGTATGATGTACTTCTGATTTCCTACCTCCTATCACTTGCAAAATAACCCTTATTCATTTAGTATGTTTTCAAGTGTATATTTTCATAGAAGAAAATAACTTTCTTCTACATTGTAGAGGATTTAATGCATGCATTCTGTTATTTCTCTAATTAATGTTCCATTAAGTTAACCATTGCAGTGCTAAAGACAAGAGAATTAAAAAGTTTTAAAATGTTCATTAACATTTGCTTTTTAAATAAATAATTATCCTTAAATACCATAGTTTGGGCTATAAATGTGAAGCCTGATTTAAATCTTCACCTACACATTTTACCTACATACTATTTATTTATCTAAACACACACTACATAGTTAAAGTTAAATATCTTAAGTATTGTTTCCGTTTCCTTTTATAATGCAGACAAAAAATCAAAGTGATTCCATGGCCCAGTTTCCTGGAGATGGCATTACAAATATTTACAGGGTTTGTGAAATAGTCTTGTGCTTCTACTATCAACACCGTCCCTTATAAATTTTAGTCTTGTATACTCAAAACTTATTTTAAAATTTATTAGCTTATTTATTTTTATGCAAACATTGCAAATAAGGTTGTAAAGAAAAATTTCCAACTTTCTAAATGAAGAAGCTGAGGCTCAGACCTGCCCAAAGGCAACTAAGGAAGTAAAAGTTTTATTTATACCTAGATTCCACATAAGAGCACAAACACAATACTTTTGTTTTTGAATCTTTGCTTACCTCTTCTCATTCCACATAATCAATCATCTATATTTCCATCAATTTTATTACAAAAGACATAATTTAATTCCTCTTAATTGCTCAATAAATCTCCATTGTATATTATACTAGTTATATCTATAGATATATATTGTATCTATAGATATCTAAATATAGACATATACATATATACACCTATATATTTATGTGTATATACATACAGATACATATACATACAAGATATGTATGTATATGTGACTCTATGTATATATATATACTATGTCATAAAACCATTATTCCAGAGGATTCTATCCTATAAGAGGAATCTGTAAACAAGTACTTCTAAGTTCCCCTTGTTTTATTATCATTATACAATATTTTTCTGCTCTTCTGGCATACTTCGGTATGACTATCCATAAAAATATAGTTTCTTTGGGGCATTTCAATTTTCATTTCGAGAGTTCCTATGTCACATAAAATTTATAATACATAAAACTTTTTTCTCCTACAAATGCAAATTTAAACCACTATGGCTTAGTGATAGTATATAAGGCTAGATTTAAACTGGGAGGGGAGTTGGAAAATGGAAAACATATGTTAGACTATGTTTCTGTGAACAAATATGAACCTAAAATTGTACTTGTCATTCTCAAAATTATAGGTAAATTTCTGTACTGCTTGAATATCAGCCTTTTTCTGAGCCATTCTTGAATAGCATACGTAGAAGGAAACTTACTTTACGTCCTATCTACATCTACCCAAGCCCCAAGCCTTTCAAAGCTTGAAGGAACCCAAGCAAGTATTTTGGAGAGGACACTGGGCAAAAAAGTGGTCAACTGTCCTAAACCAGAGCTCCTTGGGCTACTAGAAGTAAATTTAATAGTGTCAAAATAATACTATCTCCTTATGACTTTTGTAGTGTTTACCAGTACATTGATGATTTTTTCATATATTTTTTATTGTAATTATTAGAAGGGTTACATTATATTCACCAGATAGAAGGTGTATTACTTCACAAACATTGATAACCTTTCTTATGTCTTGGTCCCCATTTCCCTCCCCCCATGCGCTCCCCTCATCTTGTTTTCCCCCCTTCCCTATCCTATTTCAAATAACCAAATAAGCATACATAAAATATAATATATAACAAGTTAAAATACTGTAAAAATATGAGATAACCAAGGGACAGCAAAAGAGATGAGAGATAACATAGTACATTAAGGAAAATAATCACTCATTATATTTCTTTTATTTCTATATCTTGGAGGTCCTTTCACTTAGTGTCATTCTATATGGCCTTATGTATCTAGATTTTGCTCTATTGTAAATATCTGCTAGGAGAGCCCAAGGTTTCTACTGATTATGACACATTAGGGAAACCGTTGAGTCTATTTCCTTTGAGTCTGCCTTACTTCACTTAACATGATTTTTTCTAAGTCTTTCCATTTCCTTACAAATGGGGTTATGTCATTCTTTCTGACAGCAGCATAGAATTCCACTGTGTAAATATCATATCTTGTTGATCCACTCATCAACTGAGGAACATCTGGGTTGGTTCCATATCTTTGCTATGGTAACTAGTGCTGCAATGAGAATCATTGTGCTAGTGGATTATGTCCTTGTTTCTGGACGATTGGGTAAATGCCAAGAAGTGGAATTGCTGGGTCATAGAGGAGCTCTATGTTTTGTCTTTTGAAAAACCCCCATACTGCTTTCCACAGTGGTTGAATGAGTTTGCACTCCCACCAACAGTGTAATAGTGATCCCTCCTGGCCACATCCCCACCAGCATCAGTTGGTAATAGATTTCTTGATCCTGGCCATTCTAACTGGAGTGAGGTGGAATTTTTTTTTATTTCTCATGAGTATATTACTTTATTATTATTGACAGTATGAACAATAATGAAAACAAGAAATAGTAATAACAGCAATGATCATGAAAATAATAATAATAATAATAATAATAATAATTGATACCATATTTGAGTGTCTGTTTCAAAACGGTTCAAGAATATCATGCCATTTACTTCTCTCTTTTGTAAAGAAGGACACAAAACACCTCCCTTTATAGAAGAAATAAAATAGCTTCCTGAGGGGTGAATTTGCTGACTGGTTATTGAGGGGTTTTTTTGCATTTTTTATTGTAATTAGTAAAAGGGTTACATAATATTTGCCAGATAGAAAGTGCATTAATTCACATACATTGATACCCTTTCACATGTCTTGGTACCCATTTCCCTCCCCCCCACACCCCCCACCCATCTTGGTTTTCCCCCCTTCCCTATCAAATTTCAAATAACCAAATACAAATAAATTCAATATATCAGATAACAAAGTGAGATACTATAACAATATGAGATAACCAAGGGACAGCAAAGGAGATGAGAGACAACATAGTACATTAAGGAAAACAATCATTCATTATATGGCTTTTGTTTCAATATCCTGGAGGTCCTACTGATTATGACAAATGAAGGAAACCATTGAGCCTAAGTTTGAGGTGGAATTTTATAGTGGTTTTGACTTGTATTTCTTTTATGGTCAGAGATGTCGAGCATTTCTTCATGTGTCTATAGGCCATTTTTATTTCTTCTCCAGAGAAGACATTCTTTAAGTTTTGGCCCATCATTTAATGGGATGGTGGTTTCTTTGGAGATTTGTTTTGGAGTGATTCAATTATTTTAGCTATTGATATATTTGAGATATGAGGCCTTTGTCTGTTGTATGGTTAGTGAAGATTTTCTCCCACTCTGTAGGCTTTCTAATTAGTTTGCTAGCTATGTCCTTTGCCATTCAGAAGTTCTGCACATTAATGCAGTTCCACTTATCCAGACTTACATTGATGCTTTTTATTGAGTCTTCTAGAAATTGTATTCAGCCAGAAACACAATGATCTATTAGACATATAAAGATGCCTAACTGCTCATGAATTTAAGCATGTTCATTATTTATAATTTTTGGATAGAGTAAATCCCCCACAGTCTATACTTCTGGATACTTTGACAAATATAGACATCAAAGAATGGAAGATCATGAATTCATCTAGGAAATTACTGTTGATAATAAGATGCTCGATTAGAGGGCACATTGAAGTTCTAAACTGGAGTAGTGGTTTAGCTAGACAGAATGGATTTTTGTTATTTGCAACCAATATACATTCTATTTTTTGCATTTTTCTTTTACTTTATTGTTGGGATAAAGCATATAGGGGCTACAGTTACATTTGTCAGGTAGTAGGTGCATTCCTTCTCGCATATTGATACCCTTCTCATGTTTTTGTCCATGTCCCTCCTGCAACCCCCTCCCAATCATCTTGTTTTCCCCACTTCACTTCCCTATTTCAAATAAACAAATAAATATCTATACAATATGCCAGGTAACAAAATCATATACAATAATAACATGAGATTATCTATGAGGGCAGAAAAGAGAAGGGAAATAACATAGTACATAAGAATAAAAATTGCATGGGATAAACCTCTTGTTCCCATACTGATCCTTTCATTTAGTGTCATCCTATATGACCTTCTATACATAGGTTTTCAGATGCTGTAATCCTCTGGTAGGAGAGTTCTAGATGTGTACTAATTATTACAAATGAGGGAAACTATGGAGCCTGTATTCCTTTGGGTCTTCACTTAATATGATTTTTTCCAAGTCTTTCCATTTCCTTACAAATGGGGCAATGTCATTCTTTCTGATGGCAGCATAGAATTCCATTGTGTATAACTACCACGTCTTCTTGATCCAGTCATCTACTGAGGGGCATCTGGGTTGTTTCCATGTCTTTGCTATGGTAACTAATGCTGCAGTGAACATCATTTTGCTAGTGGCTTTAGCATGTTCATGTTTCTGGACATTCGGGTAAATGCCAAAGAGTGGAATTGCTGGGTCATAGGGGAGCTGTGATTTAATCTTTTTTTTTGCCAGTCCTGTGCTTGAGCTTAGGGCCTGAGCACTGTCCTTGGACTTTCTCAAGGCTAGAGTTCTACCACTTGAGCCTCAGCACCACTTCTGGCTTTTTTCTATGTATGTGGTACCGAGGAATTGAACCCAGGTCTTTATGCATGCTAGGCAAGCACTTTAACCACTAGGCCAAACTCCCGGCCCCTCAATCTTTTGAGGAATTTCCATACTGCTTTCCATAGAGGTTGAACAAGTTTACACTCCCACCAACAGCATAGTAGCTCCTGACCACATCCCTGCTAGCATCTGATGTTATTAGAACTCTTGATTATGGCCATTCTAAATGGAATGAGGTAGAGTCTCAAAGTTGTTTTGATTTGCATTTCATTTATGGCCAGAAATGATGAGCATTTCTTCATGTGTCTATAGGCCATTCTTATTTCTTCTTCAGAAAAGTCTCCTATTCTTTCTTGTAGTTTTGAGGATATCTGCTTTTACCTCAAGGTCTTTGATCCATTTGGAATTAATTCTGGTGTAGGGTGACATAGAAGGGTCCAACTTTTCTACAGCTCTGCCAGATTTAACATCATGACAATGTTAATCCTGCCAAGGGCTGTCTTCGAATTCAGTGCAATACCCATCAATACACACAATATCATTCTTTAATGAAATAGAGGAAGCAATTCAAAAATTCATATGTGATAATAAAAGACCCTGTGTATCAATAACAATCCTTAGCAGAAAGAACAATGCAGGAGTAATATCAATAATATTTTAGAGTCTATTACAGAGCTATAGTAACCAAAATAGCTTGGTACTGGCACAAGAACAGGCCTGAGGGCCAATGAAATAGAACTGAAGACCCAGAAATCAACCTGAAAACCTATGGCTACTTATTCTTTGATAAGGGAGCCAAAAAGTAGGATGGAAGAAAGACAGCCTCTTTGACAAATGGTGCTGGTAGAATTAGTTTTACATTCTATTTTTATTGTACCTTTACATCACAGATCAATGAAAACATTACGGTACAATAAGAATTTGAAAAGGTCAGGCTTTGGGACTATTTTATAGAAATTCCTGAAAACTAGTGCTAATAAGCCTCAATATTTCCATCAACCTTTAAAGAAAATTTGTTAGAAAATAATCAAATTTGGAATTGTTACTATAACCCATTATTGTAATATATTTACTAAACATTTAATTTGATCTTTTGAAATGTAGCATAAAGCTATCATGTACTGCCCATTAGTTAGTTAAATGAGGGAACGTTGGCTTATGAAGCATAAAAAAGGATAATTTTAAAGATTAGATTGCTATTTTCCAGGCCCCATCACTTTATCCATTTCATTTTCATTTGGTAGTGAGCAGAAAACAAAGGACAAGAAAATAAACTATTAATAGAGATCTAGATAAAAGTTTCACTATTAATGTCTTAATTAATTAAGGATTTTCAGCATGATACAATGAAAAGTCTTCCACAGACATGATAAGGAAAAAATATTTTGTATAGTTACTAGTGAAAGACAGCAAAAAGAGAATGTGGAAAAATAAGCAGGAAGATGTGCTTTAAAATTTTGCATACGATTCTCTCCATACAGTGCCTCAGATTTATTTTTTTTTGCCAGTCCTGGGTTTGAGCTCAGGGCCTGAGCACTGTCCTTGGACTTTCTCAAGGCTAGAGCTCTACCACTTGAGCCTCAGCACCACTTCCGGCTTTTTTCTATATATGTGGTACCGAGGAATCGAACCCGGGTCTTCATGCATGCTAGGCAAGCACTTTAACTACTAGGCCAAACTCCCGGCCCCACTGCCTCAGATTTAGAATGTGCAAGTTTCATATATAATTTTTCTATCATTTAAGAGTTATTCTTTGATTCATTATGTTAGAGTTTGGAAAATTTATTGAAACTCAAGGGCTAATCTTTTTTCGATAGAAAATTTATTTTGCGTCTTTGATACTTATTTTACTTAATTTATCTTCTTCCTATCCTAATCTAAGAGTAAGATGTGCATACTTTTCATAAGCATTGATAATTGATATCAAGTATTGTATAACAATGTACAGACAATAGTTATTCTTTGGTGTTGATAGACTTTACCTCTAATTTTCTTCTGAAACTTAAATCCAATTATGTAACCAACACAGAATCACTGAAAAGTATAGACCTCTCTTTTAGTACATTGCAGTTTCTAGTTTATCTTATACATCATTTCTTATTTGTTCCTCACTACAACTGTGTCATAATCAGAACCAAAATTATTATTCCATTGACAAATATGCCAACCAGCAATAATTGAGCTGGTATTTGAAAAATACTATATATACCCATCTACATTGCCATATGATCTTCACAATGACCCCATAAAATACGACATTATAGATAACCTTTAAACTATTTGTTTCTTACAGCCTGTATTTTCTAGATCTGTTATAATAAATTATCACGAGATATATGTTTTTTTGGCATGAAGGGAGAATTGGCTCCATTCTTATCTGGATAGAATGTTTCTGTGGATCTTATCTGATTGGACTTGTACAGACACTACTGCTTTTACTAAGTCCTTTAGTTATTTTGATACTAAAAACCTGAGCTTTCAGATTGAGATTAATATCCTGAGAATTCAACAATCTGAAATGTAGTTAAGCATATTTTGTCAAATTAAATAAACTATTTGAACTTATAATTCCATTCAGTGGCAGCATATGATGACCATGTGTGAGGCCCAGGTTCAGTCTTCAACACATACACATACACACACACACACACACACACACACACACACACACACACATACACACAGAGTAAATTTTAAAAAATTAAATGAATAAAAATGGAAAGATAATGGTCACATTGGAGACTTGATCAATGGCCCAAAGATTATCATAGAAAATAAAGAAGTGTTTTAATTTTACTCCCTTAAAAATGTTAACTCAAATATGCAAATACACATAATGACTATATGTGATCTATATTATATATAATACATTGTGAATATTACTTATCCTTAAAATGACATATTACTATTTGTAAAAACATGGATGAACTTGCCATACATTAATTCCTAAGTTACATAAGCCAGACTTAAGAATAAAGATACTGTTTGGTCTCATTTATTTGCAGATTCTTAAAAGCTCGAATAAATAAAAATACAGTGAAAAGCATGGTCAGAGGGAGGAATAGAATAATACTTAACATATAGAACATTCCCAAGAGCTAACCTGCTTATGTAGTAACCATTGTATGTATGTATAGCTTTGATTTAACATTTTTTGGGAAAATGTTAAAAAGCTAATTGGATGTCTGAGTCTTTTGTAAGCAACCATGGTTTCCTTTTGTAGCATATTAGACCACATATTTAATGATATTTTCACTTTGCTTTTAGCCAATTACCGCTAAACCTGCCAAAAAATCTCTTCCATTGAGACATGGACCACCAAAGTATATGCCTCCAATTCAGCCTCTATCAATGGTAAGTGAAGTTATTTATAACACTAAGTACTGAGAGGTTCACTATAGAAGGAAATACAAATAAGCTTTGATTTAAGAATTGTTCCTTGTGTAACTAGAATTTAAAGACCTATATGAGTTTGTCTCTTTAAACAAATGATAATCATTATATCATAGACTATATTTAAGACTATAGTTTAAAATTTCCTTCAAAAGTCTCAAACATTTTAGAATGATTTTTCAAAATTATTTAAAAACTTAAATGATTGTGATAACTATCTGGGCTCTTCACGTTTTTGCAAATGGATACTTACCTTCTTTCACAAGGATCTAAGTATCCTTGTGCCACTTACATTCACACTTTCTCTAGCATGTTTTCCATAATAAGTTTTTCCAAGCTGTCCTGTTTTCAATCACTTTTACTAGCTTTTATTCCCTTGTAAACACATACATTCATGAAAATTTTAATCAAATTTTCAACCTCATATCATACTTTGTGCTGGAATCTACTAGTCATACTCCACATGTTCCTAGAGCTCCACATACTAAATGCTTTTGCTTACCATTTTGTTTATTTTTTTCCAGTTCTAGGCCTTGAGCTCAGGGCCTGGGCACTGTCCTTGGGCTTTCTCAAGGCTAGAACTCTACCACTTGAGCCACAGCAGCAATTCTGGCTTTTTGCTATGTATGTGGTACAGAAGAATTGAACCCAGGTCTTTGTGCATGCTAGGCAGGCATTCTACCACTAGGCCAAACTCTCAGCCCCCATTTTATTATTATTTTTAAACTGTGCTTATATTTTCTTTTTATTTCTTTATCCGCTTGGAAAACTTACTGTTTTTCCAACATCCACTTGAAATACAACTTCATTTATTCCAATACTCTCTAGTACAATGAATGTTTCCTCTTTGTTTTCATATAGTACTTTGTAAATAATAGTGTTAAAAGGATTCATGATGTGGAATTCTAGATGATCCATACCATTTTTTCTATTGATTTGTGTGATTTTTTTTGCCAGTCCTAGGGCTTGAACTCAGGGCCTGAGCATTGTCCTTGGGCTTTCCTCAAGGCTAGAGCTCTACCACGTGAGCCACAGCACTACGTCCAGCTTTTTCTATGTATGTGGTACCGAGGAATCGAACCTGTGTCTTTGTGCATGCTAGAGAAGCACTCTACCACTAGGTCAAACTCCTGTCGCATGATCTGTGTAATTTTTATAATTAACAATAGTGCCAAGAACATACTAGGAAATTTTTGTTGAATGAAGGGATGGATGGAGATGGATGGATGGATGGATGGATGGATGGATGATATCTGATAGTGGAGGAACATCCGAAATCCATGAATGGGTATGAGTGAATCAGCCTCTAGGTGCAGGGAATAGGACAACAAAATTTTGAGGATTTTATGGTAAATGTAGTATAGTCTGGTGATTTAGTTGAGGTATTTCCAACTTTTTAAGGGGTACAAGACCTTGGTCTCTTGTCTTAATGAAGCTAGATCATTGACTCTTTCAGGATACAAACGTACTCAGCACATATTTTAGAATACCTATGGCCCATTTGACCACATTGTACAACAATTACATATCCCCAGCTACATCTTCCCCTCCATAAAGCAAATTTTCTTCTGCACTAACATACTCATTGAGTTACAAAAAAAATGTTTCTATATGATACTTTTGATACTTTCTGAATTTAAGATACAGGAAAAATTGCTTAAATGATTTAATAATGATATTATTATAATGATTATAATGATATCTACAAATTTTATTCCTACACTTATGTAAGGTAACATAAAATATAAGATATGAAGGGATAGTCATTTTCTTTAAGCACATCAGTCTTCAGTTCAATTCATAAAACACAATTCTCTCATCATATAACATATTATGTTGTCTCAAATATAGCAAAATACAACTAACTATAGTTACATAAGGACTACATACTATCAAAGTTATTTTAAAATATATGAAACGTACCCATAAATTCAAACCTTACCTTTCTACGTTAGAGCTATACAACAGGACTTAATAACTTTTAACTGTAGATCAAAGTGGCTTACTCAACTTTAAAAGTTAAATGATTTAGCTAGGTGCCAATGGCGTGCACCTGTAGCTACTCAGAAAGCTGAGATCTGAGGTTCAAAGCCAACTTGGGCAGAAGAAAAAGTTCATGAGAGTTTCATTGCCAGTTAAACACAAAAAGCTGTAAGTTGAATTGTGGTTCAAGTGGTAGAGTGATAGCCTTGAGCAAAACAGCTGAGGACAGCCCAGGACTGGAGTTCAAGCCAGTACTGACACAAAAATAACTTGAATAATTTATACCAAAAGTACAGTAATTAGCATATATTTTCAAAATACGATTATCATAATCATTTGGTCATGTAAAGTTCAAAGTGTTTTATATAATTTGGAAATGCTTTTTTTCTTGGGAAGCTGAGAAACTAGATATCTCCGTATGTATGAAGTTGAAAGATCACACACATGATAAATATGACTCAGTTGTTTTGTGTCTTCACAGAAGATGCAATTCTAAAGGCATATGAATAGAAATGCTAATCTGATCACTATCACTAGAACAATGAAATAGCATTTTACTTTTGAGTTACTTAAAGTACTCGTCTCTGTATTTTATAAGTGCAGTTACATAACTTGTCATTGGTTAGTTTATTTTTTCCAAAAAAAACACTCAATATAATAAGTAGATCTGCTAATAACAGGTATTGATTGTAGATAGTTTTGTATGTACTAGCACTATATTAATCATTTATAAATATTGAACTGCTATTTGTACCAATCTTATGAATATGGTACTTTTATTTTCCCATTTTATAAAGAAACTGAGCCATGTAAATATATAACTTGCCCCAAATCACATATAAATAAATAACAGGAAATCTAACTCTAATGTAAATACTTTTACTTAAAGTGCTACTCTGTCTTTATTTCCTAGCATTTGTCTATAGGATTGCTGCAAAGATCTCACTCCAAAACTGATTTCCAGTTCATTTCCTCATTCTGAACACAGCAATGCTTATAGATATTAGCCGATTTCATTAGTTTGTGTAAACTGTATAAGTTTTATAACTGTGTGACTCTATGGAATTATATATTTATGGAAGTGGCACTAGAATCTGCTCTTTTTCCAAAAGGGTTATTGTATTGAGAAATGAATACATTTTCTTTATTGAAAATAATATATTTAAATTTTTGACTTTTACCTTTTGTTTCTATGCCTGACATCAACAGAAATTTCTTTCCTTTTTTTGCTGCATCATGTAGCACTAGGTATAAAGGCTGTTGTTCACTGGTTTTGCCTCTTAAGATTCACAGTGACTGAACTACATAGAATTGGCAACTAGAAACACACTAGTATATAGAAACAAAAGCCATATAATGAGTGATTATTGTCCTTAATGTACTATGTTATCTTTCATCACTCTTGCTGTCCCTTGGTTATCTTATATTGTTACAGTGTTTTACTTTATCTGATATAGTGTATATATGATTATTTGGTTATTTGAAATCAGATAGGGTAGGAGGGAAAACCAGATGAGGGGCGGGGGTGGCGAGGGCAAATGAGGACCAAGACATGAGAAAGGGTGTCAATGTTTGTGAAGTAATGCATCTTCTATCTGGTGAATATAATGTAACTCTTCTATTAATTACATTTAAAATATATGGAAAAACACAATAGTAGTCATGAGAACCTATTTGCAATATGTTAGAAGTTGCCTCTCAAATTCAGTGAACCCTGAAGTCTTTCCTTCTAATTTAAACATCAGCCCCATGTATATCCTGCTGATATGTTGAGGGATTGCAAATAATACTCTTATTGTTTGTAATCCCAGTTACTGAGAAGATATTTTGCATTAATAAATTAGTTCATAGGAAGTTTAAACCTAGTCTACTAAATTTAAAGGCTACATATTTAAATAGCTTGAAATAAGGCCAATTAAACCATATGTTGATAGAATATATTTTAAGTCTCTGAATTGCTTCTTAAAGATGTGCCATTAATCAACATAACTTGTATTCATAAACCACTTTGTTGAGTGGCAACACCTTTGTAGAACTACTTAAAGATATTCAAACAGACATTTCAATGCTCAGTTTAGCATACTTTTCTATGATTCAAATAGAAATGTGATGGTCATTTAAAAATAATATTTGTTTCGTGTCATTGAATGTCTAATTGTTATTTAATATACACAGAGTGGCATACAGAGTGAATATAACACAAGGATACAGAAGAAATATTACAAATGGATTTTCTTCTAATGGAAAATCATTTGCAGTTTTCTATACTTTTCTAAAAGCCTAGGACTGTCAATCTGGAGGCATGCTCAAAGTGGCTGAATTCTTGCCTAGTAAGCACAAGATCCAGGGTTCAATGTTAAGTGTAATGAAGGAAGTAGTATGTTCTCATGCAGTAACTTACATCTGTAATTCCAGCTCCTTAGAAGGCAGAAATTGGAAAGATCATCATTTAAAGCCAACTTGGACGAAATTTGGTTAAGACTTCATCTCAATAATAGGTTGAATATATGTGCCTGTAATCTCAACTACATGAGAGGCCTAGGTAGATTAGTAGCTCAAGAGTTGCCTCAGGCAAAAAACACCAGACCCTTGCTAAAAAAGTAACTATATGCTAGAAAGGGCCATACACATTGCTCAAATGGTAGAGCACCTTTGTGACAAGCAAAAAACCTTGAATTTATACCCCAATATCCACTGAAATTCCTGTGCTACCAATATGGAGCAAAAGCACTGGAAGATAGCCTCAATTCAACTGGCTACTTAGTGGTAAAACTGATATTATTGAAATTTAGGCATTCTAGTTCAGAATATGTACTTTAGTCACTCACTACCTTATATTGGAAAATATGAGACAATGCATGACAGACAAGTTGGATAAAATAATGAAATTTATTATTACTACTACCACATATTTTATTCTCCTTTTTTTATATTTCACTTAATGTGGTTTGCTATTTCAACACCTTAAATTGAATATGAAGCTCTTTTGTTTATAATATGAATGAAGCAGGTAGAAAATCCTTTTCAAATAATGATGATAGCCAGGCAACATATAGAAAAGTGAAGTAGAAGATGTACGTGTATGTGTATGTGTGTGTATGTGTGCATGCATGTATGTGATTCAGTTAAAAGCCTTAAAATATTTTAGTATGACTGACACACAAATTTTCATTATTCTTTTATTGAGTGTGTGTTATTTCCAAACTTGAGGCTAAATACATGAAGTTACTTCATGTTCAAAATGATATCCATACCAGAGGGGAGCCTCTGTTCTTATTTCAGGTGATAGAGAATTAAAGCATGTCATAAGTAAGTTCTCTGAAGGAAAAATATAATCTGACATGAGTGTGTATTTAGACTTTGTTCCTCTCTGAGGGAATCAGAGGTAAGAAAGTTAAAGACGTGGTATGTAAGGTGAGATGTGAAAAATAACATTGACATATCTAAGCAAAGACTGGTCTGAGTAAGTATTGTATGAGGGGATATGAGTAGAAACAAATAAAATTAATGGGGTAGCCTGGAAAGAGCCAGATTATCAAAAGTCAGATAGTTAATGTTCTACAGAGGTGAGGACATGGATGTTGTTGAAGGATTATAATCAAGGAAATAGCAGAGTTGTAATTGAAAAACCTCATTTGAGGCAAAATTCAGAGAAAAGAGACAGGAGACAGATAACAGGGTCAAGGATAGCAAACACGCTCCCTAGAATCAAATCTGCTTGTGATATAGCCTCTTTTGTGTCAAATTCTTGCCTGCCTAGACTCAGGTAAGAATTACTTCAGATATTTTTAGTCAATCACATTCTAAAATTAATGTTGAATATATTGATAATTTTCTCCATGGAGAAGTCATTTGTAGAAATATTCTGTGAAAATCTATGATAAAAGTTGGCTGTCAGTATTTTAGTGTTCTAACTTGAGACCTCAGGGAACTATTGGACACCTTTAAATATATGTGTATAGCATAAAACCTTATGAGCAGAAGGGGAATGCATAAATGATTTAACAAGGATAATAGTAAGTGAAATATTGAGCCCTACTGTTTAAATTTTGAAATACTAAAGGAGTTCATTTTTATAAATAATTGCTTCAAACACTCCATAACCCATTTTATTGACATATTTCTAGGCCCTTAATCCATGAGAAATTAACTCATTAAGTGTTATTTAATAATATAAAAATGAGTAGCTCATTTTCAGATGCAGTTTTCAAATAGGTCTCTGATATTTGGACCAAAGGCAATCTGATTTCTTTATGTACAATTATCAAAATTTTAATTAATTGTAAATGTTCCTTGAATGGAGAAATTTTAGTGAATTTTCTTCCTTGTGAGAATTAAACTTTTCTTTTAGGAAGGATCAAGCAGCCACTTTTCCAGGATACAGAGTACGAAAAACACTTCTATTTGCTGATATACTTTCTTAATCTAAGTGTTGAATTTATATATATGTCCTATCCTTAGAAAAACATAGTCTCTTAGAACCTGAAGAATTATCTCCTATCATCAGAGATAATGAATTTCTTTACATGAAAATTTCCAATTTATCCAGTCCTTGAGCTGATGTCATAATCAAAAGTGAACAAAAGGGGAATGAATATTCCATTAATCCTGCATCACTAATACTTATGTACTCTTTTTCTTAAATAATCCCTAGTTCTTCCTGATTTGATTTGGCTGAACTTAACACAGATTTAAACTTTCCAAATAGTAGATTAAGAACACAAGTTAGAAATGATATCAGGTTTTTCCAAGATGAAATGGGTAAGTTGAAACCATTGGATTTCTCAGCACTTCCACCAACTAGACAGTAAAGAACAAATCAAATACTCACAGATACCTCAAATGAAGGGATCTTCACTTCATTCATTTGAAATGTAAAGTTCATTCATTTGAATGTAAATTTGTGACTTTAGTACCAAAGAGCATGGTAAAGTAGGACGTAGATGTTACCCAACATTTCAGTGTAAGATCCTGGCTCAAATTGCTTCATGATGAGAATGGAAATATTGTCTCACAGCTTCACATAAGACAGGTATTCATACCCACATACTCATAGGCTCTCTATAAAAATATTACCATTCCATGTCTATTTTAGAAAGTATCTAGCTATAAGATTTTATTCATTGTTGTTGGTTGCCTATAGTTTTATGTCATTTCTTCTTGATCTAATCAAGAATATTTAAGTAACATACATAAAGCTACATCGAACATTCAGCTTGAAAATTAAAATCAAGAAATTCAAAAGTCAGTTTGTGATCTGAAACTTTGAGGGTCCTTCAGAAAACATGCAAATTTCATTTTTGCTTTCTCATTTTTCTGCCTCTATCACTGACTCCTGTCTTTGTTTCTGTATCTCTTTTACACATATATACTATATGATTTTCAGTCCAAGTTGATCCATTTTATTTTGATTTTGTGTAGTCAAATATAGGCATCTCCATCTATTTTCAATAAAACAAATGATGCATGGTCTGTGGATTCCATTTAGAAAGAAGTATATTGGATAGATGAGCATGTAAAGCAAAGATTGTTTTAATGTCCTACACTGAAACTAGAAACGTACCTCAGGCTCACTACTTTAGAACATCAGATACTAATTTTTAGTTAATACAGTTCTATCTCTCCATATTGTCAAGAAATGAAGTGTTTCACTTGTATTAAATATTCCTGGGAAATTCACTGCCCTAACTTGTAATTATGCCTAATGGACACGTATTTGAAATACATTATGCATAAGCCCCTGAATGTTAAACAGATTATTAAACAAAATTTAATCTTTTCCATATCAACAATATCATACTTGAATGGCATTTTTGAACCTCTGTGTATATAGTGACATACAAATATTATTTATTTTTAAAATTAGTGAAAATACTTGCGAATCATATATCTGTAGAATGTATCACCTGAAATTTCACAAAAAAATTTTCTAAAATAAAATAAAAATTTACCTAAGAACTTAAGTGGACATTTTTCAAAAGAAGCAAAGAAGATATTTGAAAATTACACATAAAAATCTAGTAGTTTCTCTTCATATCATATAAATAATTTATTAAAATGACCCAAAGTCCTACATTTTTCCTAGGAAAATGCAAATCAAAACCACACTGAAATATAATTCCACATCTATTATTAAAAGAACAGAAGTATGATACTGATGTGTAGAAATAGAAACCATCATAAACTACTTGAAATAATATAAAATTATGTTGTTTCTGTGGAAAACAATTAGGTAGATTCTCAAAAGGTTGAACAGGAATGTTAGCATGTAATTAACTAGCACCCCTCATAAATATATACTCAAGGAATTTCTTATCATGCTGCATAAAATGTGTGCACTAATGTTTATATAACCAATGTTTATAATAACCCAAAATGGAAAAAATGGATGCCCAGCATCTAGTTAATAAATAAAACTGTTGAGTATGCAAGCATAGGGATATTATTTGGCTACAAAAAGGAATACTAGTACATACTGTTATATCAATGAGCCTTGAAAACACTCTGCTAAATGAGAGACAATAGTCACAGTATTTTATTATTTCTGTTACACAAATTACCTGGAAGAGAGATTTCCTTCAACATAGAGAATGAATTGGTAATTGCCAAGGGCATGGAGGCAAATGAGGAGTGACTACTAATGTACACTAATCCTAATTTTCTTTTTGAGGCTATTTAAATGCTATTGAATTAGATAATCGTGATGATTGTGCAACATTATGGTTATATTAAAGAAACCACTATATAATACACTGTAAACTAGATACCTTCTTGGAATTAAGATTGGAAAGCAGCTAGCTCAATTGACAGATATAGTCACACCTAGAAAAAATCCACATTCCTTTATCTTTCTAGTATTATTCCCACCAAAACAAGCATATAAATGCAAATAGTAACAACGTTTCATTATTAGTGGTAATAATGATGTGTATGAAACTGTTGCTTTCTATCGTTCATTTTAGTTGCTTGCAAAGCAGAGCTTTTTTGGCTTTTCTTTGTTGTTTGTTTTGGTTTACTTCTCATTCTGACATGCTTCTACGCATCTGTTTAGTGGTCAAAGCAGACATGTTTTATTACATTCCACATTCTTGTAACTTGCAATTGAACAAAGGAAAATGTTTGAAACAGTAAAGTATCCCACATCTTTTTTTTTTTTTAATTCAGAACAGCAACTTTACCTTGTATTGGGACAATACATTGTTCGTATGCTGAACTTTTTTTTTTTTTGCTAGTCCTGGGCTTAAGTTCAGGGCCTGAGCACTGTCCCTAGGTGTTTTTCCTCAAGGCTAGAGCTCTACCACTTGAGTCTCAGCACCACTTACAGCTTTTTTCTATGTATGTGGTACTGAGGAATCAAACCCAGGTCTTCGTGCATGCTAGGCAAGCACTCTACCACTAGGCCAAACTCCCGGCCCCCTGCCTGGAGTTTCAGGAAGCAATAGGAAAAGGCTGAGTGAGTGTACTAGCTCATGCCTGTAATCCCAGCCAGTCAGCCAGTGAAGATCAGGAGAAGCAGTTTATGACCAGAATGGGCAAAAAGTTGATTAGATGCCATCTCAATAAATAAGCGGGACATGGTGATACATCCTTGTGTTCCAAGCTATGTAGGAGGTCATGCACAGATCTTCATCCAAGTCAGCCTCAAGCAAAAGTGCATGAATCTGTCTGAAAAATAACTTAAAGCATTAGATGATTGGGACGGGGTGGGGGAAGAAAAGTGGAAGAAAAACATGGGAAGGGGTATCAGTGTTCAAGAAGTAATGTACACACTACCTGATGAATGAAACCGTAACCCCTCTACATATAATCCCTACAATAAAATACAACAAAATATACTGTAATTATAACTCATGTAACAGAGAATTTGCCCAAGCACTTAAAAGGCCAAATACCAGTGGCTCATTCCTGTAATCTTAGTTACATAGGAGGATGAAACTGGAAAGTTATGGTCCCAGGCCAACATGGGAAATAAATTCCAGGAGACTTCATCTGGATGGAAGAAACTGACTATAGTGTCACATATCTATCATCCACCTGTGACAGGAAGCCTAACATAGGAGAATTGTGGTCTAGTTTCCTTACCAAGCAGGAAGAAAGATTTTATCTCAAAACTACCTGCAAAAAAAGGGGGGCTGGAGGCATGACTTGGTGGTTGAATACCTACCCAGCAAGTGCAAAGCTCTAACTTCAAAATCTTAGTACCACAAAAATAAGAATCAGTAAAAAACAGTTTATATCCAGTATTGAAGATGATTTAAATTTAATATTCCACTAGTGGTGGGTCAGAAATATTACTGAGGTTAGAATAATTTTTTCTAGCATTTGCTTATCACACATGTTCTGTTGATTCTGTTTAATCTAAGGTTTATTTATATAGTCAGATATTAAATTATCTATACTGATCTTTCCTAATTTAGTTTATTACTTTCATTAAAAGGAAAGGTATATCTTAGTCCACATTCTGGAATCTAATCACGAAATGTGTTCTTAGAAAAAAATCAAAAGACATAGAGCATAAAGCATGTTCCAAATGAACTTGAAACTGCAAAGAATCATTAAAGCTTAGTATGTTAGCTTCTAAATGATGATCCAGTTATCAGGTATGATTTTCACAGTATAATTACCAATATACCAAAAGATTTTTTAGGCAAATAATGCATAATAATGGCTTTCAATGTTGGTCAATAAGCATTTCTAAATTTAGTTCTCGCATATTTTTCAGTTTTCTTAGAGATCCATTCACATATCTGCTTTAAAATGCTTTGTCAATTTAAAAAATATTTATGATTTCCTTTTAACAGAATTGTATAAATTCACCCGTTTCAGGATTCTAAAAATGTTCTCTCTAATAATAGAAGTTGTCCAGGTTTTTTCTCTTCTAAGAGTATAAGTATCATTTTTTTTTACTACCATATATTTGCAGTTAAGTTGAAACTGCCATTCTAACAGAATTTTTCATTGAATTTATTTTACTACCAAACACCCACATAGTTGTTGTTTCACTAATAAGCACTCAATATTGCTGAGGGCCAGGGGGTTTGGTCTAGTGGTAGAGTGCTTGCCTAGCATGCACGAAGACCCAGGTTCACTTCCTCGGTACCACATACATAAAAAAAGCTGGAAGTGGTGCTGAGGCTCAAGTGGTAGAGTTCTAGCCTTGAGAAACTCCAGGGACAGTGCTCAGGCCCTGAGTTCAAGCCCAGGACTGGCAAAAAGAATATTGTTGAAGCCAGGTACGGTGACTCATGCCTTTAAATCCTAACTACTCAGGAGGCTGAGAACTGAGGATGGTGGTTCAAAGCCAGCACTGAGACTTAAGGGCGGTAGCCTTGAGCTGAAGAGCTCAGGGACAGTACCCAGGCCCAGAGTTCAAGCCCCATGACACACAGAAAAATAGAATAAAAAATAAAAAATATTACGGCTAATTTGAACATATAACATTCATTTCTTATATGTGTATCTGTAATTCAGAAATGAATATAGGGAAAATTTATTTTCTTTTGATATCCGTATTTGTGAATAAAAGATACTAAAAAAGAATTATATCTATTTGGCCTTAGAAAAATTTTGTCACAGAGAATTTCCTAAGGAATTTAAGCCAAAAATTTTGCAGAAAATTTATAACAAGATAGTTAGTTATATCTATTGAGGAAGATTAGGCTGGAGATATTTATTTTTATAACTTTTAAAAGTGAATATATTGAAAAATTATATTTCAAGCTATAGATCAAGTGGAAATTATGTCAATGAGAGTGGGTTATATGTTATAAATCCCCCTATAGCTAGAGATAATTGCTATATGATTTGGTTGCATTCTTTCATAAGCAGAATATATTTGAGAAATATATGAGGCACAATATGTAAGAGCAGGTGTTACTAGCAAAATCTAGTGCACTGTGAACAAATATTGACTACATTTTTATCACAGTGTGTGTTCACTGAATTTATAATTGATTAGCTTTTTGTTAACTCTGCTTTTGGAGGACATCAGTTAATAAATTGGAAAATGCTAATTCTGAGTATTTAAGTGGGCCTAAAACCTGTTTTAAAAGCAAGTTGATCTCTTATTTAAAATATCTATTAAGAACCCTATGAATATCACAGTTAGAAAAATATTCCTACTAAGCAAATTTATCATAAAAAATTAAAGTATCAGTATTCTGTAACACATAAAATTTTCTCTTTCCAGTAACAATATGACTGACAGAATTTTTTCATTGTTAGTGAAAGCTTATTACACTATCTTATCACTTTTCAGATTATTTTTCTTGTTTATATCTGCACAGATGACTTCAAGTCAAAAGGTTGAGCCAGATTTTAGCAAATCAAAGAATATAAATATATCAATGACATTTGCAGTTATTCATGGAAATTATCTGCTTTTTAAATACATATATATATAAATAGTTATTATTTTCCAGGGGATGTACAGAGGTGTTACAGTTAAATAACTCAGATAATCAGTACATTTGTTTTTGAACAGAGATGTTACAGTTAAATAACTCAGATAACCAGTACATTTGTTTTTGAACAGTTTTTGAACCCCTTCCCCCTCTCTCCAAGATTTTCCCTCCCTTCCTTACCCACAACTTGTATACTTCATTTCCTGCAGTGCTTAGTGGGTACCACTGCTGTGTTTGTTCACTCTTGTTCAACTTTTTTCTGTGCCTCTCCCAAAGACAAACTAACAAACAAGACAAAATGAAAAACTACAAAAGCAAAAATAATCTCATGTTTCCATATGTTGAAATTCATTTTGTAGACTATTATTTTATAGGTCCACATGCACGTATTAGCTGAGCCTTTGTGACCCACTCCTGTGAATAAGATTCCACCTCATTCCCGTTAGAATGCCCTTTACCAAGGAAACTAACAACTAATAGTGGTGAGGATGTAGCCAAAAAGGGAACTCTATTACACTGTTTGTAGGACTGTAAATTTGTTTGATCACTCTAGAAAGCATTTATGGCAGTTTCGCAAAAGAATAAACATACAGTTTCCATATGACCCAGGAATTCCATGCCTGGGCATTTATCCAACAGAACACAAGTAATGTCACACTAAAGCAACCCACACAATCATGTTCACTGCAACACCATACCCAAGATACATAATCCAGATGCCCCTCAATGAACAAATGGATCAAGAAAATGTACACAATGTAACTCTACTCCATCAGAAGGAATAATATTGCACCATTGTAAGCAAATGAAAAGATTTGGAAGAAACTGTATTAAGCGAAGTAAGCCAGACTTAAAGAAATATAGGTGGCATGGTTTCCCTCATGTGTGGTAACCAGCATTTGCCTAAAAATTTACAAGTAAATACACTGGATGGTTGAAAATACATCTGGGCATAATAAATTACACAGGTCTCTACATATTCACACAGTGAGAACAAAACAGAAATATCAGGTTTTTAAGCCAAACTACAACTTCACTACAATGTCTCCTAAATGTATGTGTTCAATGTATGGCTGAAATGGAATAAGCTAGTCAAATTAGTATTTTTTCTTGTAATATCTACTCTTTAGCAACAAACTCACTACAGTTCCTGTAGGTTAGCTACTTAAAGTACAATTTTGTTTCTGATTTAATAGCATTGATTGTATCTGAGATTTCAAATTTGAGGTTAATATTTTCATTCTGGTTCTTCACACTGATTAGAATTTTGTGCTTGATATTTACTATGTATCATTTTTATCTACATTCCTTTGTAAGGCTTCTTATCTGTTATTCATTGAAAAACAATCTAAGATTGGAAATTCCTAATCTGACAATTCCAAGCTGAAAATGCTTAATACTCGAAATCTTTGTGTCAACGTGTTTCCACACGTGGAAAATTCTACACTTGATTTTGTTATATGCCATAGTCGACTATGGCAATGTTTACAGGTTATATATGAAAGACAAGTGGGTTTTTATGCTTATACTTTGCTTCCATCCACAAGATAATTCAGTATGTCTCACAAGATAATTCAGCATGTGTTTACAAATATTCCCAAATTAAAAAAAACAAATACACACATTAATCCAAAATGTTAGCCCCTGAATTTTATATAAGAGATATTCAATCTGCACTATGTATTTTGAGTATGGATTAATAGCGAAGTGTGTGTATGTGTGTGTATGTGTGTGTGTGCACATGTGCATGTGTGCTTGAGATCAGACCAGAGCCTTGTACGCCTCAGGCAAGTTCACTGCCATTGTCCAAAACCTATCTAATATTTGGCATTTTTAAACATTTTATATAGTTTTTTTATTATTTTGTTTGTTTCATAGTACCAAAGACTTCTTGTGCTTCACATCCAGTCTTTTCTTTTTGTTTGTTTTTTAGGTAGGATCTCTTGTTAACTTTACTTTATTATTCTAATTGAGGTTTATTTGCTCTCTTTTTTACCTGAGACTTTCTTATTTAATGTATTTGTTTATTGGTCTGTATATTTCTTTCTCAGAAATATTTAGCTGTGCCTTGCAGATTTTAATGTCATTTTCACCTTAATTAAATTATTTGTTCTTTTTAAATTCCACTTTATGCTCCTTTATTTCAATGAGTGTTTCATTTCCAAATGTCTGATTTCCATCATATTCCTATGATTGATTTGTAATTTCTTTCCATGTAATTTTGATTTTCAAGACATTTCCCCCTTTCTGTGTACACGTACACACTTCTTTTTTATAGTGTATACATAAAGCCTGGGATCTTGAATATGTTAGACAAATAATCTACTTCTTAGCTGCATTCCTAACCTGATATGCTTGCTCTTTGTAGACTGAGACCACATCTATGAAAAGTATAGAATATTAAAAAGAAGAAATGCCTATTGTATTCCTATTTTCACACTTGCTGTTATAATTCCTTCCTAGTACTGTGATATTACTTTTTATCATTTATATCTTCATATGAGAACTTATTTTTAGTGATTTTTATGGATATGTCTGTTGGCAATGAAACTTTTCCCTTTCCTTTCCTGTGGGAATCACAGTATCCTTATCTAAATTTCTTTTTTTACTGCAGTACAAGCATTGCTGATGTAGATTATTCTGCAAAGAATAGAATCTTTATTTGTGTAGTTACTCAGAAGCCTGGGTGGTATCAGTCACATCAAAGGACATTAGTTATCAGTTCATGAAAGCGTATATTATGTGATTAAACATACATTATACCTAGTTGAATACAAGATTTATATTTCCAGTAGATTTTTACTTTCCAACATGAATTTTAAAATAATCCAATGGGTAGGAAATTGTGATTAAATATCCATTATTATAACTGAAATTGAAGAGCTTCTGTCTGCATTTTATAATTTAATGTTTAGGATAACATAAAAGCCTGTATGATCTACATTCCCAAGAATGTGGAAAATTCATTATTTCTGTTTCTTTGCCATATAAACAATTAACGACATTTTGTGATTTTCCCTTCATATATGGGTCTAGAGACTGAAGTCAGAAGTTCACTGCTTGCTGCAGAGATGCTCTATCACTTGATTCATTCCTCCAGTCCTTATTGGATTAGTTATTTTTCAGGTAGTGTCTCACATTTTTACCTGAAACTGGCTTCAGAATGGAAACCTCCTAACCTATAGCCTCCACTTAGCTAGGACCATTGACATATATGAACTTCCCTGCTTGTTAGTTCAGATGGAGTTTTGCTAACTTTTTACCCAGGCTGATTTCAAACAGTGTTCCTCTTGATCACTACTTCCACTGTCACTGGGATCACAAGCATGAGCCTTTTCACACAACCTATATTTTAAAATTCTTTACCATTTTTCAAAATGAACAGTTTCTTCTAGACGTTATCTTAATCTGGGATTTATAGTTATCATCTCAGAAGGTAGATTCTAAAGCTTTTATTGCTATCAGTTCTAATTTATAAGACATACAGGTAGTTTTCTTATAGGGTACTTCAATTACAACACAGGTCTTATTCTTCTGAAATTTTTATTGAAATAGAAGAAATCTCTTCACACAGATACAATTAATTTTGTCATTTTCAACCTTCTTTTCATCTCTACTGGAAGTCTGACTAAAAACCATACTGGTGTTCTGCTTTCAGATAAGCAAAATATTGACAGCATTTCTGTTGTGTTATGAAGGTTATTGAATGGACAAACCTTGTTGATGCTTGCTTGAACTAAAAATAATAGAGAAGAAAGGAAAATTAAAAAATGTAACAAGTAATGGTATATAAGAATATCTTACTTTACAGATACCAAGGGCAGAAATTATAGTTGATGGGAAAGATTGGAACTGGGGCCTTAAAAAAATTAGAAACCTAGGTAGAAATATTTCTATCTCTATTTTTCTAGAGACATATACACTTCTATTTCTACTTCTTCTATGTATGGTTGTTTTGTGCTTTACATTTTCTTCAGCTGGGCCTTTTTCTACTTTTATATATGTGTGACATTGACTTTTCCACAGTGCCTGGGATTGCCAATTCTCACTTCATGCAACCAACAGACAAAATGTTTTCTGAATTCTAACTCTAAAATTTCTATGAAAAAAAACCTGATTAGCCCAATTCAAGTTAAGTACAAGATACCCACAATCAAGGTACTGGTTATACAAGGTACAACATAGGACCAGTATAGTAGTTGGTAGTCTATATCTATGGTTACAATACCTGCATATGTAATTAAATATTAATTCTGAATTTTTACTTAGAAAAAAAAATCTCACTATGCCTCATCATTAAGCATATGCATCACCAATGAAGTTGGCTTACTTTCTTCTCTCCCAATATGAGTGTGTTGTTTTGTATTAAACTAAGAAATTACAACTTTGTATTTTTTTTAATTTCCAGCCAGTAACAGCTCTTTCATCAAGTGGACCTATATCTTCTTTTCAGTGTATGACTTTACCAACTCAAAGAGTACTTGAAAGATCAGAACATTTTTCTAGAGAAAGAGTCAGCACTCCAAGGTAATCCTCATTGATAATAAGGTTTATCTAATTACAAGCATAACTTAGCATAGAACACAGAAATAGTTGACTTACATTTTATGGGGTACTTGAAACATATTTCATCCTCAAAATAATTGTGTATTGGTTGGATATAGACAAGAAAACAGTAGATTGCAAAGAAGTAGCCTAGCCAGGCAATTATTTTCAGGAACATTGGGAAAAGGTACTTATGGGGGAGCACGAAGATCAATGTAATATCAGCAAACATAACTATTCCTCCAAATGTTTTCACAAGATTATGTTGTCCTTGTTTTGATAACTTGACAATTATACATAAATACTAGACAATGTTTTCCTTCAGAGAAATTTCGATAGGGAAATATGTTTGCTAACATTTGATGCATGTTTAAGTATATACTAATGCTTACTTTTTTTCTTTTAAGTAATGAAGGAACGGTTTCACCAGAAAGTGATAAAAGAAACAAATCTGAAACAGAATTGTCTGACACAAAAGGTTCTGAAACTTCAGGTGGTTCTTTGGACTTGAAAAGCCTCCAAGAACTAACAATAACTGAAAGTGATACACCTCTTCTGGATTCTGGTTCTGAAAGATGTGTCATTGATTCTGACTCTGATAGAGGCATTAGTTCAGACTATGACATGGAAAAATATTCAAAAGACTCTAGCTCTGTGATTTGGGGAACAGATTCAGATTCAGAAAAAGGCCCCAGATGCTTCGACTCTGCAAAACTTCTGTTAGAAGGGAAAAGCTTCCAGATAGATTCGAGCTTTGTAGAAGTACTCATGAAACCAGAGCAGCCTCTGGTGAGAATTGAAGAGTGCCATGTGGATTCTAGCTCTCTGAGACATTGGATGGATTCAGGTTCAGAAAAATGTTTAGGAGATTCTGACTCTGAAAAATACTTGTTGGACTCTGATAATGAAAAACTGGACAGAGATTCAGGCTCAGAAAAATTCCACATGACACTCCCATCTGAGAAACACTCATTAGAGACAGGAACAAGCCAAGTGACCTTAGAGTCTGTAAAATGTCTGATGGAAGCAGAAGGACTGATCGACAGGGAAAGAGTCTGCAAGAGGCGTCTAACAACCTCAGACACAGAAAGTATTGGAATGGTAACACCCTCTGTGTCTGCAGTGAGTGTGAACGTAAAAGAAAAACCCCAGAAAATTAGTTCTAAGAGATATACCCTAGATTCTGACTCAGAGTTAAGTGGGATAGACTCGGACTCAGAAAAACATGAGCTAGGCTCATCAGCTGTGAAATATCTCATAGGTATTAAACCATTTCAGCTAGGCACTCATTCTGAGAGTCTTTGGAAGGATTCTTGGTCTGAAATTCCAGCACTCAACTTGGACTTTGAAAGCCCAAAGGCCACTGATACTGCTGAACAAATGAGGAAGGCTAGAACTTGCCAAGGTACTGCTAACTTGTCAAGATTACAAATAGGCTTCAAGCCTGATTGTAGAAGAAGCTGGATGGAACCTGAAAGGCAAAAATCGGACTATGAATATATTGGACGCCGAAGTAGATCCAGAAGATCGCAATATCGATCTATAAGACTTCAGGATAGCTCTGAAGAATGCCTGGATGACTTTCAAAGCTACTGGGATAATTTTGAACGGGAGCGATTGGACTCCAGTTCTGAAAAACAGGCATGCATTGAGAAGGAAAAAGACAAAAATGAATCCAAAGGTAAAGAACACCCAAAGGATACAAAGTTTGGAAATGAAGGATTTATTCTGGTTGAAAAAAGAGAGCAACCCATCTTGCAGACTGTAACTGATAAAGAACGGGGAATCTCTCTTGACATAGAAAGACAATCTCGTGAATCAGAAAGTGAAGCACATAGGCTCGGTGCTCGCAAAAAGGCTAATCGTCCTCAAGGTAAGATGTATTGTACGTGGATTTTGAAACCATATTGTTTCACAAACTTAGTAACTAATGACACTGGCAAAATGGCAGTCATTTGGACTGATTTGGGTCTGAGATTATTTTAGCAATAATTCAATGATTAGACACCTTAATCTCAGATTTTCATGTTACTTTGATTTCATAAAAATAACAGTTTCATTGATTGAATATATTGTTAGCTGTATATGTGATAAACTTTTAAGAATTTGAATTAATGACTGTATTTTGCTGAGAATAATCTAAATTCTAGAGTCTTTGCCCAGAGAAAACTCCTGAGGTCTTCTACTGTCACTGAGCTTTACAGGGGAATGTGACAGTCACCTGTACCGAGTGCCCAGGTCCACAGAGGCAACTTGGCAGCCAATACTGCTATCACATAGACAACACTATGCCCATGCCACTGACATTCTAGAACCATTCTCTGAGGATGTATTCATGTCCACATCATCTTACACAGTACACAGAATCTTTCAATTTGCATCTTTCCTCAAATGACTATCATTTTACTTTTAAAATATAAGGTTATTGTTATGATTCAGATTTCATAAATCAAGTAATGGGCAGTACATTTCTCTTTGGACAATGTCATCTCTTCTTTTATTTACCCGTTTCCCCCACTTGTCCCTACCCATAAGTTACATACTTCATTTTCCACCGAGTGTCTACTGAGTAACATACCTCAATTTGTTCAACCTTCCTCCCTCCATTCTATGCACCTCCCACCCTGATCCGTCATCATTATCCTCTCTTGTTAAATGGAGGAAAATTAAATAATTCTTAGGAAAATAAATAACTATTCTGGCCTAACCCATCATTCTGGAGTAGGTAACTCGAGATTGTTCATGATTTTTCTTATAGTTACTGACCTCGTGATATTCTACATTAGGAAAAGCAATGGTATTTTTGTCCTTGCTAGAAAAAGGAGGAAACTGAATTTTAATCAGAAAACTTTCCCAGTATGACCAAGGATAAACACCATATTTTTGTTGAGTTTATTTGAATTTCAATACTATCAATTGGATAGGAATTGTTCGGTTTGTCGATTATTAGTAGTATGAATCATTTATTACTATATGAAAAAATCCCAAAGTAGAAAATATAAAATATAAAAATACCCTAACTTCTTTTATACATTGTTCACTATTTTGTGTT
Source organism: Megascapheus bottae (assembly GCF_031878675.1). Taxonomy (NCBI): domain Eukaryota; kingdom Metazoa; phylum Chordata; class Mammalia; order Rodentia; family Geomyidae; genus Megascapheus; species Megascapheus bottae. Next base: position 54,198,328 of record NC_143547.1, read on the forward strand.
GAAGATAAAAACAGTAAGGCTAAATGCAATTTTTAAAATTCTAGAATTAAAATAGAAGGCTATAGATGAAATAAAAGTTCTCAATCACCTATAAGTCTTTTTTACAAAATAGCCATTTAAGTTTCCCTCATTTGTCATAATCATTAGAAACCTTGGGCTCCCATCGCAGAGATTTGCAATAGAGCAAAACCTTGATACAAAAGGCCATATAGTAGGACGCTAAATGAAAGGATCTCTAGGATATAGAAACATAAGCCATATAATGAATGATTGTTGTCCTTAAGGTACTATGTTATCTCTCATCTCTTTTGCTGTCCCTTGGTTATCTCATATTGTTACAATACCTCACTTTGTTACCTGATATAGTGGATATATTTGTATTTGGTTATTTGTAATTGGATAGGGAAGAGGGGAAAACAAGATGAGGGGTGGGGGTAGGGGGAGGGAAATGGGGACCAAGACATGTGAAAGGGTATCAATGCATGGGAATTAATGCACCATCTATCTGGCAAATATCATGTAAACCTTCTATTAATTACAATAATAAATATATGAAAAATAGCCATTGAAGCTAGATGCTGGTAGTTAATGCCTGTAATCCTAGCTACATAGGAGGATTAGGTCTAAGGATCATTGTTCTAAGCCAATCCTAGAAGGAAAATCCATCATACCCTTAACTCCAATTACTCACTAGAAAACCAGAAGTGTATTGTAGCTCAAGTAGTAAGTGCTAGCCTTGCACAAAAGAGCTCAGGGATAGTGCTCAGGCCCAGCGTCCAAGTCCCAAACATGAAAAAAATACCTATTGATGCAGCTGAAACTTCCTTTATCATTAATGAATAGAAATGTATATAACAAATATAAAAGATCTCTTTGTACTATTCATCTCTTTACTACTATATAAGTAATGTAAATTTCTTAGTCAGATTTCACTCTTTGTGTCCCTTCTCTATGCTAATAGTAAAGAGTTATAAAGAAATCAGCCTTGCTGCATCTACAATACCCAAATTTCAGTCTATTTACTCCTGTGACTAGGGACTATAAGTGAATTCTTGTTGTTCAATTTTAGAATTTGAGACAAATTTTTGGAGTTAACTGATTATAGGTTTAAATTTCATATAAGGCAAACCTGCTACCAACATGTCTTAATGCAGAGACAGTATGCACTCTTTCTATAATGTTATTTTTCTAGGACTGGAAAGTAATTGAATCCATTTGATGTTTCTAGGTTTTTGGAGGCCTCTTTCAATGCCTCTTCCACTTCCCCAAAGGAAAAAAACGGAACAATATATCATACCACAACGAGATACCAGAGGTGAGTAATATTCAGGAGAAATTGCCTCAGAATTTACTTTTACTTAAGAATTTAATCAGAGCCTCTTTCAATATTTAGAAAAATAGTCAGAATTTATTGTGTCAGAAATGTTCCAAAATCTTATTGAGATGTCATCATTCCCTAGAACTCATAAGACTCAGTATGCCATTGTTATCTGGACTGTTTACTACAAATCAACATCAGCAAAAAGAAAAGGTTCATAGAGTAAAGTCTAGAATAAACTAGGTAAAAGGTTCCAAAGAGTCCCAACATAATATATTCGTCAGGTAGTAGGTGCATTATTTCTAGCACATTGATACCCCTTCTCATGTTTTTGTCCTCATTTCCCTCCCCCACTCCCTCTATATAGTCTATTCTTTTTCCCTATTAATTTATCATATTTAAGTCTATTATCTGCTATGTTCTAGCTTTGAGTTTAAGTTGAATCTTTTTCCCTTTTAAAAAAATGTAATTCAGATGAGGGAAACCATTAACCTATGTTCGAGTCTGGCTTACTTCACTTAATATAATTTTTTTCTAAGTCTTTCAATTTCCTTACAAATGGGGCAATATCATTTTTTTCTGACTGCAGCATAGTATTCCATTGTGTATAAATACCATATCTTGTTGATCTACTCATCAACTACGGGACATCTGGGTTGGTTCCATATCTTTTTTATGGTAAATAGTACTGCAATGAACATCGTTGTACTAGTGGATTTAGTATGTCCTTGTTTCTGGACGATTGGGTAAATGCCAAGTAGTGGAATTGCTGGGTAATAGGGGAGTTCTATGTTTAGTCTTTTGAGGAACTGCCATACTGCTTTCCATAGTGGTTGAACGAGTTTACACTCCCACCAACTGTGTAGTAATGATCCCTCCTGTCCACATCCCCTCCAGCATCTGTTGTTATTATATTTATTGATCCTGGCCATGCTAACTGGAGTGAGATGGAATCTTAAAGTTGTTTTAATTTGCATTTCTTTTATGATAAGAGATGTTGAGCATTTCTTCATGTGTCTATAGGCCATTCTTATTTCTTCTTCAGAGAAGACTCTCTTTACGTCTTTGGCCCATCTTCTAGTAGGATGGTTGCTTCTTTGGAGATTAGTTTTGGGGTGATTCAATTTTTTGAGCTGTTGATATATTTTAGATATGAGGCCTTTGTCTTGGGCTCTCCTAGCAGAGAATTACAATAGAACAAAATCTAGATAAATAAGACCATATAGTATGACGCTAAATGTAAGGACCTCCAGAATAAAGAAACGAAAGCCATGTAATGAGTGATTGTTGTCCTTAACATACTTTGTTATCTCTCATCCCTTTTACTGTCCCTTGGTTATCTCATATTGTTACAATATTTCACGTTTTTATCTCATATATTTTATATATGCTTAATTGGTTATTTGAAATAGGAGAGGGTAGGGGGGAAATCAAGTTGTGTAGGGGGAGGGGGGATGGAAATGGGGACCATGACATGAGAAAGGGTATCAATATTTGTGAAGTAATGTACCTTCTATCTGGTGAATATAATGTAACCCTTCTATTAATTACAATAAAAATATATGAGAAAAAATGTAATTCAAAGCCAGGCGTGGAAGCTCACACCTGTAATCCTAGCTACTCAGGAGGCTGAAATCTGAGAAACAAGATTCAAAACCAGCCTAGGTACAAAAGGACCTGAGAATCTTATCTCCAATTAACCTCTAGAAAACAGGAAGTAGAGCTTGGCTCAAAGGTAGGGCGGTAGCCTGGAGGTGAATAGTTCAGGGACAGCACCCAGGCTGAGTTCTATCCCCATGACCCACAAAAAAAAAGTACAATTCAAAAAAATATATAAGGTTGACTTATTGATTTGACATCTTTGTAAGAAAAGCATTGACAGGTATAAATTTACCTCTGATCTTCTAAATACCATATCTTGTGATTTCATTTACATTTGATTCAAATTATTTTCAAACTTCTATTACTTGGCCAGTTGGTTGTTAAAGAAAGTGTTGATAGCTGAATGTAGTGGTACAGGCTTGTGATCTCAGATCTAGAAAGCTGAGTTCCAGGCTAGTTGGGGCTGTATAACAAGACTGTTAGGGTTTGCTTGTTAGTGCTGTTCTGCCCATTATTGAGTATGAAATAATGAAGTACACAATTCTTATTGCTATCTTGCACATCCCTCCATTCATTTCTATCCAGTTGCATTTTGCATATTTTTATTATTTTGTTAAGTGTGTAACTATTTTAATTCTGCTACTTTCCTGGTAGTTTAACACTTTCATAAATATCTTCTCCAATTTACTGTAATGCTTATTTTATGATTTATGTTTTTTTATTAGTTTTCTATGATTTGTCTCTCCTTAATTACTTCAATTTTTTCTCTTTTCTGATATTCTCTATTTGGAAGAGACATTGCCGCCTTATCTTTTTTCTGCTGCTTTAACTATGGGGCTTTTCAAAGGTAAATCCAACATATGATTACTTTCAAAATTCCCACAATTCTAATTTTCTGTTCCTATATAGATTATAGGTTCTTTCTTCTTTGCATACATCACTATTTTGAGTTGGAATCAGAATACTTTAGATAGGTAAGGTGTTGTGACAACTCTATTGAGAATAAGGCAGAGCACCATGACAGAGAGAACAGTGTGGAGAAGAGCTTCTCATTTCCTGATATCTGGGAAGCAGAGAGAGCCATTGGAAAGGTTGCAGGGTAAGATGTACCCTACAAAAGCAAACCCTCAGTAACCTACTTCCTCCATGCAACCGCTAATCCCCTAGTTTTTATCACTACTTAATAATTACATCAAATTTTGATTTCTCTAAAGGATGAATCAATGATGACAGTGCAGCCCTCATTTTAATTGCTTCTAGAAATGCTCTCACAGAGCACACATTTTGTTTAATAATTTCCTAGAAATCATTTAATCCCCAAAATTGACAATAAAGGCAAGCCACAACATTCCCTCATTCTGGAGCTTGTTGCTCCTCTGCTTATTTGTTTTGTGGCTGGTTAAATTAATTTAAAGATGTCTGTTTTGCTCCCAAAGTATCAAGCCTGTGATTTTTCTCCTCAGGGAGTCACAGCTTTGTGGTTACATACAGTGACTTTGGGGTTAACAGTAGGTTTGGTAGGATTTCTCCATCTTTTGTCCCTGACTGCCTCCAATTATAAGACTCTACTAACTGAACAAAAAAGAATTTAAGAGTAGATGTTGTAGCTCATGTTTAGTATTTTTGGGAAACTGATAGTTACTCCTCCCAAATGTCTAGTTCCCTGGTTCTCTCCATCAACAAGCTAGCCTAGAAATTAGCTTTGATCTTTATACACTCAATTGCCATTCGCCATCATCCCCACTGCTTTGAGGGAATTCATGTCAATCCTGTTCTGCTCCTATAAAAAAAAATTCTTTAGACTTGATTTATAAACATCCTGAATTAATTACCCCATACTACAAGTTCTCAGAAGTCTAAGATGAATGTACTGGCAAGGTTGGTGTGTGGCAAGAGCTTGATCTCTGTTTATATAGACAAGAAACACCTTCAGTGCTGCATGCAAAAGAACATAGAACAGAGAAAAATGGACCTACCTAGTTCTCCATAGAACTTTTATGTGATAAACCCTTCAGAACCTGCCCACACCAACAGAATCTCCCTACTGATTACATTAGGGATTCATTTCCAATATGAATATTGGAGGGGACAAAACATTAAAAGTAGAGCAACGCTTTTAGCCTTCTGTTCTATTGCAAATGAAGTCAGTTTCTTTGAAAAGATATTAGGAGCTATTTTATGGTCTGCTGATCTCCCCAAGAATGTTATCTCATATAGGGCTTTGGACTTAGGGATGAGATACTGGTATATTCCTCTAGAAATGGCGTGACTACTTTAGGAATTGAGTTCTCACTAGTGAGGGTAGCTTGATGTCTCACTGGATTGCTTCTCTTAACATAGAAATAATGCACTATGAACTGGGACAAAGGAAAATTGGCCTTTTGTATTCTAAATATCACAGTTGCCAAATTAATACCTCTAAAATATGAAGAGTCTATACTATCAATCGTATTGAGTCTACTCTATGAATAGAGTCTATAGTATCAATGAACAGTATAGACCAGAAGAGAAGCGAAATCTTTTGCCTGCAAACTTCTGAAATTTGATCTGATGAATAGCTAAGTAGGAAAAAATTTAAAAAATGATATCCTTAGTCTACAGACAATAAAATTCTTAAAGCTGAAACTTTAGAAAGTCTCCAAAGTTTGTGGGGCCATGATTTTGGCCTAGTGGTAAAGTGTTTCCCTCGCATGCAACAATGACCCAGGTTTGATTCTTAAGTACCACATACATATAAAATGCCAGGAGTGGTGCTATGGTTCAGTGGTAGAGCTCTAGCTTTGAGAAACCCCATGGGCGGTACTCAGGCCCTGAGTTCAAGACCCAGGACTGGAAAAAAAAATCTTCCTGCTATCCAGTGGCTCACTTGAAGCCTCTTGGGGTGCCATTTATGAGTGCCTGTCTCTCAGGCATCTTCAATTAGTGTTTAGCATTGTGAGGGAAGAGGTGACATTGTCTGAAAAGAAATGTACTGTAACCCCTCTGTACATAATGTTCAGGGGGTGGGAATGTGGCTTAGTGGTAGAGTGCTTGCCTAGCATGCATGAGACCCTGGGTTTTAGTACTCAGAATCACATAAGCAGAAAAAGCTGTAAGTGGTGCTGTGGCTCAAGTGTTGGAGCACTAGCCTTGAGCAAAAGAAGCTCAGGGACCAGTGCCTAGGTCTCAAGTTTAAGCTCCAGGACTGGCAAAAAAAGAAAAAAGTCTCCCCAGTTTTTATATGTTCTTGGCTATATCTGTATAGAATGGAAGTTTCCACCTACCGAATTATGAGGAAGAAAAGGAAATAAAATCTTTTCTCTGCTAACATATACTCTGTTTTATTATTGAATTTGAATAGATTTTATAAGAAATGTTTCTTCATTTTGTGCATGTCCTATATAGTACTTTCTGAGATGTTTAATGGATTCTTTAAAATAATTTACCTAAGTTTCATTGGTCAATGAGTTCATTGAGCCCTTACACTATCATTCATACCAAAATTCAACATCTCCATGGTTTTTACTGGAGGCTGATCATATAGGTATACTGTGTCTAGCACCGACAGAAATTCTAAGCTTTCAGGAGGAAAGAATATGTTTACTATCAAACATTTTGTACTTATGTACAATCAATCACTTATGAGTTCTGGGAATGTTGAGTGTCCTCTCCAAACTCAATCTAGGTATCTGCCAGCTTTTCCTGGGGATTGAACTCAGGGCCTGAGCATGTCCTTGGACTTTGTCAAGGCAAGTGCTCTACTACTTGAGCCACAGCAGCACTTCTGGCTTTTTCTGTGTATGTGGTACCAAGGAATCAAACCCAGAGCTTCCTGCATCCTAGGCAAGCATTCTACCACTGGGCCACACATCCAGCTTTAGGAAATTTTTTTAAGTATAGCATTCTTTTTTTTTTAATTTTCTTTTTTTTTATTGTAATTAGTAAAAGGGTTACATGATATTTGCCAGATAGAAGGTGCATTAATTCACATACATTGATACCCTTTCACATGTCTTGGTACCCGTTTCCCTCCCCCCACACACCCCCCACCCGTCTTGGTTTTCCCCCCTTCCCTATCAAATTTCAAATATCCAAATACAAATAAGTTCAATATATCAGATAACAAAGTGAGATACTATACCTATATGAGATAACCAAGCATTCTTAAAGATGAGGAATTAGTTATATTGTGTGCACTATGCTGCCTGGTGCTTTTGTGGAGAAAATTAGTAGTTAGGCTTCACACATAACGAATCTCAATTTATAATCTAATTATGATAAGACAGTGTAATAATAGAATGAACACATTACAAGTACCATATGTATCCTCTGGGATATTCTATCATTGAAAACACACCTAAAATATAATATATGTTAGTTAGACAACACAAGTTGTCTGGATCCCCACTGTAGTCACCACCATGGGATATTCTGTTTTAGGGCTTCCAGTCTACTTCAATGCACATACTTCAGTTCTCCATTTCAAAAGTATTACCTAAAGGCTATTAGTTCCAATTGTTTTTTTTTGTTGTTGTTGTTTTGCTTTATTTTGCTTGTCCATGACACCAATTCATCCTACTTAGGAGCATAGATGACTCCTGGAAGGCTTTCTTGTTGTTGATGGTGGTGGTGGTGGTGTTGTTGTTGGTGGTGGTGGTGTGTGTGTGTGTTTGTGCATGTACATGTGCACACACACTCATGTGCACATGCACATACACTCCCAGGTGTGTATAAAAATCAGGAGCTGGGTTCAACCCCTGGTATCTCATTATCAGGGTTGTCAGGTGTGATCTTGTGCACAGCAGTCCATTTGAATTCAAATGGCTCTTAGCAGCTTGAAAACTCAGCATGGAAAGTTTTCCTTCACAAAGAGGAAAAATTTCCAGAAATGGTTTCCAGAAAATAAAGATCATTAATCCTCTACACAGTTATCCCTATAGTCATGTGTCACATCTGGCTTTATTCTCTCTAGTCTTGTGAAATAAGTATACCCCGTCTCAAAACATTTACATTTCATTTTCAGCTACATTCCTCTTTACCCAGATCTCCTTGCTGAGTTGTATGCAAAAAGGACAAAAACATTTTATTGACATATATTTTATACAACTTAACCAGTAAGACACAATTATTTTTTAATTCAAAATAGCTTTATATAATCTTTCACCCTTCTTATCCTGATCTTTTCCAGGGATAGCTTTATTGAACAATCAAATGTATGTATTAAGATTGTCAAGGCTAGAATAAAAGTAAAGAAAAGCAGACTATTAGGTTTTAATAGTGAATTAAAACTAACCTGGAAAGCTGAACATAAGGCAACAGCAATAGCACATCTCCCTTAGGTCTTACTCCCTGCTATGTATACCCTGCTCCTAATTATATTCTTTATAGAAATTAGAAGTTAGGAATGTAATGTGTCTGTATCAGAAATACAGAGGTCTTAGCTATCATATTTACAAATAGGGTCATCAGAAAACAAATTTCTTTCCTTTGGTCATTTGTTTATTTTTCCAGATAATCTAGCTATCATCCATGGTATTTATTTAGTTTGTGATTACACAGATGTTATTTTTTTTAATCAGAGTAATTTGAAAATATTTCTGCTTAGCACTACTTGTGAAAGTAGTACTGAAGGAGTTCACAGCAGACTTACTGGGATTTCAACTTAGAGTCAGGTACAGGTAATACAAGTGTGTAAAAATTCAAATTAAGAAAATAAAGCCAGTGGCTTTCTCTTAGCAAAAGTGAATTTAACACACTGTAGAGCCATATAACTATTACAAGACAAAGATACAAATAAAAATTTCTAAGTTCAAATGGATGGACCTCTTCAAAATACATATATCAGATAGAAAAATTATCAAGCATTATATGTCAAATGCCAGATATAACATCTGACCATTTGTAAGTAAAAATTCTTTCCCTTTCCCAAGTCTAATTTAATATGCAAAAATAATAGAAAATGACCACTTATTTAAAATACTTCTATTTCCAATGCTGAAAGTATTTGCATTTTAAACCTTATCAGTGACACCACAAAACAAGTTTGTGTTCCAGTAACAAAACTATGCTTCCAGCTTTTTTTTTTTTGCAAGTCCTGGGCCTGAGCTCAGAGCATGAACCCTGTCCTTGGACTTGACCCTCAGCACCACTTCCGGCTTTTTTCTATGTATGTGGTACCAAGGAATTGAACCCGGGTCTTCGTGCATGGTAGGCAAGCACTCTACCACTAGGCCAAACTCCCGGCCTCCTGCTTCCAGCTTTTTGATGATAATGGGCAAGCTAGTTTAGAACACTGATCCTCATATCTCAGTCACTTGAGTAGCTAGGATTACAGGCATGAACCATTGACACATATGGCACATAGTACCACTGACACATTTGGCACATAGTAGCCGTATTTTTTTTAAAAAAAGAAAAATAATTTTACTACTCTTGAACCTTCACTCAAATCTACAGCTATGATTTCGAATTTGCAGGACTGATGTTACAAATCCAGATAGATCCTTGCTGAAATGCAAGAGGAACAGAGATGTAACAGTAGCAGAATGAAGAAATGGCTAATGTATTATTTCATTCATGTTACCACACTGAAATATTTGAAGCATACTAACTTGTAATGAAAAGTATATTTCGCACATCTTTTTTAAGTCTAATGTTGAAGGGACACATATGGTGATGATATTTTTGTGGGCAGAGTCACCTGGAAAAAAAGATAAGGAACAAAGGAGAAAATGTATATTCAACTCTGTCTCTCTCTCACTTTTTTAAATAAAGCTACTAGAATTCGAGCCAGCAAGATCCACCTTGATAACTTTGTATCATATTAATCACTTCCCAAAGTTTCCACCCTCCTATCTTCCAATCAGTATTGAATTCCAGCACAGGAATCCAGGGGAGTTTGCTATAGTGAAATATATCCAGATCATAGCAACTGGAATTTAAGAGGCTCTATTGCTTGTTGCTCTACCAAAACCTGAGATACAGAAACAAGATGAAGGAAATGGATTAATTCATGGTCCTGAAGAAAATATTAATCTTCAGGAGTCTCAGAGGTGTAAAAGGCTCTTTTTTAGATGATTCAGTGAGGCAGTAAACAGTAAATCCCTATGCTAGGTGGGGTCTTTCTGGGGCACTGTTTTCTTAAAAGTTTATCAGGACTTAGGGCTTCAAACTGCTGGTATCAGCATCAGTGATTTCTGGGGTTTATTATTAGAATTACTATTATTTATTATTATTCCCTTTTAGTAGTTACACAAAAAGCTGCCATTTTATGATCTTTAAGTAGTTGTACAAGGGACATATCATTTAACAAAGCAGTATATGAATACAATGCTTTTTGATCTCTGTCATTCTCTTCAACACTATCATCCCCCTTTGACCCACCCTTTCCATTTCTTAATGTTGTGGTATATACAATAAGTTCCTCACTGAGTTCTCCTCCACTACCCTCCTTCAGTGTCTGTCAGTCTCCCATTACCCAGAACCACTCATCTCCCCCACTCACCCCAGCACAATTACCCAAGTATCCAATTCCTGGCATTTATTTTGTTGAGCTTATTTTAGTCTTCCTAAAAATGTACTGTTTGAGCTCCCCATAATATCTATTTATAATTTATTTTCAGCTGTTTGCATACCATCCAGCAAGGTTTCTTATAGATTCATAATCACATTCTATCTAGCACTAATGAAAGAAAGCATGCAGCCTTTGTGTCTCTGGGTCTGAGCTACTTCACTTAATATAAGTCCATGTCTTTCCATTCCCCTTAAATGATATCATTTATAAGAAAATATTCTTCTAGGGGCCGGGAGTTTGAGTGCTTCCCTAGCATGTACGAAAACCCAGGTTCGATTCCTTGGTACCACATACATAGAAAAAAAGCCAGAAGTGGTGCTGAGGCTCAAGTGGTAGAGCTCTAGTATTGAGAAAGTCCAAGGACAGTGCTCAGGCGCTGAGCTCAAGCCCAGGACTGGCAAAAAAAAAGAAAAAAAGAAAATATTCTTCTAATGGATGAGTAAAATTCCATTGTGTATATATAAATCACTTTTTCTTAATCAATTAATTCCTTGAGGGGCATGGGATAAGTCTACATTTTGGCTTTAGTAAATAGCATGTATTTTAAAATTGAAAGCACCAGTTGGAGGCTGGTAATCCTAGCTACTCTGCAGGGTGAGATTATATAAATGTGCTTTGAACCCATCCCAAGCAGGAAAGTCCATGAAACTCTTCATCTCCAATTAATCACCAAAAACAGATGGACACAGAGATGTGGATCAAGTGGTACAGTAAGTACTAGCCTTGAACAATAAAGCTCAAGGACAGCGCCCAGGCATTGAGTTCAACCCCTAGGACTAGCACCTTGATGAGTGCTTCAGTCTCAGGTTTATTTTCTTCATCCTATATAATGAAGCTTGAATTTAGACAAATCAGAGTGGAGTATCAAAGTCCAAATAAGTGCTTTTTTTCTGGCAGCTTGTTTCACTGCTCTGTCAGCCAATTTCCTTTATCTTGATGGGAGTTAGTCTGTTTTTGCCCTGAGCAGTACATAGTAGCTACTTTGGTGGGTAAAGCAATTGCCTGAAATAGAACCCGTATTCCATTGGATGTTTGATTTTTTGTGCCTTTGTTAGTGATCTTTCTTTACAAATAATTCCATTTCCATGCATTGTCATAATGACATATATTGAGTCAGAATGGATGTTTCCTTGTTATGCTGTGACAATTGCAAAGCTCTAGTGAATGCAGAAAATCAGCCTTTTTTGTAGATGTGTCAACTGGGAGGATGTACAATTCTATATCTTTATTCAGTATTAACACAGTATATCTACCTTAGTATTGTGCTTATTCTATGAAGCTACTCCTGTTAATGAATAGCTACCAGTTGTAAGCTATCAATTGCTGATCTTACAAATCCAGCCTGCTTGCACAGGCTGCATTGAGAATTTCTAAGCAGTTAGGTTACATATCAGACTCAGTTTCTGTTACTGGAGGCAAAGTACCTGATTTATAACTGTAGTAATTTGCAAGAAATTTAAATTCTCTACCATAGTAGCCCAATACTTGACACTCTTCATACCAAAAATACCAATATTTTTTGTTCTAATAAAGACACTGTTGGATGAATTACAAACAAAATAGAGTGCCACAAATAAACTTCACTATATTATATTGGAAAATATCATAAATGGCTGAAATTATTTAAAGGTAGGGTAGCCTTCAATATGCATGCCCTAATTTTTTTGAGTAATAGGGATAGGGAAACATTTTCCTGCCAATGGTTATTTAGAAGGCATATCAAATTATCAAATAGAGACAGGTCATATGTATAGAGTATATATTTCTGTCCCATCATGCATCATGATTTCATGGCCTTTAATTACCTTGCTTCTCATGGACATATAATTTGAAATGCTTTCATGTGTTAAATAAAATCAAAATTGATATTGATATTAATTTTTCTTTGTTAGCCTTAATTGATCATTGGTAAAATGTAGTCCAATGCAAGTTTCTGAATCTCATGCTTTCAGAACTTTGTAAAATTTTATTGTAAGTCCAAAATTCATCCAAATGAAACAAAACCCTACCAGTTGTTTCACATTTATTATAAATGTTATTAATATTTGTGATAGCATAAACTTCATTTTTCTTACTAAAATTGAGCTTGAAATAATTTACTCTGCCTGCAATTCTGAGTTTTGTAGGCTTGCACTTGCTATTCACAATGTGCCAGGTGATTTAGCACCAAAATTGGATTAATTCAACTTTCCCCCCCATAATCAGGGCTTTATATCAGCAAATCATCATATATTATAGCTAATCCCATTTTTCCACGTGAAAGGTCCTCAAATCTTTGACAGAACTCTCACCAAGGAGGGTGGAGGAATTTCCAATATACCTTAATAATATTTGGAATGTATTTCTAATAGTGTATGTTACTATTCAAAAACAAACCCCAATTGAGCCTTGTCTTGGGACACAAACAGAAAGAATTTTAAGGTTTAATACCGAAAACTATACAGAATCCTCAGTCAAAAATTATAAGGGCTTGACAGATTAGGAAAACTATTTTTGTGCAATTTCATTAATAGCTCTCAAATTGTAAATAGGCCTATTACTCTTTTCTGTGATTATTTTTCTCTTCTTTTTACTGTTTTTACGTAACTGGAGCTTGAACTCAGGGCCTCATACTTAGTAAACAAGTATTTTTACCATTTTAGCCATACCCGCAGCCTTTTTAAGCTAACTTTGCAGAGCCTAGACTCTGACCATGATTCTTATTTCTGTGTGTATGTGTGTGTGTGTGTGTGTGTGTGTGTGTGTGTGTATGTGTGTGTGTGTGTGTGTGTATGTGTGTGTAGCACTATACCTGGTTTATTGGTTGACATGAAATGTCACTTTTTTTTTTTTTACCAGAACTGGCTTCAAACCAATCCCTGCTTCCCAATCTCTGCTTCCCACATAGTTGGGGTTACTGGTGTACTCTCGGCTTTGTTTAAGGTTTCCTTACTGAAATATGAGAGTGACATACAAAGACAAATTAGTTCACATTAAGAAACTTCTGCATACTAACCTAATTCCTTCCAAACATTCTTTCTTGGGGAGATACTCTTTCTTTAGTGGTACAATGATTCTCTTTAATTCACCCCTTACTTGTATTGTACATTCAATGCTTAGCTCAGGGTCCTGTCTTCTGGGACTCTGCGAAGTGGTTGAGCACTAGCCTTTAGAAAAAGAGCTAGGATCCCTGCCTCTTAAAGTTTATAGAGAACCACATCTGGGAAATAACCCTCGGAATGGTCAATCAGCTTCTTCTTCGTCCCTATACCCACTTACCCACAGCCCCTCCAACGCCCCGAACAACCGGCCTGTAGCCCCCTTCTACGCCATTTTCCAGCAGGAAGTACCCAGAGGACTTCATCGCCCTATTTATTCAATCAAAGAGGCTGGAATGTTAGGCGGCTAGGGGTCGTTCAGGCAACTGAAGTGGCAGCAGATACCACTTCCTGTTCTGATAAATGGCTGCAGTACATTCACCTGCACAATGTTGATTTGTGCCTGCTGAGTTGTGCCTGTTGATTGAGTCATAGTCAGCGTGAAGAAAAGCCCCCACGAGCTAAAAATATTTTTCTTCCCCTGCCTATAAAAACCCCAGCTTGGGGGCCGGAAGTTTGGCCTTGTGGTACAGTGCTTGCCTAGCATGCACCAAGATCCAGGTTATTTTAATTGGTACCACATCCATAGAAAAGCCATAAGTGGTGCTGTGGCTCAAGTTGTAGAGCGCTGGTTTTGAGCAAAGCCCAGGGACAGTGCTCAGTCCCTGAGTTCATGCCTCAGGACTGCGGAAGAGCAAAACAAAACCAAAACAATGCACGACCTCTCCGATCCCGCCGAAGGGGTTCCCCCGGGAGCAAGCATACTCTAATAACTTTCCTTTGTCTCTCTAAAAAAAAGAATAAGAAAAGTAGCTAGGAACATTTTTTTAATTGTAATGTATAGAGGGGTTACAGTTATATTTGCCAGATAGTAAGTGCATTTGTTCTCACATATTGCTACCCCTTCTCATGTTTTGTCCCCATTTACCTTCCCCAACCCCTCCCAATCATCTTGTTTTCCCCTGTTCTCTTTCCTATTTCAAATAAACAAATATATATATAATATACAGATAACAAAGTCAGATACAGTAACAATATGATATTAACCAAAGGGCAACAAAAGAGAAGACAAATAACATAGTACATTAAGCACAACAATCACACAAGATGAAGCTCTTGTTTCTATATCTTGGAGATCCTTTCATTTAGATCCATCCTATATCACCTTATGTATCTAGATTTTGTGCTATTGTAATCCTCTACTAGGAGAGTCCTAGATGTGTACTAATTATTACAAATGAGGGAAACCATTGAGCCTATATTCCTTTGGGACTCAAGCCTTACAATTGACAAGAGAAAAAAATAGTGAAAAAGAATGCCAAATTCAGATGTTGACTGTTAATTTTGGATAAGGTGGCCAGGAAAACTTTCATTGAGAATATGGCATCAGGGGCCGGGAGTTTGGCCTAGTGTTAGAGTGCTTGCCTAGCATGCACGAAGACCCGGTTCAATTCCTCGGTACCACATACATAGAAAAAAGCTGGAAGTGGTGCTGAGGCTCAAGTGGTAGAGCTCTAGCCTTGAGAAAGTCCAAGGACAGTGCTCAGGCCCTGAGCTCAAGCCCAGGACTGGCAAAAAAAAAGGGAATATGGCATCAGAGAAAATATGTAAATAAATGAAGAAATTAGTGATATAGGTATATAAGTTTAAAGGCAGTCTAGGTGAATAGAGCAAAATGTTCAAAGTCTAATGTGAGGGGAGATTTAAAGATGATAAAGTTATTAAGATATAGACGTAGTAGAGTTATAGCTCAAATGGTAGAGTACTATCCTTGAGCAATAAAGCTCAGGGACTTCCTAAGCTCCATATTCAAGTCCTAGGCCTAGCACAAAAAGAGTCATGGCAGACAGATAGATAGATGGATGGATGGATGGATGGATGGATAGATGGATGGATAGATAGAAAAACCGACCAACATATACATATATGTGAATGTATCCTCCAAAGTTTAATTTTAGGAAAAGAAAATAAATCATGGATCTGATTCTGGGAAATTCAAGAACAAGGAATGTGAAGAAGAGTGAGTACATGGACTGTGAAAGAGTAGTCACTGACATAGGAACAAAAGTCATGAGCATTGGTATAGTGTTCTGAAAACGTGAAGAAAATGCTTCAAGGACTATGAAGCAACTGACAATATTGTGATAATGATAGGTCAAAGAAGGTCAAGATGAGGAAAGAAAATGATTTGGGAATATGAAGATTATAGGTAAGGACAATAAAAGCCATGTTTAAGCAACATCCAAACAAAAGTTTGTTTGTGGTGCATGTTAACAATATGTTAGATACAGGGTGGGAAATTACCTCTAAATATTTCATCTTTGTTCTGGAAGCTGTAGATTGCAACAAGTAAAGGCAAACCTGGCCATATACCAGTGGGTTAGGCATTTAATCTTAGATTACAGATCTCAGGAGGCTTGAGAGCCACCGAAGCCAGCCCAGGCAACAAAGTCTATGGGACTCTTCTCTCCAATTTACCAGCAAAAAGCTGGAACTGGAACTCAGGCTAAAATGATAGAAAGCTAGCCTTGAACAAAAAAAGCCCAGGGACAGTGCCCAGGTTCTGATTTCAAACTCCAGGAATGACACAAAAGAAAAAGTGAACTACCACAAACTAGTTTGCATATAAAAATAGAAGATAAATGGGGACAAAAACATAAGAATGGATATCAATGTATGAGAAGTAATGCACCCTTTATCTGGCGAATAAAACTGTAACCCATATATACATTGAAATAAAAAAAGAAAAAGAAAAAATGGAAGATAGAACCTATAATCATGTAGAAGCAAAATTGCCTACTTTCCAGAGTCTTCACTAGTTATGCTTATGATACCACTGTGAGAAAGCATCACTGAAGGGGTCTATCCCTGGAAGCCTCACATACAAAGAGTCCTATTAAAAAAATAAAACAAACAAAAAACAAAAAACCTGCTTTAGCACTTACCCTCTTCAAGAGTAATCACATATAAAGAGCTCATTCAGAAATATTGAGACCACTGAAATATAAGCCAAAGAGAATTCTTCTCTCAGTTTGGATGCACAATAAAGATTGCTAGAAACACAGGCCAATTTTTATTTCTCATCTTTTTGACCAATTTCACAATAACAATAGATCATGCCACAAAGTACCAAAATACACATTTAAAAGAAATCACATTTGATGTTCCAATGAAATCCTTCCAAACTTAGGCAAGATCTTCTGCAGGTGTGTTGGATGGATGGATATGTTCATCATCTTTGCTATATAATAAATTATTCTAAAATTTCTGGCTTAAATACTATCTTACAGTTTCTTTAGATCACACTTGCTTACTATGGTAGTTTAGGTACAAATGTCTCCTGAGGATACATCCCAACTGTCAACTAAGTTTGAAAGAAAGGATAGTTTTTTTTTTTTAACATGTTCACTTATGTGTGTCACTTCATAGTTTGCTGGTATGTCTCCACCACATGCCTTCAGAATCCTCTCATCCATGGCTCTTTTACAAATTGAGTTGGACTCAACTAGAGCAACTGATTCAAGAGATAGTGAGGGGGAACATGCCCCAGAAGGAAATGGACTCATTTTATAACCTATGTAGATTTTTGGTAATTTTATGTTAATATGACATACTATTACTCTGCCAGCATTAAGCTTTAAAAAAGTAAATCTCTATTTCCAATTTTTTATTAGAAGGGAATTAAATTGTACTACATGAGAGTAGGATAAAGAATTTGTGGCTATATCTTTGAAACCACCATGTGGAATGAGATTAACAAAATAATAGATAATTCTGGAATAAAGATAGACTACCTGAAATTGACAGCACATCTGAGCTAGCAGGACCAATATAAAATAACTTGATCTAATTGACATTTGTAGAATATTTCATTCAAGGACAGCAGAAAGTACATTTCTTTCTAGGTAACCTATGTAACCAAAGTAGACCATAGTCTGGGTCAAAATATATTGTAACAAATTGGAAAGGATTTCAGTCAGACTAAGTATTTTCAGTGACCAGAATCAAATTGGAAAGCAGTGAGAGTTCTAAAAAGACGTCTAGCTGTTCAGAAACTAAATAACACATTTTCTAAGTAATGTGTGAGTCAATTAAAGACTATAAGAGAAATTAAAGTGCACTTTGAAATGAATTAAAATATAACTTATTATAATTTGTAAAATTATGCTAAAACTGGATGTGGATAAAATTTATAGCATTAACACCCATGTTAAAATGGAAAAATTAATGACATATGCAACCACATTAACAAAATAGAGAACAGAAATTTAATAGTTAAACAGCAGAAAAATGATAGAAGGAATCAGTCTTGAAAAGACCAATACCATTGATAGAGCAGACATTATCACACACGAGAGGCATGTTATCATAGCATATCTATTAGTGTTAAAATGTGATTACCACCAGTAATACTAGCTACTCAGGAGGTTGAAATGTGGAAATTTGGGTTCCAAGCAAATTCAGGCAGGAAAGTTAGTTGAGACCCATATCTCCAATTATCCAGCAAAATCCAGAAATGAAACTGTGGCTCAAGTGGTAGAACATTAATTAGTCTTGAGCAAAAAAAGCTCAGGAATGGCTGGGTGCTGGTGGCTCACACCTGTCATCCTAGCTACTTAAGAGGCTCACTCTACCACTTCAGCCATCCCTCTATCTCTGGATTTTTGGAAATAAGCATCTCACAGATATTCTGCCTGGGCTGGCTTTGAACCACAATCTTTAGATTTCAGCCTTCTGAGGGCTAGTACTCTACTGACTAAGCTACCGTGCTACTTCTGGCTTTTCTGAGTAGTTTATTGGAGATAAAAATCTGATGGGCTTTCCTGCTAGTGCTGGCTTTGAACCGTAATCCTCAGACTCCTGAGAAGCTAGGATTACAGGCATGAGCTACTGGAGCTCGGCTACTAAAGCTACTAGCACAATGAATGTAACTGTAGCCCCTCTATGCATTATCCCGACAATAAAATACAATAAAAAATTAAAATTTCTCTTTTGAGTATGAGTAATTACACACATAATCATTTTTGCATTCATACTTATATGGGTCATTGTTCTGATTTACAAAGCTTATGATTAACATACAATACAAAGAACTTAATTTTACATAGGAAAAAAGTTTTACTCTTTGAACATGGATAAAATGATTCTTTCCCGATCAAATGATACGTACATTTCTTTTCTGTTACTTAGTTTCAGCAGGTCCATCTTTCTCTCCCATTTCCCCCACCCCACTGCCCTTGAGTTGCTTAGTTTACTTCCATCCATATCTAGGGGGTTTTTTTGTTCCCTATTCCTCTTACTATTTCCCATTTCTAGTTTCTGTGAACGCTGTTATTTGTGTATATAAGTTCGAACATGTGTTTTGTCTTCTTATTTCTGCCTTCTTTCACTGACCATACTATCCTCAAATTCTATCCATGTTCATGCAAATGACAACAGGTTTTTTTTCCTTTTCATGGCCCCAAAAGCATATTATTTGTAAATATACCATATTTTCCTGCTTTGTAAAATTTGTTTGCTTTTCTTAGTACTGGGGTTTGAACTCAGGGACTTGCTAGGCATATAATCTACCACTTGAGCCGTGCTGCCAGAACCCCTAGTTTTGTTTAGTTCTGGGATAGGGTCTTGAATTTGTGCTTGGGCAAGCCATGGCTGTGAGCTTATTAACATCCCACAGTAGCTGGAATTGCAGAGGAGTTCCACTATGCCCAACCTTTTTATTGATGATATGAGGTCTGTTATCTGGGCTAGCCTAATAGAGTAGGTCTTCCAAACTCCATGTCCCCAATACCTGTGATTATAGGTATAAGTCACCTTTCCTGAAGCCTTGTTTTTTAAATTATCTTTTCATCTATTGAAGAGCATTCTATGCCTTTTTTATTTCATTCCATATTTTGCTATTTTCCAGTAGAATTCTGCAGACATGGTGGCTTTGTACCTTTGTGATAGGAAAATCTCATTGTCTCTGGATATATAACCTGTAGAGAATTGTTAGATTATAATAAATTCTATCAAATACGTATAAGAAAAGTAAATATGACTCATTTTTTCCTAGAAAATTTAATAGTATTTAGCTAATTCAATTAGGCATGAATTTATATGACAGTAAAATCAAGGTACTGTAAGAACGAAAATACAGGTCAATATTCTTAATAAATATGGTTGAAAACATATAAATTTAACTTTACCAAGTTAATAAAACAATATAAATGTAAATGTACATTACAAAACTAGTTTGCATACATATATAAAGAGAGCTATAGTCTAGAACTTTCAGCCTAAAGTTTTAACATTTGAAAATCAATTACCTATAGTTAACAATATTAACAAAATGACATGATCATCTCAATAAATACAGAAAAATATGGGACAACATACAAAATCTCTGCTAAGAATGCCCCACAACCATAACCACAGCAATATTTTTCTGTGTTTATTGACATGATCATTTACATCTTGTGGAAAACAAAATGTTCTACATTGTATAACATTATGGAAATCAACTACAGTGAGTTTGATGTTTTCTTACAGCACAGCATATAAGGTTGAGACTATTTTGCATTTTTGTCATTCTAATACTTGTATAATGCATTACACTGATGTATGCTTAATACTTTTGCATTTTTATTACTAAGTTTTAGTAGCTCTTAGTATATTTTGAATAGCAGTCTTTTATCAGATATCTTTTCAAATATTTTCCCTAGTCTGTAGTTCATATTCTTATTTTCTTAATAAGAATTTAACTTTGATTGAGATGAAAAGTTGATTTCATAATATATATCAGTATATGCTTAGCATGCATTTGGAACTTGATTCAATCCACAGCACCAAAATTATATTGCTAGGCTAACAAAATGCAAATAATCTTTTCATTTCACTGACATATATCTTTTGTGCTATGTATAACTAAGAGAATAATATGTCTAAATATGAATCATATAATTTCTAGATTAAAATGCATGTAATTCCTTGTGATCTTGAATCTTATGACAAGAAGTAGGAAATTCATCAAAATTTAAGTATGATTTTTCAAATGATTGTCTTAGAGATATGAAAAAACATTCCACAAACTGAACAATATTGATAACTATAATTACTTAAAACTACATAATTGATAATGGATATATATATGTACAGAATCTTCAATATTCACTGGTAATAAGCACTTGAAATGGACAGAAAAGGAAAATATTTTTTCAGTTTTATAGAATTATTGTTTCCTGATTTTGTATTTTTTATTTTTTCTATCAATATATTTTTATTGTAATTGTAATTGATAGAAGGGTTACATTATATACACCAGATAGAAGGTGCATTAATTCACAAACATTGATACCCTTTCTCATGTCTTGGTCCCCATTTCCCTCCCCCCACCCCTGCCCCTCATCTTGTTTACCCCCTTCCCTATCTGATTTCAAATAACCAAAAACACATATATACAATATATCAGATAACAACATGAAATACTGTAAGAATATGAGATAACCAAGGGACAGCAAAAGAAATGACATAGCACATTAAGGAAAACAGTCACTCATTATATGGCTTTTGTTTCTATATCTTGGAGGTCCTTTCATTTAGCATCATACTATATGGCCTTATGTATCTAGGTTTTGTTCTATTGTAAATCTCTGCTAGGAGAGCCCAAGGTTTCTACTGATTATGACAAATGAGTCTGGCTTATTTCACTTAAAATGAGTTTTTCTAAGTCTTTCCATTTCCTTACAAATGAGGAGATGTCGTTCTTTCTGACAGCAGCATAGAATTCCATTGTGTATAAATACCACATCTTGTTGATCCACTCATCAACTGAGGGACATCTAGGTTGGTTCCATATCTTTGCTAAGGTAAATAGTGCTGCAATGAACATTGTTGTGCTGGTGGATTTAGTCTGTCCTTGAGAAAAGGAAATTATGTAACCAAGAAGATACATAGATATTCTGTAAATAAATCAAATGCTGCTTGAACATCATTAGTCATTAAAGAAATTAGGTAAATCCACAGTATGATACCATGATAATTGTTTTTAAAAACATGGTTATGGTTGCACAGGGTACTTGTGGCTCATGCTTAAAATTCTGAGTACTCAAGAAACTTAAAGCTTGAATGCAGCAATTCAAAATGAATCCAAATTGGAAGTTCTCTTAAAACTCCATCTCCAAAGTAACCAGCAAAAACTCAATCTGGAGATGTGGCTCAAGTAATGGCGTGCCAGCCAAACATACAAAGTTGAGTATAGTGAGGCTCTGAGGCTCTGAATTCAGACTCCCATACCACCCCGATCCTACCACCCTAAACAAAAAGAGAAAAAGCTATGGATTTATAAAACTTTGCAATACAAAGTACTGGAAAGGATTTGGAGCAACTTAATCATTCCTATA
The DNA here is from genome assembly GCF_031878675.1 of Megascapheus bottae. Taxonomy (NCBI): domain Eukaryota; kingdom Metazoa; phylum Chordata; class Mammalia; order Rodentia; family Geomyidae; genus Megascapheus; species Megascapheus bottae. The sequence continues at coordinate 54,220,258 of NC_143547.1, forward strand.
CTCACACTGAGAATATAAAATAGTAAAAACTTCTCTGGTAATAAGTAGTTTTGCTTTTAGAGTTCTAAAAAGCATCTAGCATATGGCTCAGTATTCCATTCCTAAATGTTTACCCAAGATAAATGAAAACATACTTGCATATGTTTATACAAAGACCTGTTAATTCACAGAAGATTATTTTGTATTGGAAATGACTGTAAATAAACATTGCTCCATAGGTTGACGGACAAAATTACTGAGACATTGAGTTTGATCACATTTATATAAAAACAGTGGTTTAAAACACTGGGAAAAAGGAACATAGGCTCAATGGTTTCCCTCATTTGTAATAATAAGTACACATCTAGGACTCTCCTAGATGAGGATTACAATTGCTCAAACCTAGGTACACAAGGTCATATATAACTAAATGTAAGGATCTCTAGGATATGGAAACAAGAGCTTTATCTTGAGTTCTTAATGTACTATGTTATTGCTCTTCTCTTTTTTGCCCTTTGGTTAATCTCCTTTTGTTATTGTATCTGACGTTTTTACCTGGAATATTTTATATATGTTTACTTGTTTATTTGAAATAGGAAAGGGAAGGGGGAAGCAAGATGATTGTAAGGGGGTCAGGTGAGGGAAATTGGGAAAAATATGAGAAGGGATATCAATGTGTAAGAAGTAATGTACCTACTACCTGATGAATGTAACTGTAACCCCTCTATACATTACCCTGACAATAAAAAAATAAAAAAACAAAACACTGGGACAGATGGCTCATTGGTCTAGGGGTATGATTCTTGCTTTGGATGCAAACAGTTATAGATTCAAATCCCAGACAAGCACTCTATAATTTTATCCAGGCGCAGTGTGGCTCAAGTCTATAATCCTAGCTACTCAGTAGGCTGAGATGTGAGGATTTCCATTCAAAACCAGCCTAGGAAGAAATGTCCCTGTGAGACTCTTATCTCCAATAAACTATTGGTAAAAAAAAACAGAAATGGCTCTGTCGCTCAAGTGATAGATCATTATTAGTCTTAGCACAAAGAGATAATGACAGCCCCTAGGCCCTGAGGTCAAGTCCCAGGACCAGAAAAACCAACAAACACTGGGACAATAACAGCAAGAAGATTATTGGTGGCCTGGGGTAGGGGGTAGAGACAGAGGAAACAGATAATGATTAACAGAAAAGAGATATCACAGAAATACTTAACACAATTTGATCATATTGATTGCTGCATGATGTTCTTATGTTCAAACTTTTCAAAGTATAAAATTTAAGCCATTTACCAGTGGCTTATGCCTATAATCCTTGCTATTCAGAAGACTGAGATCTAAGGATCACAATTTTTAATTTATTTTTATTGTAATGTATTGAGGGATTACAATTATATTCAACAGATTGTAGGTGCATTACTTCTCACATATTGATACTGCTTCTCATGGTTTTGTCCCCATTTCCCTCCCCCACCCCCCTCCTTGTTTCTCCCCCTTTCCCTTGCTATTGCAAATAAACAAATAAACATATATACAATATGCCAGGTAACAAAGTCAGATACAGTAACAATATGAAATTAACCAAAGGGTAACAAAAGAGAAGAGAAATAACATAGTACATTAAGAACAACAATCACTCAAGATAAAGCTCTTGTTCCCATATCCTGGAGATGAGGACCACAATTTGAGGCCACCACAGGAAGAAAAGTCAGTGAGACTTTATATTATAACCACTAAAAAGCCAGGGGTGGAACTAGAGTTCAAATGGTATAACACTAGCATTCAGCAATAAAGCTCAGGACATCACTCAGACACGTGTTCTAGCCTCAGGACTTCTCCTTCCTCCCCACCAAAAATACTGTACATGTTAAACACGTCTAATTTATTCTGTTTCCATTGTGCTTAAATCTGTTCAAATATTTTTGAAATTATTTCTTTAAACAAACTAGCTACACTTCAAGTGCTCAACAGCCACATGTGGCTAATAGCTATTCTGTTGTTTTGCACAAATACAAAGCATTTCCATCAGTGCAGAAAATTATTTTGGATAGCACTACTCTAGTGTAAGTATTAACATAATTACTCAGAAAGTTATAGCCAAAAATCCAATGCAATGAAATCCAGTGGAATAATTTAAAAAGACATGATTAAAAAAGGAAGCTGTAAGAGGGAAAAGGCTAAGGAATAACTACTAAAAAACATAAATCAAGCAATTTAAACATCTTAAAAATGTCAGTCACAACAATTAATTATTACAAATTTTACTCAGACTAAATTTAACACAACTCCAGTTTACTTACAGAAATTTCAGACTGTGTTACTAAACAGTATCAAATGTACACTATTTGAAACAGTCACTTTTTTCTTTTATTTTTTATTAAAGAATTTATTAACATTGATTTTTACATCATATTTCAACTGATGTATTTAACAAACAAGTATTCAAGAAGGGAATCTCTATATATATAATCACTGGCACTTAGATTATAGAACATAATTTAAATTAGGCTGAGGGTTTGTATATCACAGATACATTTTAATCTATGTAATAAAACGTTAAGTCAATTTTGTGCTGAAGATATTATTTTCCCAAAAATAAATGCACTTAATTATATATCAAGTTACATGGAACAAAATTGATAAAATTTTAAAAAAGATGTAGAAAATGTATAATTATAGTTGGATATTTTAATATTAAACACATGGTTTCTTGGGGAAAATGGAAAATTTATTAGAAATATAGAATATCCCTAGACATAAAAATTAACAGAAAAAAATAATAGATGTATATTAGATAAACAAATCGAAGCTATAGTTAAAAATTAAGCTGAGGATTAGCTTTTGCCTTGTTGCTGATCTTGCCTGAAAAAAAAACTTAATTTTACTACTATTTTTTTACTGTTGAATATAACACTAATTTTTGCTCTTTGGCTTTTTTTATGTTGATATGTTTAGTATTAACTTATTGTGTTTATAGCATGGAAAGTGTGTGAATTTTTCAAACAGAATTTTTTTTTATCTATTGGGATAATGATGGGAATTATTTTGTTTGGCCTTGCTTTGCTTTGCTTTTTGATACCCAGTATTGCTATTTGAGTATTGCTATATAACCTTACTGGACTCAAACTCACTGTGTAATCCATACAGACTGAAACCTTCATCCTCTTTCCTCAGTTTCCCAAGTACTGGCATTGTAAAAGTGTGCCCCCACACTTGGATTAGTCATGGGATTTTTTTTCTCTTTCATTCTGTTCTTCCTTATATCTTAGAAATAAATCTCATTTGGTCTGGATTTTAAGCCTTGTTTGACTGCTAATTTTTGTTTGCTAGGATTTTGTTGAGCATTTTATCAACTATATCCATGAGAGACATTTCCTTGCATTATGTGCATGGGGGTGGGGGTTCTGGCCTCATAAAATATGTGTTTCGTTTGATTTTGTTTGTGCCAGACCTGGGGTGTGAACTCAGGGCCTGTGCATTTTCCATGAGCTTTCGTACTCAAGACTAGTGATCTACTACCAGAGCCACAGTCTCATTTTTGTCTTGGTGGTTAAGTGAATATAAAAGTCTCATGAACTTTTATGCAAAGACTGGCTTTGAACTGTAATTCTCAGATCTCAGTCTCCTGAGTTTCTAGAGTTATGGGTGTTATCCACTATTGCCCAGCAAATAAATTTTTGTAATATTTTGTTTTCTTCAATTTGAGAACATATGAAGGAATGACAATTCTTTGAAAGTCTTGTAGAATTTATGAAGAAAATCCTCGATCCTTGGACTTTGCTTTTTTGAGCAATTTTTGATTACTAATTCAATATAGCATTCACCCCTGCCACTGCTTATTAAGTATATTTGGATTTTCTATGTCTTCACTTGGTTGCATGTATATTTCTATGGATGTCTTACAAATTTTGCAATTTATTTTGCATAATGACTGTTGTGAATGGGCTTATTTATTTGATTTGTTATTATGTCTCTTTTTTATCTCTGATTTTAGTTATTTGAAGCCTTTCTGTTTTACCTAGTATATCTACTGATTTACCTAATTTATCTTTAAAAATCAACTCACCTTCACTGATATTGTGTTGTTCATTCTGTCTCAGCAAATAATGGAAGAATCACAATCCAGGTGTGGTTCAAGCAAAAAGCAATACTCCGTCTAAATTTAATCATTGCAGACAAGGGCTAGAGGCCTGATTCAGTGACATTTTGCTGAATAATTGGAGATAGAATCTCAGACTTTTCTGCTCAAGCTGGCTTCAAACCTTGATCCTTACATACCAGCCTCCTTTATAGTTAGGATTATAGTGATTAGCTATTAACAAAGAGTTTCTCCTATACTTCTGATTTTCTTTTAAGCTAGATTGTTTATAACAATCTAGTATATTCCACAGTTATAATGAATATGAAAAAATGAAACAAAAATCTATATTGTGTTTCTTTTTCTTTTTCTATCAGGCTGTAACCCTTGGTGACTGATTTTTAATGTTAGCAATATATAGATAAAGTATATGATATATGGTATCATGGAGTAGAGGCAAGAAACATGATAATTGCCACCTTTGATATTTTCTGCACTTGGCTTGGAATAGGCAATGTATAGCTGTATTGGCATTATAAATCGTAAGAATATAGGCAATCAATATATCATGTCTTCTCCATTATGAGACTATCATTTCATACTACCAGTTCAAATGTAATGACTTTAGGTACTACAAGAATTTTCCTTTTAACATGGGAAAAGCAGGCTGAATGATGTTATCCCTGGGTAGACCTTTTATATCTGCTACCAGTTAAACATCATGGATGTTAAGTGATTTTTTTTTAAATTTCCCTTGCTGGTGAGACAAAAAAGTGGATTAAGATTTGTAACTCGGGTCAATAGGACTGGCTCTGGGAAAATATTTCCTGTGTGACGTTGGATAAGTTTAAATTAGAATTTTCATTTGGAAATAAGTTTTGATTGAAGGATCTTATATGAGAGTTACAATAAATTGCAGAATAGTCATTACCTTTTTATTTATTTCTCCTAATATCACTGTTCAGCTATACTCTGATTTTGTTTCTTAGAACTGACCCTTAGAATAGAAATTATACTTTTCTCTAGCACATTCCTAAAGACAGAGTTTAATCACATCCGTGGTTAACGAAAGAGAGAGAGAGAGAGAGAGAGAGAGAGAGAGAGAGAGAGAGAGAGAGAGAGAGAGGGAGAGAACAAACAAGGGAGAGAGCGAGAGAGAGAGGGAGGGGGAGATATTGATTCATGGATGACAGTTGGTAGACTTAAATATGAAATATAACAATTTTTTCATCTGTGAACATAAAAATCAAAGACAATAGGAATAGATTGTATTTGTTTTTCCTTGATAATAGCAAAAATGAGTTTTATCACATCATTAATTGTATGAATGCAAGAATTCGGACATTATGCCTATAGCAGACAGAAATGAGTAGACTTAATTCAAAACTCTAAAACAAATTTAATATACAAGTATGTTTATTTCCATCTTTGAACTATTTAAAAATATTTTCAATGAGTTTCTTCTGCTTACAAACAACATACAAACAGAAATTGACATATATGTTTTCTGTATTTAATGATGCATATTAAATATTATATTACATATTAGTAAATTTAAATTTACCCCTCAAAAAAGAATTTGCCTTTATTTTCTCAGAAAGAACAGCATGAGGATATTATATTTAAAATGATGAATTTCTCATTTGAAATTATCATTCAGTATTCTTAGCATTCAATATTTCTTACACTCTTTCCAAAGGATAATTTTGTAATCAGTCAGACACTTAGCTATTCAGAAGGCTAAGATCTGAGGATCACAGTTCAAAGCCAGTCCGATCAGGGAAGTACATGTGACTTTTCTCTATTTAATCAGATTAAAGCCAAAAATTGAGCTATGGCTCAAGTGGTAGAACACTAACCTACAGGGGAAAAAAAAAAGCTCAGGAAAATTGTCTAGGCCCTGAGCTCAAGCCTGGAACAAGCACAAAAAGTTGTATTTTACCTATCAACGTGAAAAATAAGAGTAATCCATATTTCTAATTATCTTGGCTAATTAATTAACTATTTAAATTTCCAGAATGATATGCGATTGGTTTCTTAATAACTACAGAAATAAATCATTGTATTAAATTTAACAGAGAAATTACTTGCAATTTTGATACATCAAGGATACGACAAGGATATTTTCAGTCTCGAATAATGGAGATTTTTAAAAATAACAGGGATGATATTAAAATAAAGAATTAAGTGATAAGATTTCTAGAAGCAAAAATAAAAGTAAAATAGATATCTAATAGACAATCCATGTAAAAACACAGTTTTATTTTGTTCATCTCATTCAAAGTTTCTCTTCCAAAAAGTAAGTAGAGCCAGGCACAGTGGTTCACGCCTGTAATCCTAGTTACTCAGGAGGCTGAGATCTGAGGATTGTGGTTCAAAACCAGCCATAAGATTCTTATCTCCAGCTAACAAGTAGAAAATTGGAAGTGGTGCTGAGACTCAAGGTGTAGGGTGGTGGCCTTGAGCTGAAGAGCTCAGTAACAGCTCAGGCCTAGGGATAGGGTGGCAGCTTTGAACTGAAGAGCTTGGGGACAGCACCCAGGCCTAGAGTTCAATCCCCACGACCGACAAAAGAAGAAAAGTAAGCAGAAAAATTTGGGTCTTAGCCTCCCCTTAAAAATATCAAATGAAAAAAAATATCAAATGACAGGCCAGGAGTTTGACCTAGTGGTAGAGTCCTTGTCTAGCATGCACAAAGTCTCAGGTTGGATCCCTTGGTATCACATACATATAAAAGCCTGAAGTGGTTCCATGGCTCAAGTGGTAGAGCACTAGCCTTGAGGAAAGCCCAATGACAATGTTCAGGCCCTGAGTTTAGGTGCTAGCACTGGAAAAATAAAAATCAAATGGCATTTACTACATAGTTTTAAAGGATGATATTGTTTCCTTTGCACAGACTTAGGTTATAATGTGTACATAAAGTTAGATTTTGTTGTGTAGCTATTTTTATTCATACTTTCCTTTTCTCTATCAGTTTCCAGAATACAACTCGTGAGATACATGAGTGATGACAAGATTGTGAGATTCAAAGAAGAGTCTCAAGCTCCCAGAAACAATGAAACTTCACAGCAAAAAACTGAATCAGACAGCCACAACATTTCTCCAGACCCAAATACATTCACAGATGAGAAGCCTCCCAAAAAAATGAGTCGCAAGATATCTTATAGCAAGAACCGTTCTCAGGACTTCACTAGTGATGAAAGTTTTCAGGAACTTTGGTCTCAAATTGATCTGACTAAACTTGTAAGTCCTGAGAGCTTTATGTCTGCTATACCAGTGCCTTCATGCAGTACAACTTCTAAGTCTGTTACACGTACCAAAGTTCCGAGAGAGAGCACAATTTCTTTGCCCATGAGCACTCAAAGATGTACCAAATGTTTTCAAGAAATCAAGAACTCTCTTCCTCATAAATGTGTTGTGGATTCTGATGATGATTCAGATTCAGACCATTCTTTACAAGTCCATATTTCATCAGAGACTAAACATTCTCCAGCCTCCAAATCTCGTAGACACCCCAAGTCTTCTCAAAAGATCCCTCTATCTCATTCCCAGGATCCTGGATCTCCTGTCGAAATCCGCTGTCCTGTACACCAGGAAACTCCTAAATTTTTGCACTGTGATAGCTGTGTAGCTCTCCAAAATCTCATTGGCACCACTCTAGCTGCCACCTTGCCGGCGGATTCCCAAAGTACTCTTGGCCAACACAGAACAAGCCCTGAAACTGAGGACAATTCTGACAATGAGATTAAACCTTCTAGTCCTGAAAAAATCAGGTATAAATCCAGCACTAAAACCAAACATGAGACAGCCCGTGAAGAGGAGACAAACTCTGAAGATGATGCAGATGTTGAAGATGAAACAGATACTGAAGATGAAGATGACAGCAATGATAAGAAAGATCCCAAAGATAAGTCTGATCCTGATGACAGTGAACCAAAAGATGGTAACTCTGGAAGTAGTACTGGCAGCAATAACGGATCTGATCCCAGTAGCGGTACTGGCCCTACAAGTGATGCCAATTCTGACAGGGATGATGACACTAACAGGGGCGATGACCCCAACAGTGCACCTGAATCTAACATGGAGAGTGCCATTAATGATGATATTCATTCCAAATGCACTGCTAATCCCGAAAAGGTCATTTGCACTAAAATTGAAAAAAATGCTTCAAGACTGTTTACTGAGGTTGACTTTGAAAATATTAATCCAGACTACACCTCTGACCTCCAAAATGTAATTTTTCTGGACTGTATTTCCAACAATACCACCCAGACAGGCAATGACATTTACTTCAAAATTGACTTCAGTCCTCAGAATGTAAGATCAATTCCCAACAGCCCTGGCCCCGGCAAAAATGACATTGGCTTCAACAACAGCTCTAGCTTCCAAAACAGTAGCCCTAGAATCCAAAACGGAACTGAATTTTACTATAATGTCAATTCCTGTAATGCTATTGATCACAACCAAACCATTAGTCCTAACAATGAAGATGATCCCAACTATGATACGGGATCCACTGGCGCTGCAGGTCACCATTATAAAGCTGCCCCAAACTATAACAAATACCTTGACTATGTCCCAGAATTTATACATGTAGTCTTCTCTAGCCCTGTAATCAACCTAAACTATATCGCCAGAAGCAGTTACATCACTAGATCCAACTCTGCAACTCCCAAGGCCACTGACACCAGCAACAACACTAGTTATACTCCCGATTTTACCTCTATGCATACTGCTAACACCTACCCTTTCTCAGGCAGCACCTATACCCCTAGATATACTCATTTCATTGGCTCTAGTACTACCATCAGCCCCAACTGCAGCACTAAAAATACTAATCATGCACCTTATTGTGTTACTACTAGCAATAATAACAGTACTTTACTCCTGAATCCTGAATTAGATATCAGTCCTTTATCCTACATTTCTAATATTATTTATAGACACATCTTCAATTTTACCACTGACAGAAAGTATACTTCTATACCTAGTGATTTCAGCATATTTAAATTTTATGATCCAACTAAACTTGGTAGGAACTATGCAAAGTGGAATATGAAAAAATTTGGTGCTCTCTCCAAAAATTCTCCTGGCTCCATGGACTTTGCTAGCTTTAAGTATCTCACTGAGTCCAAGGATATCCTTGATGCCAAGGAATCTGATGTATTGAAATATTTCTGTAGCTTACAGAATTCTATTGGTGTCAATGATACTGCCAGTTTAAAATTTTACGCCAATCCAAATAGTCCACTCTCTAGTTTTGGTATTGAGGTAGCAGCTGAACCAGATGTTGTCAAATCATCAGGTGCTGTGAATCAATATTTTAAGGTAAGTTTATGTAAATATATTTATATCTCCATATTCTATCATTGAACAATCATTGCAAGCCAGGGAATAGAGGAGAAAGGAGTTTAGTATTCTCCTTTACACTCTAAAGCCAGCAATATGTCTTTCCACTTGACAGATCCATCTGTTGTACACTTGGCAAATACCAAAATAACTTTGCACTGTGGCTCACAGAGCAACTGACTGTCGAAGGTCCATAGCTCATTTGTGTGAACCTAGTCACAGACTACCAAGTTAATATTTTGCCTACCTCCTCTCACCCATAGATGCCCTGGTGTTTGTTGCTTTCCTCTATGGATAGAAAAAGAAGAAAAACCAAAATGAGCCTTTAACAGCATCTCTCGAAATGCTCATTTTTATTAATAAGGCTATATGAAATAGTGGTGTTATCATAATCACCCTTTTAATATAGAGAGTTAGAATTATTTGGTGAAATATTAGGAAGAAAAGAATGCCAATCCTTTGCTACTTTTCAATTACTTATTGTTATCTTATTGCTACTGACAATAAGTAAAATATTTTTTGAGTGACAGATCTTTACCAAATGTCTCCTAACATTCTAATTTCATGCACAAATTAGGAGTGTTAAGTGTTTGAGAAACTATTTTGAGGACAGAAATTAGTATCTTTATTGATGAAACTTTATCAACATGTCACTGAGGCACAGTTAAGTTGGTATATCTTATACTTCATTAGCCATGGTAAACAAATACATTTAAATTGAATTAGTGTCTGTGTGAACAAATGTTCAAGTTGAAGTAATTACTTTGTTTTCCAGTACAACATGTAATTGAATATAATCATATATTTAGAAAATAACACACATTATAACTAAAATGGAAGAAAAAATTGGTAATTCCATAATGCTTTTATTTTAATAAAAACAAATTCATGATTTACACAGAAGGCACACCTTGCAGCAAACAGTTATAATTGCGTAGTGTGATTTTGTAGCTTTTCTATTTTTTTTGCCAGTCCTGGGGCTTGAGCTTAAGACCTGAGCACTGTCCTTGAGCGGTCTCACAGCTAGCGCTCTGCCACTTGATCCACAGCACCACTTCTGGGTTGTTTTTTTTTTCTGTGTATGTGGTACCAAGTAATTGAACCCAGGGCTTCATGCATGCTAGGCAAACAATCTCCCAGTTGGCCAGAAGCCCAGCCCTGTGGTTTTTCCTTATGTGAACTTAAAGATACTACTGGCCATTTATATACAATAAAAATAATATTGCTCAAAATATGCATAGAATTAGAAAATTAAATGCTTTCCTAGTTATTTCTCATAAGTGAACTTTCATAGTTTTTTAAATCCTTTTAAATGTTTTTATTGTGAAGGTGATTTACAGAAGGGTTACAGTTGCATAAGGCAGGTGATGAGTACATTTCTTTTTGAACAGTGTCTCCTCTTCCTCATCCTTTCCCAATTTTCCCCTCCCAACATTCTGACTCTCCCCCCCCACAAGTTGTATAGTTTATTTTCAACTTAGTGTCTAGTGAGTATCACTGCTGCATTTGTTTACCATTTGTCTCACCATTTCTGTACTCCTTTTCCTCTCCCCAAATCATATAAACTTATATACAATACAAAAGCTACAAAAATCAAAAACAGCAACAAAGGGGACAAATTTTTAAAAAGCAAAATAAGGGGGTGGAGGGAGGGAAATGGGGACAAAAACATGAGATGGGGTATCAATGTGTGAGAAGTTATGCACCCTCTATCTGGCAAATATAACTGTAACCCCACTATACATTACAATAAAAAAAATCCTGTTGTCAAAAAAGCAAAATAACAAAAAACCCTGTTTCCATTCTATGGAGTTCATTTTGATAAACATCATTTTACATGATTAGAGTCACATAGGTATTTTAAAGACATTTAAAATATATTTTATACCTTTGGTATTTCTATCTCAGTAAAACATGGTTGTCATAAGTTTCAGATAACTAATTTTAAGGAATATATGTATCATTTTGTAGCTCCAATCATAGAACCTAAGTACTGTTTCCTAACTAGGATGACTTGAGATTAAAAACTACCTAGATGAAAGATTACTTTCATGTAAAAAAGGCATAGTTTGATATCACTACAACAAAATCACAAAAATGAGCTTTAAAACTAGTCATCCATGATTCACACCTGTCATCCTAGCTACTCAGGGCTAAGATCTAAGAACTGCGGTTCAAAACCAGCTCAGGCAGGAAAGTCGATGAGGCCCTTCTTTCCAATAAACTGCCAGAAAGCCAGAAGTAGAGCTATGACTCACTGGTAGAGCACTAGCCTTTAGCAAAAGAAACTCAGGAATAACATCCAGGCCTTGAGTTCAATGCCATTGGGACTGGCAAAAAATAAAAATAATTAATGAAAGCTCTAAATAGAATATCTAGTCATATAAATATTTCTCTCTTAAAAATTGATCAGGTCCAGATAATTGAAATAATCAAAAACAATAAAAGATGGGCAGAACTTCATAATAAACCATTAACAACTTTGTAGGCAGTATATTCTCTATGCCTTCACTACTGAAGCAGCACTTCCAGAACAAAGAATCATTGACACCTCTCAAAACATTTACACATAGTTTTTTGGTTTCTTACATTGATGTCAGTCAAATAAAATTAAGAGAACAACAGTGTTTTTCATCTCAAACTATTAAGAGAAACTTACTCTAAAAAGAGTAAATATATCCTAACAGCCATAAAGAGTCAAAGCATCATACATCAAACTACTTTCATTTTCATTCTCTCCTTCCAGGTATTTAATTATTAGTGTATATACAGACTAAATGAAAGCATGATTTTTGCCCTATGATGAACCAAAGTTAGTTTCCTCATCTTAATAGAAAACAAGTTGTTATCTGTGGTAGAAGCTATATGAAAACAAAAGAAATAGTTTCAAATTTCCACAATAGTTAGTAATGCTTTAGATGCTCAGAACATATTAGCATGTTAAGCTAATAAGAAATATGTGAGAAGGTTATCATTTTTTTTACTTTTTTAAAGTATCAAATAATATTCCTTACTCCCAACATTTGGAAAGTTTAATGCCAATTTTACTAGTATTCAAACTAAATTAATGAGATTGTTTTTAATGTTATCCAAAAGTAATTGAAATTCTACCCATAGTATGATTCCATATTCAATGGATAAAGTTATAAGTATATTTTCTTAAAGTTAGACTGTGAAAATGGCTTTTATAAAATTTAATCAATGATTTAATCATTTTTAATTTCTTAACAGATTCAATTATACTTGAGAAGAGTTGCATTACAGCCATACAAAGAGGTTGCTATTTTCTATTTATAGTAAATATTTTGAAAAACAAAAATAAATCAGTGAGGACACTGAAGTAAATAATTTCATGTAGTCAATTATAATTGAAGTTTTATAAGTAAATATTTTTATAGGCATTAATCTCAATTAATGACAGAGCATTCCAGTCACTTGTAAACTTTTGTCTCAATGTTCTCTTAGTAACTCTAATAATCACTTCAAAATTTAATCATCAAATATGTTTATATTTATAAGTACATGAATTATTTAAGGAACCCTACAGAAAAATTTTAGTACAAGAGAAGTTAAAATTGCAGTGCAATGTATTCATAATGAAGATTGGCTAATGCGACAAAAGGTTGTTATAATTTCATATAAAGTCTATACAGTCTATCATATTCTATGTGATTTTATAGCCATGGTAAAACATGGATGAGTTTATTATTCTTAATATTCAGTGAAAGCTTGGCATTGCTCAGCATTTAAGCAACTAAATGTAATGCTGAGACACTACAGATAATCAAAGCAATATCCTTACAAATAGCTTTTTAAGTAAGAATATTCACATATCAATATATGATGTAAAATTTTTCTACTCCTGGCTTTTCACTGGTATGACGTATTGTTTTTACAGTGGAAGATATATATTCTAAAGATTTTCAATAGAAGACACCACAAAACCATCTCCAACTCAAAGATATAGGTAACTTGCTTCATGTCTGATGGTAAACAGTGATACTTGAACTATCACTCTACCAAAATGATTCAGTAAAGTCTTATGTTTCAGTTTGATTATATTTTTCACATTATGAAGGTGAATTGCATAGTCTCTTATGGCTGTCACAAAAGAAGAGTCTTCTTTTGATGTTTTGAATTGCCATTCTGGCAATTGAACCCAGGGCCTCTTACCTATTAGGCATGCATTCTACCAGTAAGGTACCTCCCACCCCTTCTCCCAACATAGAGGGTATTGAAAGTATTCAACTGAGATAAGAATACTGCATTGGATTCTCCTCAGGGGAATAATGAGTCAAAGACCTCCAAGTGAACTTAAATACTAAATATGTAGACAAAAGGAAACCCTTAACAGTATAACCTTAGTATAACATGTCCATTTATCTCTGAATAATTCCAGAGACTACATACAATTCTTTTGTTGTTATTGTTTTGTTTTTGTTGGTAGTGGGGCATGAACTCTGGCTCTCTATCACTTAAGCCACAGTGCCACTCCCAGTTTTCTGGGGGTCAATTGAGAATAAGAGTCACGGACTTTTAGTGCCCAGGCTGGCTTTGAATTGCAATCCTCAGATCTCAGTGTTCTGAATAGCTAGGATTACAGGAGTAAACCACCAGCACCCGGCTCATACAATTATTTATTTGATGAATGATGGTCTCACAATGACTCTAGGCTTTTCATAGCTACACAACTTGTTGAAGGCAATGAGAAGCCTACAAAGACACAAGTGAACAACTCAAAAATGATCCAGTTTCACCAAATGCAAAGTAAAGATCATCTTTCTTATTGCTCCTGTCACAAATTATTTATGTCAGTAACCCTCTTTTTGTATAAAATCCACAATTACATATTTTCTCTATTGTTTAAAAAGTAGATCAATGATACGTTATCATATGTCCTCAGGTAGGAAAAAAAACGCCAAATCGGGGCTAGAAGTTTGGCCTAGTGGTATAGTGCTTACCTAGCATGCACGAAGACCCGAGTTCTATTCCTAGGTACCACATACGTAGAAAAATGCCGGAAGTGGTGCTGAGGCTCAAGTGGTAGAGCTCTAGCCTTGGGGAAAAAAAAGTCCAAGGACAGTGCTCAGGGCCCTGAGCTCAAGCCCAGGACTGGCAAAAAAAAAAAAAAAAAAACCACGAAAAAAATGCCAAATCAACTTGGTAGAAAATAAATCATTGTACTCTTAGTTCTACCTATCACTCAATATCATAAAATCGGATATAATTGATTAAAGAGCATTTTTATTCCAAACAAGAGAGGTTCGTTACATTTTTAATCCAGTCATTATTTGCTTCAGTAACACAAGTATAACTAATATACATTCAGCTCCTGCAAAATCTGTGTTGTCTAGCATATTTTTTATGTAGAAAATTAACTAAGATAGTTTTATCTTAATGTGTTCCATTTTTGATGATCAGTATAACAAATAGTAAGGCTAACAAGCATGAGATCTTGAGCACCAACCCCTGTTCCACAAAACAAAACAAAACAAAAGATGAATAGTAGACTATTTTCAACGTTTTTTACTCTGTTTGGATGTATTGGGTGTCAAAAACAGTGAACGTGAAATTGTTAATTATAAGGTTGGGAGTTTGGCCTAGTGGTAGAGTGCTTGCCTAGCATACACAAAGACCCAGGTTTAATTCTTCTGTACCACATACATAGAAAAAGCTGGAAATGGGGCTGTGGCTCAAGTGATAGAGCACTAGCCTTGAGAATGGCCAAGTATGGAGCTCAGGCCCTGAGTTCAGTCTCCAGGACTGGCAAGTAAAAGTATTAATTATATTACAAGACTCCATTTTTTGCATCCTGTTGAGTCACATCAAGGATTTTCTAAATATACCTATTTTCACTAAGTAAAATATTAATTGATACTGATTTTTCATTCATTGTAGTAGAGTTTCTCAGTTAAATGAAAACTGAAGATATGAGTACAGAAAGAATAAGGGAATATGTTGGCAGTGAAAGCAAATGAAATATATGCAGGAAGAGGGAAATTGTGGGGTAAAAGCATGATTATTGGAATATTTCTTTTTATCATGTCATTAAGTCTCAAGATAGCATTGATATTCTAAACCCATTTATATTAAAAGTATTTTCCATATTATCCTTTCATTTCCTGACCTAATCCTATATGATCTTACATGTTCATACCATGGTCACAGTTGCAGACACAGACTTGTCAAAGTTTCAAATTTCAAAAACATAAATACTCATGCTTTTTAATGCTTTTCTTTTTTGCATTTTGAGATTACTCTGTCATTACTATTCAACCTCCATTTATGAACTAACTAAAGTATTTTGAACTATCCATATTGTTTTAGTAATGATTTTGGAAACAGCCTCCCAATATATCTACCCACATACATTTTACCCTTTCACAAAGAACCTATAAAATATACATATATTTTCATATGAATGAATTTGCATATGCATATGTATTTGCATGTGCATAGGGATACACACATACACAACAGATAACTTGCTCTGCTTTGGGGTTGCATTGAAAACCACACTCATTTGAAGTTGTATAGTAACAATAATTTTAATACTAACAAACAAATGTTAAATCATTGTCTCAAGTATATTTCTTTAATAAGTGGCAAATAGTTATACTGTTCATACTTGTCATCTTAGTGCTTCCCTGAATACAAAGTAACTTATAAAGTAGAAACAAATGGAAACAACAGGAAAAACTAGCAGCAGAACTACTTTATTTCACAACATAAATGTCATGTCACCAATTAAAACAGGTTATAGCTAAAGATACTATCTAGTGATAGATAATGAGGAGAAGAGGGCTTGTTTTAGGCCCAGGTAGTTACAATAGGGCCCTTAACTAGAAAAAAGCGTTAATTTCTAACTGTGAGAGTTTTAAGCAAAAGGTCAGAGAAATTAAATATTGTTATTTTTACTACTTCACACTGCTCTTGAATACAGATGTACATAGAATTATGATATGACATAATGGAAACAAGATGATATCAGTGTTCAAATTAGAAAGTAGAAAGAAACTCAGGGTTTATCTTCAGGCAGTCACTTAATAACAGAGTGTTTGACAGGGCTTGTGCATGACATGTATTAACTCACTTGACCTTCAGAATTTTTGTGCAGTCACATTATAATCCTTATTTTTCTGGTGAGGAAAATAAAGCATAGGGTACTCAAATAATTGTTTTGTGATCACACAGATACAAGGTGGTTAAAAAAAAATAACAGCTTAAGCCAGGCGCAATGGCTTACGCCTATAATCCTAGCTACATCCGGAGGCTGAGATCTGAGGATCACAGTTCAAAGTCAACCTGGGCACTAAAATCCCTGAGACGCGTATCTCCAGTTATCCACTAGAAAACTGGAAGTGGTGCTGTGGCTCAAGGGGTAGGGAGGTAGTCTTGAACTGAAGAGCTCAGGGACAGCACCCAGGCCCAGAGTTCAAGCCCCATGACTGACAAAAAAAAATGACATCTCATGTTTAATTCTACAATTTTATATGGTAAAATAACATATAATTTGTTGTTAAATATAGTAAGCATTGTGTTAACCTAAAGTACAACACACCTAGATTACCAAAAGAACACTACTATGGTCCCATCTTAGTATTTTAAGAGGATTATCCCTCTGGTTCTATGTTGATTATAGTAAGTTCTTGAGGAATGATTTGAAAATTTCAAGCATCATGATATCCAAGTCATCCTTTTAAAGTACTCTGAGGATAAATATATTTCTCTCAGCCCTTTTAACTCCCTAGTTTCTTTTTTATCCTATTGTTGCAGCACAGCTTCCAGACAGGTAGCTGCCAAATCCTTGGCCCTTGATTAATGAAAAGAATACCTTGAGATGGAAAAGACAAAGGCACAGCCAAGAAGGTTTTGAGGATGAGCAAATAACTTCAAAAAACCGGAGCGATCCCTGTTCTTTCAAAACTACTTCCCTCATTATATAAGCATAAGTTTATTGTCTATTGTGGCCACAACCATGTGATTATTGCCCCATTGATCTGGAATTAGAAAGGATGCATTGTGGTCCTTGTTAGCAATTATATAAAATACATTCATATCGTTAATGACTCAAACTACAATCCAATATCTCAACCAAAAATTCTTTCATGTAATCTGTTTGATGAAGAAAATTGCATTATCCCTTAAAAGTTTTTTCATGATGGATGATTTTAATATTCTGATGGCCACTCTAGATTTAATAGAACCCACAGTTAATCTCTATTTCATTGTTAATGCTGTTTATTGTTTCAGTGTTTTCTAAGTGTGAAATTTAAAATTAAAATAGTTAATATGCATCAATACTGTGCAGTGTTTACTTAACCCCCTATTTGTCCCATTCAGCCTTACTAACCTAGGAAATGCTAGCATATGCTCATTATAAATAAGTTTTAGAGATGAATGAGTTGGATGAAATGAGGATACTCCTGGAGTTTTAAAAAGACACTAAAAATGATATAGCACATAGTAAAAGAGCTGACAATATGAATGGCAAAATGATATATTTCTTTAACAGTTACAAAAGATGGGCTAGGTTTTTAGATATTCTTAAAAAATAAATACCTCTTTTTGACTAATAATTACCAGGTTCACTTTGAGGACTACAGGATACACAGGCTGTCAAGCCATGCTGACCTGACAAAACTTTTACTATATGTCAACAATTGGGCAACACTGTCTGTGTATGCATTATTATTCACTACCTAAACTTAATCCTCTTCTCCAGCTAGGTGAGTTTCCCACATTTTCTTTGCTTTGTTTTGTTTGTGTATAACAGTACCATACCTTTTTTTGGTACCTTCCTTAGACTTAAACCTTACCCATAAAGCTTAGGCAAAAATGAACCATATTGGTGCCTCTGTCCTCAAGCCTCTATTCTTTGGGTCAGCTGAAAAGGATCTTAGCCCATTTGTTGAACCACCTATAGTTAGGAATGAACAGATTGCATGGTGTCGATG
The DNA here is from genome assembly GCF_031878675.1 of Megascapheus bottae. Lineage (NCBI taxonomy): Eukaryota > Metazoa > Chordata > Mammalia > Rodentia > Geomyidae > Megascapheus > Megascapheus bottae. Next base: position 54,238,621 of record NC_143547.1, read on the forward strand.
GGTTGGTTATAGGAAATATTGGAAAGTTGCAAAAATTTTGTCTGCCATATAGTGCTCATTGAAGAAGTTATGAGTGGCAATGTGATAAGGTTATACTCTAGAGAAAGCATTCAGCTTGCAGTGTAGAGGATGGATTTGAAAGAAATAGCTGGATTAGAGAAACTAGAAATATACCTACTAATACATGGCAGCAGTAGTTTAGACTCTAATTCAGGAGGGCATGAAATGAAACTAAGAAGTAATGATGGAGAAGACACAATCAAGATAATATTAAGAGGAGGAGATTTTGGCATTATTGAATTGGATTTGGGAGGAACAGAAGGAAAAAAAGTGAGATTTCTACTCATTTTCTGATGTGAATAATTGTGGCAGTTCCCTTAGACAATTAGGTAATAGAGAGTAGAGAGGGCTGTGTGTGTATGTCTCTCTGTGTGTGTGTGTGTGTGTGTGTGTGTGTGTGTGTGTGTGTGTGTGTGTGTGTAAGGCAGGGTAAAAGTTGGTGATTAACAGAGAAATTTATAAGTCATATCTAAAACTGATGATCCAAATTCATCTAAGTCCTGAACTTTATCATGCACTCAATAAAGAACAAGAACACAGTACAATGTTAATGATTATTTATATTTTAAGAGTTTGAAAAGATTCATAACCATTATTAAAATTTTTGATCCTCACTATTTAAATCATTATCTTAGATAATAGTTGCTCCCTTTTATACGGAAATGAGCAAAGACTCAAAAGGACAAATTATGTTGATTAAAGCTACAATTAAAATTATTGGCAGAACATGGAACCATTATACACTATAGGAATGATGGTTTCTAAAATGAGATACAGCTCTGAAAAGATGACAATCAAAACATTCTAATTTTTGATTTCCAAAGTGCCAATATTTTTCTCCACGATAATGAAGAAAAACAAGAAGAAAGTAGCAAATTGCAATTTCACATAGTATAACTGCTGATAGGTATAATTAACCATCAATTTTGAAGTTTTTATGCATGAGCATAAATTACATCAAATTTCCCTTTAATGAATCTGTTGCATAGCAGATTTCTAAAAAAGGAATGTTTCCTCATAGTAGCAAAGAGTTTTGAATGTATAAATTTAATATACAGACTTCTTTTTTTCGGTCGTGTGGTAACTTCTGGGCCTGGGCACTGTCCCTGAGCTCTTCAGTTCAAGGCTAGTTCTCTGCCTCACCGAATCACAGCACCACTTCTGGTTTGCTGGTGGTTAATTGGAGATAAGATTCTTATAGATTTTCATGCCAGGGCTGACTTTGAACCATAATCCTCAGATCCCAGCCTCCTGAGAAGCTAGGATTACAGGGTTAAGCCAAGGGAACCCAGCTACATAGACTTTTTTGTTTGTCTATCCTGAGGTTTGAACTCAGGTGTGAGCACTGTCCTTGGGTACTTTTTGCTCAAGGATACTTTTTTGCTCTTCAACTTGAGCCACAGCACTACTTCTGCTTTTTCTGTATATGTGGTACCAAGGAATAGAACCCAGGGCTTCGTGAATACTAGGCAAGCACTCTACCATTAGGCTATGCTCCTGGTCTATGCAGACTTTTTTAATAGTCCAGTCCATTATGTAAATAAGTTTTAGGAGTTAGTGGAAGAAGTAATGGATCCACTACCTGATGAATAAAACTGTAAACCCTCTATACATTACCCTGACAATAAAATTCCATTTAAAAAGTTAGTGGATACACAATTTTCTCTAAAAGAAATCAGAAATGTCAATATGCAAGAATAAAAATGTGTATTGTGTTGTCATAATAGGAATTTTGGTATATCACCCAATGTTTGATGACTTTTTATTCAATCCTGGACATACTGGTTTGCCTTAAATAAATTCAAATAGTTCATATAATATCTTCATTCAGTATAAAGGAAGTGACATACTATATAAGAGACCATTTTCCTCATATATATCTTCTCCAGTTTTCTATTTGAAAAGAGGCAAGGTAAATACATTGAGAATGATGAACAAAATTATATTACATACTTTGGGAAACAACTTTGAGTATTTGATTCCCAGTTCTCAATTCTTTGGACAGATTTATTTTGGTCACCGTTAGATTATTTCCAGTTAAACAGAGACAAAAATATTCTACCTCACTTGGTTACTCTAATGAATGAGAAAATGTATGTTTTTAACCTACTGTCTTGAGTTTAATAGGATTTTAAAACATTAGCCCAACACAAAAGCTAAATTCTATTGTATTAAGGTAAAGATTCATCAGAGATCTGTATAGACTGGATAAAGAAATGAAATTTACTTTGAGTTTTAAGAATTCCAAACAAAGTGCAGTGGAAGATCATGAGTGTGGATATCTGGTAAGCTAGATTCTGGTTCGTAAAACAAATCAAATAGAGGCCTCTCATCAAATAAATTCCCTTTTCTAGGTCTGAATACAAAGAGGCTATAGAAAGTAAATTTAAGTAAATTCAAAGGGGATAAATAATGCTTATATTCTGTGTTCTGCAGGCTTCTGGGGAAGCTCTTAGTAGGTTTAGAGGTTTTTCTTTCCACAGAAAAGCAAGCCATCTTAGCAAACCCACTAGGAAGGGAAAATGAACATTTGCGCATATGAAACAGTGATGTGGAAGAGCTAACTTCAAAAAGGAACTCAGAAGACAAATGTTAGAGCACAGCTAAATTGTCTTTGACCATCAGGATGAGGAAATTAGCTTGATCTAATAAAGAAAGAAGGAAAGATTCTTGAGTTGAGAGTATTTAATGAAAGTGATATTAGGGACAAACCATTTCCAAATCAAACCTTCATTTGAAAATATAGCCTAACAACCAAATCTTTAGTTGACATTTAAAATGTCGTAATTGTACAGTGAAATAATTTCTGTTCATGTTGAAGGTTTAATTAGTTCAATTTTAAAGAATTGTATTATCATGAATAAGGAAATCATAGAGCTTTAACTGTATAATAAATATTGTGAATTATATTTTTAAGAATTTTTGACAACTTGAAGATATGAATATTACTGTTCTGCATGACTTCCGACAACAAATACTAACAATGCAGAATAATACATATCATTTTAAAGAAAAGACTACAATGGAAATGTATTTCTTGCTACTTCAAAGCTTACATGACACCATAATTTTTACTATTTATTGTTTGAAATCTTATTTTCTATCCTTACAAAAGAAAGTAAAATAGTTTCTTCAGACAGCATAATTTGTGTGACATAAATTCAACTGAGTGAAAATATTGTTGCTCTTTTACTTTTTAATATTTATTTTTGTTGTTAGTGTAAAGGTGATTTACAGAGGAGTAACAGTTTCACAAGTCAGATGAGTACATATATATATATATATTTAAACATTGTCACCTCTTTCCTATTTCCTCATTTTCTCCCAGTTTTTTCCTCCTGATCCCCTTCGCCAACAAGTTGTTTTCTTTCAACATAGTATTCATAGTATCACTGTTGCATTTGTTAACCCTTTGTATTACCATTTCTTTGCTCCCCTTATCTCCTCAAAACAGATAAACTTGCATACAAGCCAAAAGATATAAGAAACTAAAATAGCAACAAAAGAGAAAAAAAAAACAAAAATCAAGATACATCCCCTCTCCCTCCCCCCAAAAAATTTCTTAATTTCTTGGAGTTCATTTTGATAAAAATATCACTTTATATGACCATATGCACATAGGTATTGACCCTTTGTGACCACCTCCTAAGAATATCCTCTTTTGTTCTCACTGGATGAATGTCTAGGGTCCAGTATAATTTATCATGTCCCAGTGTATTTTCTGTCTTTTATCAGCCAGTGTGTCTACTTATAGTTACATTCTAGATATAACAAATGGAATCTCAATGTTGTTTTGATTTGCATTTCTTTTATGACCAAAGATGTTTTTAAAATAACATATTCAAAAGCTTGCTAACCCTTTTTGTAAAAACTGAGTTCAAGGAATTTCATACCTATTATCATGAAAATGAAAAAAAAAAGGAGCTACAATTCACTTTCTAGGTTGCATTAATAACTACTTATATGCTATGTTTCAATACATACATAAATAATTTCTGACCTCAGGAAAGTGTTTTAACCTCTTGAAACTTCACTTTCTATATTTGTAAAACTAAGGTTCCTTAAGTTCTTGTCCAACTATAATAGTTCATATTTTATAGTACTATGATTCGCTTAAATAGAATTGAATTTATAGGATCCTAGTGGAGTGAGTGATCTATCTTTTCTTATTCAAATGAAAATTCTGAATCATTTTAATTATCATAAAGAATTATGTGGGAACTTATGAGGGGAGGGTCAATATGAAATAAGACTCTTGGGCTGGGAGTTTGGCCTAGTAGTAGAGCGCTTGCCTAGCATTCATGAAGACCCAGGTTCAATTCCTCGGTACCACATACATAGAAAAAAGCCAGAAGTGGTGCTGTGGCTCAAGTGGTAAAGCAGTAGCCTTGAGAAAACCCAAGGACATTGCTCAGCCCTGAGTTCAGTCCCAGGACTGGAAAACACACACACACACACAACCACACACCCCCTCAGGAAAAACATCTTATGGGAGGAGAAAAGCTAAAGATTAATGAAAAATCTGTAAAATAAACAGTAGTTGAATCCCTTCAACATTAAAGAGAAAATTTTAGAAAAGGAGAAAATGGAAAAGGAAATTACGGTTGGCATGCCCCTCAGATCAAAGACTGTATTAATTCAAAAATTTTATTTCCATTTATTGCTGAACATTTCATGAGAGTAGGACTTTATTTCTTTTTACTTCTTTTTAAAGAATTTACTTCTTTTTTAAGAATTCTCTTAAAAATTGTATGAGGTTAATTACTTTGAGAGACCAATTGCTGATACCTTTATTAGCATGTCATTTTCCTTGAGGCTATGAATTAGTAAATAAGTAAACACTAAGTAGCTACAAGTCCTTATTGTAGCTACTTATTGTGCCCCCACACACACACCATAGGACCTAGCAGTATGTCATTTTGGCCAATGCATTGAAAATGCATTTAGTATATAAACAGTCATCAGTTCATTTATGCACAAATGATCCAGTGATTGGCTCACTGATCTTTGTAAGTACCTTTTAGAGAAATTTATTTGGTATTGTTATTCAGGTTTGCTAGGAAAGAATGAGTCTAATGGTGGTGAGTAATTCTTTGCCTTTTAGAATCATGCTCAGAATTTCTACTGTACACATTAGCACGAGAAAATGCATAATTATGGAGCACAGCATTTTTTATATTTTATTTTTATCTTTAAGTTGTCAATATCACCCATTTAATTGTTCTCCACCATCTCTCCCAAGAACACGCTTTCTCTCCATTTTCTTAATCTTGTAGAATATGTACTGAATATTATGCCTGGATTTCCCCTCCCCACACTTCCTCTCTTCATTTGTTAATTCCTTCCTCTTAACACCACCTCCCACTTCGGACTATCCAATTTGTGGAAGTTCAGCAATTTTTAATTAATTTATTTGGCTTTTCAGTGAAATGGAGAGGGGACTGCCTGTGCAGGATTTAGAATACTAATGATTAACACTCATTTAATGCTCCCTGTGAAGTTTCTGAAAATATTATGGTACAAATAATAGCATAAAGAGTACTTTCCATTTAAAACCATGCAATTGACTAAAATGACTGCTAGAAATGTATTTCTTTCTTTCTTGAAAGCAAAATAAAATTGATTTCCCTTTTATAGAAGATAAGTAAAATTAACTTTCCTCTTCCTCCCCCCCCCCCCAGTCATGGGGCTTGAACTCTGCACCCGGGCGCTGTCCCTGAGCTCTTGCAGCTCAAGGCTACCGCCCTACCCTTGAGCAACAGCACCACTTCCGATTTTCTGGTGGTTAATTGGAGATAAGAGCCTCACTGACTTTAGTGCCCGGGCTGGCTTAGAACCTCAATCCTCAGATCTCAGCCTCCTGAGTAGCTAGGATTACAAGCATGAGCCACGGCACCTGGCTCAACTTTTTTCTTTACTATCCACCAAGTTCAGATCTCTTCTGAAGTTGGTTAATATATTCTCTAACCTCTTATATCAGTTCATGGGCAATTAAAATAATTGTGTTGTCCTTTCCTACATCAAAGATTACTAAGTATTCTCTAGGGCCTTCTTACTGCCAAGAGATTTGTCAAGCAAGGAGGAAAAAAATACAAAAAGAACATTGTTCAGAACTCTTTGAGATACATTTGGATGTTAATGAAGTTTCACAGATCTCATTATCTGAATCATTTATTTATTGAAGTGTATCTAGGATCAAATCATACTCATTGACTACCAAAATGGAGTCTCAGTATACAGAACAACAGAAATCCTTCAGATATTTAACAGTGACCCCACAGATCTGTGAATTCCCTAAAGAATGTGGTGTCATAAGCTTTGAGATCATAGTAGCTACTTAGGAAGCTAAATATTATCACAGTTTGATGTCAACCCAAGGTAGAAATGTCCATGAGATGCTATCTCAATAATAACAATAGAAAATAGGCATGGCTTAAGTGATAGAGCATCAGTATAGCAATCACAATTCCCTAGTTTTAAACTCCATTACCAGAAAAAAAATTGAAACCTACTAACAGTGACTACTGTTGCATTGGAATGTTTTCTATGCTTTGGGAAAACAGGAAAACAGTTAAGGAAAAATAATGATCGATTCAAAATTAGATATAATAATGTTGATATTCACACTTCCTTAGGTGAAGTAACAAGAAACAATTTATATAGCAATGATGTAAATCTAGAGAACACAGCATCCTGTCATCTGATGATTCCTAAAAATCTTCACAAAAGCCATAAACTATATCAAGGCTTTATAAACACCTCTGTACTTGATACAGTTCTCAAAGGGTCCCAGAGGTATGACTCAATTGCCTCTGTATCCCAAATAATGAAAGCCTGTTTATAAGTGTGGAAAACATTTCAGCTGGGGAACTATATACATGCTGTTCCTGTATTCTTACCTAGCCCCTTCCCTAGCAAGTACTTATCTCTATTCTAACCTCCTAATAATTGTCCCAGTGTGTCAGTGTTACTGTTAGACATGAACCAGGTTCGACTGAGATCTGGATGGGAAGAAGAATATTGAGGACTCCTACTTCTTTATGCTAAGTTGATTAACAAGGCGTTAAGGCTAAATGTGTCTTAGTTGAATTTTATCTGTCCTGTTTCTATCAAGTGTATTTGTTTATAGTTCATTTGATGAATCAAAATCTTGAAATGTAGATACTTTTTAGGTATGCTTTTTTCATTTATTGCATCTCTTTTCAATATACTATCAATTACTTAAGAATTAAATATCTTAAGAATAGATTCAACATACTTGTTGTTTGTAGGAAAGTGAGTTCACAATTTTGATCATCCATTTTAATTCTGCATTAAGCACAAGACAAACTTATGGGAAGACAATGACATGGATCTATTATTTCCAAAATTGGAAGATGCTAGAGATAAATCCTATGTGAATTTGAAAGTAAAGCAGAGAATCTCTACTTTTTTGGGCAGAGATTGAGACTTAAAATGGGTATCTGATACTTTCACATTTGGTTGGTGTTCTACCACCAGAACCGTTCCTCCCACTTCAAACAGCGCATTTGCTAAGCCATATTTTGGGTCCATGCAACAGACTCTGGGCGATAATATTTTTTGAGAATTAACCACATTAAAGGAAAAATCACATTTAAACAAAATACCCCATTAAAGACTCCAAAAACCAGAATTCCATATACTATAAATTCCATGAAAGTACTTGTTTGAATAACAGAAGTGAAACATAAGTGTAATCCCTCATATAGAAAGAGTTCAGTATTAAACTGTAGTTTATTAATAGGTTATCATTTTGTCTCTCCCTCCTATCCATTTTTCTTCCTCTGTTTCTGTCTGTCTCTCTCTGTCTCTCTTTCTGTCACTCTGTCTCTCTCTCTCTGCCCCTATGTTTCTCTCTCTGTTTCTCTCTCCCTCCGTATTCGTGTGTGTGTGTGTGTGTGTGTGTGTGTTCCATACGTCAAAATTCTGAGATGTTTTTATTTTTTTTTCTGAGATGTTTTTATGTCAAAAGTTTCTGGTTGAGTGATATGAAGATTAGTCAAAATTCAAGGCTCCTAACAAAATTGACATCTATTGCATGAAGTAGTCAGCATCAACTACAATGTCCCAAAATAACTTGAGTTTCACAGATAGCACAATGGGTAAAATTTCATACATTTCTACACACCTACAAATTGTTCTATACACCTACAAATAGTAAAATTTTAAAGGTACACCTTAAGCATACAAGTTTATGAGTAATTTTCGTGTGTGTGTGTGTGTGTGTGTGTGTGTGTGTGTGTGTGTGCGAAAAATAGCATATTAAGGGCCAGGTGTGGTGGCTCATACTAATAATCTCAACTACTTTGGAAGTGAAGATAGGGAGGATTCTACTCTGAATTGAACTCAGGCAAACTGTTAAGGAGATCCCATAATAACAAATCAGGTAGTAAAGTACAATGTCAATAATCCCAGCTATATGGGAGGCATAGGTAGGAGGACCACAGTCTGAAGCTAAGCCAGGCAAAAGCAATAGACACAACTCCCTCAAATTAACCTAAAATCTAAAAGGGCTAAGGGAAATGTTCAAGGGACAAAGCTCTTGCCAAGTGAGTGAAAGACAGAAAGGTCAAACTCTAGTACTGTTCCCACAAAAGAAAGAAGATAACATAATGTAACCCACTACTTATAATTATGAACACAAAAGGAAGGATTAATAACAAGAAAGTAATGGAGAGAAAACTGCTACTAAAGGACATTATGTGTATGTATAAAATTATGACAAAACCCCTTTGTATAACTAACATAAGAAATAAGTATAAGAATTAATGTAATACATTTAATCCTAGATTCATAGATTGAGTTTGTTAGTGTTTATTTTCTATTTTGTGCAAAAGTTGGCTACATACTGGAGTTAACGATTTGAAATGCTGGTTATATTTTTTCATTCAATTTTGGTAGGCCAAATACATCTAAAAGTACATCCAGCGTTCCTAGATTTTTCTAGAATTCTAGATATCTTCCAGAAATTTAGATTTTTCTCCAAATTTAGAATAAAAAGCTGGGAAATTTCCTAGAAAACTTATAGAATTATAGAATACTAGTTTTTTAAGAAATGTACCTAAAATTTCATTCTAGAAATTTTCTAGAAATTCATCTATTTTCTCTAGATCTTATTAGAAAATAAGTTTACAAAATATTTCTCATGATTTTCTGAATTTAGGTGATATATATTACAATATCCTCATTTTATTTCTAACTTTACATGGATCTTTTTCTACTGCCTTTAGTCAGATTGTCTTAAGGGTTTATCATTTTTATTTTATTTCCCAGAGAACCAACTTTTGGTTTCACCGTTTCTTAGTATATAGTTTTTCAGTCTCCATTTAACTGCTTTCTGCTATAATCTTTACTAATTCTTTCCTACCACTAATGGTCGACCTACCAGTTCTCGGGAGGGGTGGGTTAGGTGTTTGAAGTGCATCATTAGGCTGTTTCCTTGGGGGGTCTCAGTGCCAGGTCCCCCTCCCTTAGTTTGTTTTGCTTATGGCTAGTGCTTCACCATTTGGGCCACAACTCCATTTCTGGCTTTTTGATAAATAATTGGAGAAGCATCTACTGAAACTGAAAGTTAATATTCTCTTCAAGAACCTCTGAGAAGCTGAGCACCAGTGGCTCACACCTGCAATCCTAGATTCCCAGGAATCTGAGGGTCATGGTTCAAAGCCAGCTTAAGCAGGGAAGACAGTGAGACACTTTTCTCCAATTAATCATCAAATAGCTGGGAGTAGAGTTGTGATTCAAGTGGTAGAATGCCTGCTTGTTTTCTTTAAAAAAATGCTCAGATATCAGTATGACAACACACACACACATACACAGAGGAATGAAAGAAAAAAATTCCTCCTTTTCACACAGCCACAAGGTAGACACTATCCATCTTAATAAACCAAGGAGAAACTAATGAAAATGAAAATTCACCATTTGGTATTTCAGAGAAACATCTTTTTTACATCTCTTAGTTAATTCTGAAGTTAAATACTCCTGTAGTTTAAGTATTACAAAATGTAATTTCTCTCTCTCTCTCACTCTCTCTCTACACACACACACACACACACACACACACACTCACACACACACACACACTGTGGTATAATTATTTTAACTTAGTAATGAATAAATAAAAAGGAAATTTTTTATTTATGTATAATATATATACATGAATATGTATATACATATACAACATATACACATATATGTACATACATACATAGATTACACATGTATGTGTGCATGTGTTGTCTACACATAAATGTATATATTTTCTATTCAGCATGACTAATGAAAGTAACTCATCATCTATTACTATAAAATTTTTATGTATTTCTTACTTTTCATCAATGATATTTAAATAGGAATATATCAATGAAAGTTTTAGGATGTTTAACTCAACTTATTTTCTGTATTTAATTTGTATAATTATGATAACTATAATTTTATTCCTTATTAAAATTCATAAATATACTACATACCCACAGTGAACACTCATCTCAGTCATCCTAAGATACTGATTTGGTCATTTTTGTTAATAATGATAATTCTATCTCTATTATGTTCAAAATGGTTTAAACCACTACCCAAATGTTTGCATGGAGAATTTTTGAATGTATTGTTATTTCAAAGGTGATGTACAGAAGGGTTACAATTACACAAGTCGGGTAATGAATGCATTTCTTTTTAAAGTGTCTCTCATTTTCTCTTTTCTTTTTAATTTTTAATTTTCATAGTGATCAATAGTGGGGTTAAAGTTACATTCATATGGTACTGTGTACATTAGTTTTCTCCCAATTTCCCTCCCAGACCCTTCCAGATCGTAGAGTCCATCTCTAACATATTGTCTTGTGAATATCGCTGTTACACTAGTTCATCCTTTGTCATTTCACTAATCATCTTGTTTTCCCCCTTCCCTTCCCTGATTCAAATAAGCAAATAAATATAGGCAGCAACAAGAGGATAAACCACAAGGGAAAGAAAAAAGAAAAAGAGAAAAACAGAAAAGAAAAGGGGAGTAGAGAAATATCTTCACATAGAGCATTATGAACAACAACCACCAGGATAGATCCCTTGTTCCCTTATCCTGATGTTCATTTCGTTTAGATTCTTCCTATCTGGTCATGTGCACATAGTTTTTGAGCTATTGTGTTCCTCAGCTAGGAAAATCCTAGACGCATACTAATTATGACAAATGAGGAAAACCATGGAGCCTATGTTCCTTTGGGACTGGCTTATTTTGCTTAATATAATTTTTTCCAAGTCTTTCCATTTCCTTACAAATGGGACAGTGTCAATCTTTCTGATGGCGGCATAGGATTTCATTGTGTATATATACCACATCTTCTTGATCCATTCATCTACTGAGGGTTATCTGGGTTGGTTCCATGTTAGCTATGGTGAATAATGATGGAATGAACATGGTTGTACTGATAGGTTTAGTATGACCTTGTTTCTGGACATTTGGGTAAATGCCCAGGAGTGGGATTGCTGGGTCATAGGGGAGCTCTATGTTTAGCCTTTTGAGAAACTGCCATATTGCTTTCCAGAGGGGTTGAACAAGTTCACTCACCCATCAACAATGTAATAGCATTCCTTTTTGACCACATTCCCACCAGCATCTGTTGTTATTAGATTTCTTGATACTGGCCATTCTAACTGGAGTGAGGTGGAATCTCAAAGTTGTTTTGAGTTGCATTTCTTTTATGGCCAGAGATGTCGAGCATTTCTTCATGTGTCTATTGGTCATTTTATTTCCTCTGCAGAGAAGTCTCCCTCTAAGCCTTTAGCCCACCTTTAATGGATTTGTTTTTGAGGGATTTAATTTCTTGAGCTATAAGTATATATTAGATATAATACTCTAGTCTGTATGGCAAATGATGACCTTTTCCCATTCTGTGGGCTTTCTATTTATCTTGCTGTCTATGTCCTTTGTCATACAGAAGCTCTGAAGCTCAATGCAGTCTGATTTGTCCAAACTTTAATTTGTTGTGTTTCTGGGCCTTTATTGAGAAAGTTTTGACCTGTGCCAATGAGCCCAAGTATGTCTCTTATTTCTTCCTGTAAAATTGTCAGGGTATCTGCTCTTACCTCAATGTCATTGGTTCATTTAGAGTTGATTCTTTTGCAGAGTGACAAATAAGGATGCAACTTTAGTTTTCTACAGGTGTTTAGCCAAGTTTCCAGCACTGTTTCTTGAAGAGGCTGTCTTTCTTCCTGCCAGTATTTTTGGCTCCCTTATCAAAGGTTAGGTATCCTTAAGTCTATAGGTTCATTTCTGGGTCTTCAGTTCTATTCCATTGGTCATCAGGCCTGTTCTTGTGCCAGTACCAAGTTGTTTTTATTACTATAGGTTTGTAATATAGTTTGAAGTTTGTTATTGATATTCTTCCAGCATTTTTCATTCTGGTAAGGATGGTTTTTTGCTATTCAGGGTCTTTTTATTATTCCATATGAATTTTTGATTGCTTCCTCTATTTCTTTAAAGAATGATGTTGGGATACTGATGGGCATTGCATTGAATTTGTATATAACCTTGGGCAGTACTGACATTTTCATGATGTTAATCCTTCCAATCCAGGGTCATGGCAGATTATTCCACTTCCTCAGATCTGCTTTAATTTCCTTCTTCAGGTTTTTAAAGTTTTCATCATAGAGTTCCTTTGCTTCCTTGCTTAAGTTAATTCCTAAGTATTGTATTTTCTTTGAGGCTATTACAAAAGAAATTGCTTTCTTGATTTCAGCCTCTCTCTTTTTTGACATACAGGAAAGCCATTGATTTTTGAGGGTTAATTTTATACAGTGCTACTTTATCCCAAAGTTTTATATTAGCTTGAGTAACTTGGGAATGGAGTTCATAAGGTTCTTTAAATACCGAATTATGTCATTTTCAAAGAAGAACAATTTTACTTCCTCTTTCCTTATTTGAATCCCCTTTATGTTTGCTACTTACCTTATTGCTCTAGCTAGGAATTCTAATTCTAAAGAAGTGGAGAGAGCAGATATCCTATCTCATGCCTGATTTTAGTGGGAATGGATTTGACCTTTTGCCATTAAGTATAATGCCAGATGTAGGTTTGGCATATATAGCTATTATACTGAGGAATGTTCCATGGATTTCTAGTTTCTCCAGAGCTGTTATCATAAAGGGGGCTGGATTTTATCAAATGCTTTTTCTGCATCAATTGAGAAAACCATGTGGTTCTTGACCTTGCTCCTGTTGATATGATGGATTATATTAATTGATTTGCATATATTGAACCACCTTTGCATACCAGTGATGAATCCTATTTGATTATGTTGTATGATTTTCTTGATTGTTGAAGTTGATTGGCAAGGATTTTGTTAAAAATGTTTTCTACCAATGTTCATCAAAGAAATAGTTCTATAGTTCTCTTTCTTTCATGAGTCCCTGTCTGATTTTAGGATGAGGATTATTGTGGCTTCATAGAACGAGTTTGGTAGAGAGCTTTCAGTTTCAATTGCATTGAAGATTTTGAGAAGAATTGGTGTCTGTTGTGCTTTGAAAGCCTTAAAGAATTCAGCTGTGAATCTATCAGGTCCTGGGCTTTTCTTGGGTGGAAGGTCTTTTATAGTCATTTCTATTTCATTACTTGAATCTGTTTAATTGGTTTTGATCTTCTTGGTTTAGTTTGGGTATGTCAATATTTTCTAGAAATTCTTCCAGTCTCAAATTTGTTGACATAAAGGTTTGAGAAGCATACCCTTATAGATGTTCTGGATCTTAGTAGTTTCTGTTGTGGTATTTCCATTCTTGTCTTTGATTTTGTTTATTTGTGTGTGTTCTCTTTTTTTGGTTGTTGTTGTTATTCTTTTTTTTATTTACAAAATATTTTATTTTATTTATGTTTTTTATTGTAATTAATAAAAGGGTTACATGATATTTGCCATATAGAAGGTGCATTGATTCACATACATTGATACCCTTTCACATGTCTTGGTACCCTTTACCCTCCCCCCCACCCCCCCATCTTGGTTTTCCCCCTTCCCTATCAAATTTCAAATAACCAAATACAAATAAATTCAATATATCAGATAACAAACTGAGGTACTGTAACAATATGAGATACCCAAGGGATAGTGTGTTCTCTTTTTTTGTAAGATTCGCTAAGGATCTGTCAATTTTATTAATTCTTTTCAAAGAACCAACTCTTTGTTTTGTTGGTTCTTTCTGAGGGTTCTTTGGACTCTAATTCATTTCATTCTGCTTTAATTTTAATAATTTGGATTGGAGTTTAGTTTGTTTCACTTTTTCCAGGATCTTGAGTTGCATCATTAAATTATTGGTTTGAGATTTCTCCAATTTCTTGATGTAGGCACTCAGAGCTACAAATTTTCCTCTGAGTACTACCTTGGCTGTGTCCCAAAGGAGCTAGTAATTTGTGGTTTCCTTTTGGTTAAATACTATAAACTGCTGAATTTCTGTTCTGATCTCTTCAATTACCCACTGGGATTTAAACAATATCTTGTTCTATCTCAATGAGTTACGGGATTTTCATTGGTGAAAATCAGTGTTGAGTTCCAAACTTATACCTTTGTGCCCTAAGATGTGATCTGTTTTCGAGAATGTTCCATGCGCTGCTAACTAGAACATATACTCTGGTGTTACTGGACGGAATAGTCTGCAGATGTCTGTTAGGTCTAGTTGGTCTATGAAATTGTTTACTTTTAAGGTTTCTCTGTTGAGTTTTTGTCTTGTTGATCTATCCAGAGGTGACAATGGTGTGTTAAAGTCACCAATGATCACTGTGTTTGGCTCTATATATGTTTTTAGTTTAAAGTGTTTGATGAAGTTGGGTGCTCCAGCATTTGCTGTATACATATTTAGAATGATTATATACTCCTGAAGACGAGATTCATCAATTAATGCATAAAAAGACCCTTTGTCTATTCTAATTTTAATTTGAAGTCTATTTTATCAGATATAAGGATGGAAACTCCAGCCTGTTTATGGGGACATTTGCTTAATAGATTTTATTCCACCCTTTCACTTTCAGAATGTGTTTGTTTTGGGGGGCAAGATGTGTCTCTTGAAGACAGCAGAAAGATGGATATTGCTTTTTAATTGGAGAATTAAGTCCACTAGCATTGCATGTTAGAATTGTGAGGTGATTGTTATTTTCTGACATTTTATCTTCTGCTTTTTCTTTGTTTTTGTTTTTTGTTAGTCATGGGGCTTGAACTCTGGGCTTTGGGCACTGTCCCTGAGCTCTTCAACTCAAGGCTAGCACTCTACCACTTAAGACACAGTGTCATTTCCCATTTTATGGTGGTTAATTGGAGATAAGTGTCTAACGGATTTGGATTTCTGTACCTGGGCTGGCTTTGAACTGAGATTCTCAAAACTCAGCTTCCTGAGTAGCTAGGATTACAGGTGTGAGCCACAGTGCCCAGCATTTTTTATTATACTTGCCAATTCTCACTATACTTATGTGGAATTCTATTTAGTGACTTTTCTCTGTCAATATCACTTTCATGTTGGTTTACAATGTGCAGAACATCTCTGAAAATTTTCTGTAATGCTAGTTTGGTCAATATATACTATTTCAATTTTTCTCTGCTGTGGAATGTTTTTATTTCCCTCAACTATGAATGAAAGCTTAGCTGGATATAGTATTTTTGGTTGGCAGTTATTTGTCTTTAGGGAATGGTATACATCATTCCAGGTTTTTCTTGCTTGCATGCTCTCTGCTGAGAAATCTTGAGAAATCTGTGGTTATTCTGATTGGATTTCCTTTGTAGGTGATTATTTTCTTCTCCCTGGCAGCTTTGCAGATCCTTTCATTGGTCTCTATTGATCATGTATGGATTATAATGTGGCAATGGGATGCTTTCAATGCTTTCTACTTTGTTTTTTTAACTCTCCCTTCCCTCTCATTGGTCATTTTTGATTATTTGCATCTCTCGCTTGATTTCTTGCATGATCTTTAACTGATTGATTTGGTTTTTTAGTGCTCTCTCTAAAATCCTTTAGCTGAGTAGATACTCTTTCCTTTATTAAACTTTCATTATCCTCATGTAAAATCTTATTTTTGGTTTCCAACTTTTCATTTATCATGTTTACTAGTAGCATCTGTAGGGCATCTTGGGGGCTGCTTGACTGCTCTGTTGCCTGTTTGAGTGGGATATGTGGTTCCTTGACTTCCAATTATTCTTGAGGTTCTATGGCTTGTTCTGCCCATTTTGGAGTGGGAGAAATGCTAATACTATACAACACAACCATTTTAAGATAGGAGATAACCCAGAGCTCTATAGTAATCAGAATTTATAGGTTCTCAATCTTAAACAGGTATTTTCACTCTCGCCTTCCTTTTGTGGATTTAGAAATCAATATCATCACTGTACACAATTTTTAGGCAAAAATCAATCTGAACCCTATGGTACTCTATTGGTCTAAAAAGAAAAGATACCACCACATGTACAGATATAATCTGGGTCAACAACAAACAATTGTAGATCAAGTAAATAAGGAATTCCTCTAAGGAGTGGGGGACCAGAAATATATGGGTACAATGAAGGGTAAGGGGAAAAAGTGGGAGAACAGTGATGTGTGGAGTAAAAGGAGCTAAGGTAAGCTCACTAAGTCCTGAAATTCTGCAAAAGGAACAAAAATAAATAATAAAATGAGCAACAACAAAAATTGTATAAAGAAAAAATGTATATATATTTAGAAAAAGAAATCAATCATTAAAAAAAACTTTACAAAGTCATGGAAGTATAAAGAAGTAATACTAAAATTAAAAAAAACACCGAAATTGATATGTATGGGGCTGGGGAATGAAAAGAAGAGTGTGAGTTACATATGTATACAATTCATGAGAATGGCTATGTTTCTAGGAATGAAGCGAATCACGATGAAGTAGTAAAGGGAAGAAGAGAGGGAAGGCGAAAGAAAGAAGGAAAGAAAGAAAGAGAGAAAGAAAGAAAGAAATAAAGAAAGAAAGAAAGAAAGAAAGGAAGGAAGGAAGGAAGGAAGGAAGGAAGGAAGAGGAGGGAAGGATAAAGCTAAAACAAAAAAAATGAAGAAAAAATTCAAAATTGACCAAAGCAAAAACAAAAAAAAACAAAAAGGACACAACAAAAACAACAAAGAACAAAGGAGCCAAGCAATAATAATAATAATGAGGAGGAGGAGGAGGAGGAAATTCAAAATGGAAATAATGCAAAAGGTAGTAACAAATTACAAATTACATTTCAAAAGAAAAAAAAGAACTCTTCCATTTATTTGGGGGGGGGGGTGTTGAGTCTCCCTTGTGCCTAATAACTAGTCTTTAAATGGGCATCTGATTTCCTTGTGACTATTACAGGGCACCAGGTGCAGGTGGAAGTCTCTCGCCCAGGGACAGGCCAGCAGGCAGAGAGCATGCTCCCCTGTTCTAGACTGGATCTCCCCTGCTCTCTTTGCCAGTACAGGGAGAATCTGAGCCTGTGTTCCCTTAGGGAGAGGTTCCCTCCTCTTGATGAGAATTCTGGTCCCGTGAATTTGGGTCGCCCTAGGAACCTGGCTGCCCCTGGGAAAGGTCCAGAATGGGTTACTCACTAAGTCTGGAGCTGAGGGTCCGCGGGATCCCTGGGACCTACTGTGCGCTAAGGCATCTTGATCGCTGGTGTGCACCTGCAAGCGGTGGGCGCTCAGTGACGGGGCCTTTCAGTTGACCGGGTCTGCTGCACAATGGCAGCAGTCACTCAGCTGAGTCAGAAGCCCCTCTGTGCCCTTGGGGTGGCTGGTGACGTGGTGAAGATGGAGTTCTCGAAGTGGCGGTGCAGGTGGCAGAGATCTGCCTACATCTGGCAGAAGTCTCCGGCACACTTGGTCGTTTTGAGTTCCAAGGCATCTCTTGTTGGTTGCAAGTTGGTGTGTCCATTGCCTGCAATGGTCGGGGGACCAATGGCGGGTGGGGGAAGAGTGTGTGGAGGCATGGTGATGGCAGTAGCTGTGGGTTCCCATGGTTGGTGAGCTGCTGCTTACCAACAGGGACTGTGTGGAGCCCAAAGGTGGCCAGAGAAGCTTGATGATGGTCCCCGCGAGTTTGGCTGGGACTCACAAGTGTTTTTTGGAGCAACTTCCAGGCCGCACGCAGCTGTTCCTCAACACCAGTGATCCACATGCTGTTTTTCTTTTCTTTTTTTCTTTTCTTTCACTGTCTAAGGAGTTACATCTTAGTTTGCATAAGTGGTTATCTGCTTAGAGATCTGATGAAGTAGGATTCTTGGTAGAAAGTGTGCCCTTAGACCTTAAATCTCTACTTGGTCCGAGAGAGATAGGGGATTTGGCTTTCAGAGTGTTGCCATCTTCCAAGAAGTCCTTTCCCTCATTTTCTTCCAGTTTTCCCCTTCTAATCTCCTCCCCCATACACACATAGGTTGTACAGTTCATTTTCAACATAGTGTTTAGTGAATATCACTGCTGCATCCTTTGGAGAACATTTTTCAAGAAATTCTATTGGGGAAACAAAGAAACTATATTGAGAGGCAAAAAGTATAAAGCATGATTATTGATTATTACATCAGATTTTCAGTATTTTAAATGGTTCCAAGAAATAAATTAGGAACCTTGTAAGCCGTTAATATTGGATATTTTGTTGTTGGTGGTGGTTGTGGGGCTTGAACTCAGAGCCTGGTCACTGTCTCTGAGCTTCTTTCGTGCTTAATGCTAGCACTGTACCACTTGAGCTACAGCATCACTTGCAGTTTTTTTTGCCAGTCCTGGGCATGGCCTCAGGGCCTGAGCACTATCCTTGGACTTTCTCAAGGCCAGCATTCTACCACTTGAGCCTCAGCACCACTTCCGGCTTTTTGCTATGTATGTGGTACTGAGGAATCGAACCCGGGTCTTCGTGCATGCTAGGCAAGCACTCTACCTCTAGGCCAAACTCCCGGCCCCCACTTGCAGTTTTTGAGTGGTTAATTGCAGCTACTTTTCTGCCTGGGCTGGCTTTGAACTGCATTCCTCATATTGCAGGTGTGACCCATCGGTCATATTTTAATAAAGGAAAATTTGTTATGTAAAATAGTAAATACTAAATAGTAAATACTAAATGCCCAAATGGTGGTTCTCTCATGATAGGATTTAAGTTCACATAGATCATTACTTAAAGAAAATTTCAGCTGTGTGCGGTGGCTCATGCCTGTAAACCTAGCTACTCTGGATGCTGAGATCTGAGCATCAAGGTTCAAAGCCAACCCGCGCACAAAGGAACCTGAAACTCTTATCACCAATTAACTCCTAGAAAATGGAAAGCGAGGCTTGGCTCAAGGGTAGAGCATACATAGCTTTGAGCTGAACAGCTCAGGGACAACACCCAGGCCCAGGAGCAGAGTAGTAGCCTTGAGCTGAAGAGCTCAAGACCCAGGCTGAGTTCAAGCCCCATGACCCACAAAAAAGAAGAAAGAAAGAAAGAAAGAAAGAAAGAAAGAAAGAAAGAAAGAAAGAAAGAAAGAAAGAAAGAAAGAAAGAAAGAAAGAAGGGAGGGAGGGAGATATATGAGATATATACCAAGCCTGAAATACATCTGACATATAATATATCTGACATATAATAAGGTTCACCTTGGCTAATTTTTGTTCATTAATTATCATTTTACTATGAGATATGAGAGCTATATTTTGTCTATCTATATGCTGAACCATGAGTTCTCCTTATGCATGGAACAACATTCCAGAATTGAAATAATTTTCCACTTTATATAATAATATTGTAATTTGAAAGTGGCACATTTATAAATATGATCAGAATATTTAGTTTTTAAAAAATTTCAACAGCCAAGTATACTAACTGAGAGTATTACAGTCTAATTTTTGGGAAATTATTGAACCATCTCTCAAGACCTTTAAACTCATTTCTAATTTTCTTTGAAATGCTTTTCTGTGCTACCTGGCATGGGCTAAACATTGCTAACAAAATTGACCTTTAGGTTAATGCATAATAAAAACTCTGAAAGCAAATCTTTAAAACATCTTACCCGTCTCTGCCCGAAGTCTGCATGTTTGTGAGGGAGTGCCTTGTAAAATAAGGGCAATGAGGGTATGAAAAGCGAAGTGATTATGTCAAATAACAGAATTAAGTTTATTTACACATATGATCATATTTATTTATGCATATCTGATAAAAAGCTACTTTTATACATAATAAGGAAGATTAAATTACATGACAGACTGGCCATATTTTTATTAAAGGACTATCTACATTTTAGGCTACTTTAAATTTTATAAATTACTCTGTAAATTAAAATTTTATGTCATCAAGACCAGAAATGAATGGTGCCTTCATTATTATTCCTGTTTTATATAATACAGAATTTATGCTAAATTATGGTAAGTACCTTTTTTAAGTTAGTGACACAGTGAACCAGTCTCTAAATTTAAGTATTCAGTCTCAATATCCTTCAGTGTTTCCTATACTTAGCTGCTATGTGGAATATTCCTGCTTGTTTTGTGAATATCTTCTAACTTCTAACATGTGACTCACAAGTTTCTTCACAAAACATAATAGAGACTATTATTTAGGAGTGACATAACTTGCCTCTTAACCTTTTCCCCAAGTACCCACTCATACAACAACTTTTATTCCGGCATTACTTCATAATCCATAGCTAGTTATACTTGTCACAAGACTTGATCTTGAAATGAAACTACTTCATCAATTATTACCATTTAACTTGAGTGAATATTGAACTCTTCAGTATTCTGGGGCTTGGCCATGATTACTTTAAATTAAGTTGGCAAAAGAGGAAACAAATTAGCTTCAATTTATCGTAAATATATTATAACACAAATAAAAGTAAACTAAAAGGAGTAATATTGGATTTCAATTTGAGAATTCATATTTGTGACTACTGGTCTTCTTTTTACATTACATGGCTTATCCTCAAAAAACTTTAGCTCCTACCATTCTAAAAGGTAACGCTATATGGTATGTTTTTTTTTCCTTTGTACAAAGAATATAAAGACATTAACTATATTTGTTATTTATATGTTTGTTTGCTTATTGTTATAATAAATAATGCAATGATGTAACTTAAAAAACCTTTTAGACTTTTAAAGTACTTCTAAACCAAATTTCATTCACTACTCATATTACTTGGAATTGGTTAATATTTTTCCACATTAATATCTACTTGGAGAAACACACTTCCCTAAGTTTAGAAAGGTGGTAAATAGTAGAGCTTCTGACTCTAAGAAAGGCCACTTTATTCTAGATGAGGACTGTCTTTCATATTATAATGCTTACTCCACTTTACTCAATTTCTGCATTTCACATGAAATATACACGTCAACAGTTTTTTTGTTTGTTTTTTGTTTTTTTGCCAGTCCTGGGTTTGAGCTCAGGGCCTGAGTACTGCCCTTGGACTTTCTCACGGCTAGACCTCTACCACTTGAGCCTGAGCCCTGAGCACCACTTCCAGCTTTTTTCTGTGTATGTGGTACAGAGGAATCAAACCTAGGTCTTTGTGCATGCTAAGCAAGCACTCTACCACTAGGCCAAACTCCCGGCCCCTCAAATCAACAGTTTTTTAAATAATTTTTCTAATTCATCAGACTTTCAATCTAATGTGCACAGCAATTCCTGTTGAACTTTTCCTTTGGCCAGTACTGGGGCTTTAACTCAGGGCCTGGGAACTGTCCCTGAGCTTCTTTTGCTTAAGGATAGCACTCTACCACTTGAGCCACAGCATCACTATGGTTCTTTCTGTGTATGTGTACCAAAGAATTGAACCCAGGCTTTCATGTGTGCTAGGCAAGCACTCTACCACTAGGCCACACTCCCAGCTCCTATGGAACTTTTTTAAAATTGTCTGTTGTTGACCACCACTCCCACATTCTGACTCAGAAGTCTTCTTTTGTTGTTATAATATGTATATTTAATAGGAATAAGATGATTCTGAATAGCATTAATAAACAACTGGAATAAATTAAGCATTCTACTTCTTTCCCATAACCTTCACAAAAGAAAATATACCAGGCCTGTCGAAAAATTAGAACCAAATAGATGCTCAATTTTGCTTTCTTTACCAAAATTTTAATTTTGACTGCTCAATAGTTGAAAACAAAAGTTCTTACTATCTGGAGAATAGAAAGTAATCTTATTTATGAGGATTTCCATTTAGAGTTAGCCCAACAATGCACCAAAATTATTTCATACAGACATACAAAGCAGAGAGCATGTCTTGCCAATCTGTCATAAGATATATAGTCTTATTGAGAATTTAGCATCACAAATATGAAATTCTCTAGTAAGAATATGGAACAGATAATGTCTATCAAAATTTTATCACACGTAAAAATGTGCATCTGCACATCAGTTCATCCTTTTGGAAAAATACACATTTGACAGTGGATGTCATTGCGATTTTTACTACTTTTGGGATCCTGAAAATTCTACTGAGACTGAAAATTTTGTCTTCATTTGTCTCTTAATATTCTTTACTTTATATTAGAAATGATTTTAATAGTGTTATAGGAGTCATTTTAATGCAATTTCGGCACACTAATTTTTCAGCAACTGCTATGTCATCACTAACACCATCAGCAGTCCCCACATACTTCACCATTTGTTATAGCTAGATGGGGGAAATGGTTTTACATCATAATTGACCACTGAAGGATTTCAATTGTACTCCCTTTCTGTGACCATCACTCACAGAGCTTGTGATTATTACTCACACAAATCATCAAAGAAATTTCTGTTGTTTAAACATCATAATATTACTGGCTATGCTCTTGAAGGACTTAATCATTTGAATATGCTGGTTTTCAACAGAATAAGTGCTAATATTTTAAAGATATTGACTTAAGATTTGTGTGCAATGGCCTCATATTCTTCAAGAGATCCTATTTTCTCTTATGAAATAAAGACTTTAAGAGCACTGTTAATGAATAGGAATTAATGATCATGTTCTATCGCAAACTCTATGTCCAACTTTAAGACACAATTTATGATGGGAACAGGAAGAAATTGAGATTTGAGAAAGTTCTATCTTAATTCTGCCATGTTTACTCATAGAGTGACTTGGGCAGTTCAATTCTGTATCACTTCTTCAAAAATGTTGAAGTTCCTTTAAGGTTCTACAAATACTCATTCAAACATAAAATAAAGGAAAGAAGCTGATATGGGGAATATATGGTAAAGAAGCCAATAAAGATCCCGACAATCCAGAATAGAGACTAGAAGAGAGTTATGGAGAAAACTGCAGACATATTTGAGAAAACCGACAAGGACCACATTGTGTGGATTTATGATGAGCTTCTAAAAGTTGAGTCTTTTCAAATAATAATGATAATATATTTTCTAAAACGTAGATCTCAAGATTTACATACATTTGATTTAAACCTACTACCAAGATGACATCAAATCTCTACTTTGAAATTCCCTTTTTACCATATTCCTAAATTACAGAAATTATCATAGTATAGTCTCAACAATTGATAGTTTAAAACTCAATAGCACTATTCATTGGCAATTAATAAGCTTACTGTTTTCAGCAACAATATTTCAGGAAAAGGAATGGAGGCTAATCTTGCCCCCTAGAATCTAGCAATGTTTCATCGTTTTCTTCTTCTTTCATTTTTTCCTGTTTTATTGTGTGCATACAAAAATCAACAAAAAAACACAATTAAATTCAGCCATAGAAATCTTTTTTCTAGTGGCAAGAATTTTCTGTTTTAAATTTCTGAAAATACCTTTATTAGAAGAATTTCTCTCTAGTCTTTATTTTTTAAATGGCAAGCTAGTATCCACATTCTTCAGAAATGGTGTTTTCCAAACAAATTTAATTATATAACATTCAATATATTCTTCAATAGTCATTTTTTTATACTTAGCTGTAAGCTTCTACCAATAAGCACACTCTTAATACTTCCCTTTAGAACAGGAATGGTAAACAGAAAAGTGTCAATTTGTTCCTATTTTACTCAGCTCTATCAGTTCACATTTTCTTCTTCAAAAGTAGAAAAGTAGGTGTTTATCTTGCTGAAATCTGTTACTGATATGACAGCAGATATCATTAACAGTGGTCCTTAGTTCATGTAGTGAAGGAGGAAATCTTTTGAGTAAAACATTGGGAAAATATTTATATCATACTGAGATAGATTATTAGCATGGAGAATAAGTCCATGCTCATATTAATGTATATACATACATACATACATACATACATATACATATATATCTGTGTACATATTTATATGAAAAACCCATTTATAAAATGGGCATTGTCTGAAATTCTTCAAAACAAAGATTTGCATATGTTTACATATTAAAGAGGAAAGTAGGTTGTTCGATGTGTGGTATGATTTATATACAAGTATGTTGTTTCAGTTTTGTAATAATAAGTGAGTCATGCAGCTCTAAAAGTTACATGAATAATTTTAATTTAAAATCTATATAAGACATTGGAACACTAAAAATATGTTTAGCTTCACTTATCTCGACTTAAAATGTCATAGATATATGGAAATTTACAATTACTGTATTCCTTGACATTATAGCTGCTACTTTTTAACTATTCCATAGTCACCTCAAAGACAAATACTAAGAGTAATGCTAAAGTTTTATATAACTCTTCCAATATTTGGTTTAAAAAGTTATACTGTCTTTTCTCCACAAGACTACTTGTCTGGCCTAGTGTGATGGCTCATGCCTTTAATCCTAGCTACTCAGAAGGCTGAGATCTGAGGACTGCTGTTTAAACTCAGCCTGGGAAGAATGCTAAAGACACTGAGACAGCTAGCTCCAATTAAACAATAAAAAAACGGAAGTGGTGCTGTGGCTCAAGGGGTAGGGAGGTAGCCTTAAGCTAAAGAGCTCAGGGACAATACCAAGGCCCGAGTCCAAGTCTCACGACCGACCTACAAAAGAAAATAAAAACTAGCAGTCTGACTTATGACTGATTTGATCCAATAGAGCACATTGACATATGAAACCAGGAATATCATCAAGGAATAATGATACAGAACAGATTCCAGATCACTGTAATCTTTTACCAGTATAGGAGTTATTATGAATCAATCTGTTCATGGAAAATTTTTTTATTATAAAAATTTACCCTCTCTTATTTTTAATAATACTCTATAATTACAAAACTTTAATTAAAATATCTATTAAAACATATGCATATATGTGTACATTAAGAAGAGTTATGAAAATTTCCTGAACCATTTCCTTTATTTTTACTTTTATAAGTCATTGATTAAATTTCAAATTTTCTGTATATACATATATATATATATACATATATATATATTGCCAGTCCTGGGGCTTGAACTCAGGACCTAGGCATTGTCCTTGGACATTTTTGCTCAAGGCTAGCTCTCTGCCACCTGAGCCATAGCACCATTTCCAGCTTTTTCTGTGTATGTGGTAAGAAGGATTTGAACCCAAGGCTTTGTGCATGCTAGGCAAGCACTCTACCAATAGGCTATGCTCCTGGCCCCTATATTTTTGCCTTATATTCTGAAAATGAGCTTTTTTGGCTTTTGGCTTAATTTTATTATTTTTGCCATATATTGTATTGTTCCATATCAAAACATGGTATGATTTCATCATTTGATTAAAATTCGTTCACTGGATCATAAGAGTAATATTAAAATTGAGATCCATTCATGAATGTTTCTTGATAAAGCACAATAAAATGGTATTCGTTTTACAGCTAACACCTACATATTATAAAGGGAACCTTGATACACTGAGTATACACATTCTGCAAGCATTTTAATCTCAATATTTTTCTGATTATGGCACAAAATGATGGTAGATATTTCCTTAGTCCTGACAGCAATAAATGGCATTTATTTCATTGAGGTCTGTATGAATAGAGATAATGCACAGCAATATTCTATATGGTGTACACATGAAATGCATTTCTAAAGAAAAGAGTTCTGAAATAATCTTGTTCCTAGTCCAGTACTTTTTAATGTAAGTCAGAATGAGCATTCAGCCCACATTGGAGTGACTAGCTTCAGTTCTAGTTTACTTAAGTCACTCTAGAGTAATGGTTAAGCATATAATACTGGGATTTCGCTGTCAGCTTGGTCAATTAATACCTTGTGAATTTGGCCCACTTCCTTCACTGTTCTATCCTAATAGCTGTATTATAAGCAATTACTTCAAAAGGATACTTTTAAAATTAAGCAACACATTTCAGAGTTCTGTATAAAGCACTTAGAATGGTAGCAGACATATAGCTATCTTTACCTCAAAGAAGCTGGTACAAAAATATTGCCATCTTATTTATTCTTAGCTGATCTCAGACAATTATTCAAAGTTTTGAGGAATTTCTGTTTCTGACTATTTTGTAGTAATTGGTATACCATAGACAATTATACATCTGGACAGCACAATAGAAATCACTGTTTTCCAGCCAGGGACCACAAGTAATGCCTGTCTATGGACCTTGAACGAAAGGAAATCCATAGGGAGTTCCTAGGACCACCTATTTGGGGACAAACCCTGAAATGAGCATAGAGATCTATAAGCCAAATGGTGCCCAAAAGTCATGAGGAGCTGAGATAGCAGAGGTCAAGGTTTGGTCAGGAGTAACTAGACTCTGGAATGTGCATAAATAAGAATTTTCTCAGGTTTTCTTCAGAGGGATCTCACCAACTTCTGATTGAGAGTTGGGCCTTACCTGTAAAGATGAGACCATTGGAGACTTGGTTCAAACAACAAAGTTTTCAAAGAAGATCATTTCTGTTGGCTAAAAGTTAAGGGAAAATATATGAGTAGAGCATGATTGTAAGTAATAAAAGATAATAAAACTTGTAGAAAGTCTATACATAAACAAGTAAAGTAAAATGAAAGATTCGTGGGAATGGGGGCTTAAAAGGATGGTAGGGTAATAGAAGAATCAGTTGGTAGTGGGGAAAGCAAAACATATTTTGCTCTAAACTATTCAGTTTCCTGAAAGATTAGGGCACAACTGTAATCTGTAATCACAGCTAGGCATTTCTAGGAGTGATGAGTTTGAAGCCAGTCCGTACTAGATAGTGGGATTCTCGCTCAACAAAATGTGCAATCTGAAAACAGGGGAAAAGAAAATCTTAAGAATGAATACAGTTTGGGAGCTGGGAGTTTGGCCTAGTTGTATAGTGCACGAAGACCTGAGTTCGATTCCTCGGCAACACATAAACATGGAAAAAGCCAGAAATGGTGGTTTGGCTCAAATGGTAGTGCTCTAGCCTTGAGAAAGCCCAAGGACAGTGCTTAGGCTCTGAGTTCCAGACCCAGGACTGGCAAAAAATGAATACAGTTTGACACAATGTACATATATATGTATATGTGTATATATGAAACATATATTTAGAATTCCAGAAAAAATTATGTTCCAATGAAAGAAAGACTACTAAAAACATACCCTTCCAAAATCTCCAATTTAATGCAAAACATAAACTTAACAATATGGATGAAGTTGCCAACACCAGTGGCTCTACTCAGCAGGCTGAGATCTAAAGAACACAGTTTGAAACCAGCCCAGGCAGGAAAGTCCACAAGACTCTTAACTCACCAAAATCCAAAAGTGGAGCCATGGCTCAAGTGGTAGAGCACTAGCTTTCCAACAAAAAAGCTAAGGGACAGCACGTTTGCCCTGAATTTAAGCCTTAGTATTGACCTAGAAAATAACTTGTGAAGCCTAGAAAGCCTCGAACAAGATAAATGCAAATTAAACAGGATCTAGGAACATGGTAAACTGGTGATAATGACAGATAAAGAGAACAAATTTCATTCTGCTCTTCATTGACACGCTATTAGAACTCATTCAGGCATATTTTATGACCTCTTTTCTTTTGGTGATCATTTATTTTCAGTTTATTTTTTTCTCTAAGATTTAATCGAATATTGTTGGTGCCCTTTACTATGAATTTGTTGGCAATTGGAGAATTCGTATTGCCTTATTGTTTGTATTTCTTGTCTTTCCGAGATTTGCACTTCTGAGGCCAAATCACTGGTTGGACGTTTTAATCATCTCCAGTCACTTGGTTGAAATGTTCTCAATGCTCAAGCAGGACTGTTGTGTTTTAATGCATTTTCTCAACACTGGATTGGGGTAGCAAATTAACTTAACAGCCACATTCAGGGTAAAAGGTCTGATCTCCAACACCACTCAGATACAGGAGAACTAACTAGTGTCTCTTGTTGCTCCTGGTATATGGGTGGTGTGATATACATGTTGAAGGCATGGTCAGCGAAGGGTGAGCTGTCCTGTTTTGTTATCCTTTCACCTCATAAATGTTTCTTCTTTGTGTACTGGAAGCCATTGCAGGCCACAAGCAGTTTTGCAATCCATGGATCAAGCAGTTTCCCATTGTCTACAAAGTTCTCCCAAGTTTGTGTCCTCAGGATCAGCAAGCTATCTAAGTGTGGGAGTAGTCGGATAGTAGATGGAGCAAATTAAGTATTAAGAACTCTAGGATTCATAAGTGAAGGACCTGCTGGTCTCAATGATTTCAAATCCTGCCCCACAGTTGATGAAGCTGTGATGGAGAGGAAGCTTAGCGAAAAACACACAATCCTCAGGTCCTGTACTCACAGCTTTCAGTTTTGCTTCTCAACAAATATCACAGCCAGTAAGCAGCTCCTGGAGCCTGTGCATTCTGCTAGCCATGGTGTTGTTGATGTACTCAAAGTGATCCTAAGACAATGGTATATGTTCTAGCCAGGAATGGCAGTGCCACTGACCAGCATCTCCTTCAACACCTAAGCTCACCAGCACCTAAACTTCTCAGCCGACTTATATCAAAATCTCCCCCTCTCCATGCCCATCTCTTCCGGCTGTCTCCCACCCAGACACCACATCAAAGGTGTTCTAAAAATTCCCAGATTACAGTTGTTCCTTGGCTTTCAAGTCCCCAGAGTATCTCAGTGCCAAATTCTACCTGGTAGTATATAGTACAGTTCCTGGAGCTGGAGCATTGTGCTAGGCACAGGTTTGGTGCTGCCCTTCCACGCTGTGATCATCAAGCAGTGAAACTGAGCTCTTGCCAGGGAGGATTGGAAGGCCTGCCACCACTGCCTTCCCTGCCGGACCTACAATCTTCTTACACTTCTCTCTGTACATGTCAGATCTTCTCCCTCACTACCTCTCAAGACCCGTTTCTTCCAAACAGTGGGGTATAATATCCCATGTCTCCCTGAACTGTCACCACTCTCAGTTTCCACTCCTATCCAACACAGCCAGCCAGCAATTCTTGCAGCTGGAACACTCTGCCTAAATTTTCCAGCTGCTACACTTCTCAGTTCAAACGTCAGACACCCTCTTCCCCCATATCTCAGTCTCAAACAATAGACTTTTTCCCAACAAGATACCTCACTGTAGCTTAGTCAGGGGAACAGAAAAATGTCTTTCTTGTCTGATGTTAGCATGTCACCCCTGTCATTGTTCCATTAAATCTCCACTGCTGTGTTTATGGCTTGAGAGAGGTGTAGGTTTGCCCTGTAGCTAACTCTAATCTGTCACTTACCTTGTGGTGGAAGCTTCAGTTTCCCCATCCATTCCAAGCCAAGGCTAGAGCAGCATACTGCTTCCCAGTTTACTCTGTGAAGGGCTTTTCGGCTGCTTTTGTGGTCCCTGGAGTTCTTCATCTCTTTCTCCCTTTTGAATATAGTCTCTCTTTTGTTACACGGATTGCCTATTCACGAAATCAAATAGACAAAGCTTGTACTCATATCTTCCTCTAGCACCAAGAAAAGAGGTGAAATAGGGTTCATATTTGATACTATTACCAACCACTGCTGAACCATTGCATTCTTGACAGTTTCAACACTTTATCCACATAAACAAGTAGGACACTGTTATCTAGCTGCTCAGATACTTCACAACGTTCATCAGCATTTACACTCGGTTAATACACTGTGCTCCATGTATTCCTTCAACTTCAAAAGTATCCTAATGTCCTATCTTCTCAGAATTTTGCTATTAAATTTGTAAAATTCACTATTAAATTCATGGTAAATTTTTGCTGGGGACTATTAACTGAATGCAAGTTAGCATCTGAAATATTATGACTCTAAAAAATACTTTTTTCTCATACTGGACCATGGTGACCATATAGTAAAATTATAATCCATGATTATGTTTATATAAAATATTTAAATGCACAAAAGAAATCTGCTATTGCCATAGTTAAGCAGGTATTCTGTTCTACTGTGTGACTAACAGTTGTTATATTTTCAAATCTAGCAGTTAATTAAAATCATAATGAATCATATGCCTTATATGACTAATGTGACCTTTGCAGATAAATTCCTGCTTCTAACATATTTCTGAAAGCCGTATGTCAATCGTGATGTCCTTATAATGGATATTTAAATTTATATCGATGAGTCTATCTCTTTCAATTATCATTAAAAGTAGCAAATATAAAACTCTCTGAAGTTTATTCTGGTGCTTTATATGCCTTTCTTTCTCCTGCAGTAAATGGGTATCACTAAAACTTTCAAATCATTAAATTTAATGGATTTATTAGTGAAATACTACAGTGCAACTCATTTGAACAATAAATACACACTTACAAAAATGAATGATAGATTATTAAATAAATAAATAAATAAATAAATAAATAAATAAATAAATAAAGGGCCAGTACTGGTAGGAGGAAGAAGGATGAACAGAAAATGTGAAGGAGCATGAATATGGCCAAAATATTGTATTCCATGTGTGAAAATGGAGTAATGAAGTTTGTTCATACTGGTTTGGGAAAAAGGCTTATGGGAGAGTTTGAGGGGGGTGTTTCTAATCAAAGTACATGGTATACATGGTATATATATATATATATATATATATATATATATATATATAGGCATGCTCAAAGGAAAGTCCCTTGTACAACTAATTAATGTTAATAAACACTATGAGGGATAATTATTTGAAAAAGTATATGTAAGTGCACAAAATATTAGACTCTAGAAAGCAGTCAGATGTGATTGAGTTTTGATCTACTTTTCAAATTCTTCAACTAGGGCTTCAGTCTTTTATATCTGACCCAGATAATTGGATATAGGTTGTATAAAAAAGTACTCATGATTTATTTATGTATGCTATGAAGGGAAGTTTTAACTGTTTTGTCCAATTCTCTCACTCAAATTCCATATTATCAGACTCTTTTTCATATCCTCCATATATATTTTTTCTGTTGCCGAACTATGATATACTTAGATGTCAAAATTATCAACATATACTCATATAATTCACATAAAATTATATAGCCGACCATAAATACTAATTTCTGTATTCAAATGGAAATACCATTAGTAGCAATAATCCAATTGAGAAAAAATATTACAATCTTTTTTGTCTTCAGAAAACATACATATCCAATTATGGATTCATAGAGTACAACTATGAAAACTTACTTTAATCATTTGAGTATGATTAATTGTATACAGAAGTAGATTTGCTTGTTTCTGTTTGTATTTAGCTTTGGGGCTTTCTTTTTCCATGATTATTTAACTATTATTAGAAATTAATTTTGCATGCACATTCATATATATGTATGCATGCAATTCTTTTTTTCTTCTTTTTAACTAGTTGTACAATGGAGTCACCATTTAACAATGTAGTTTATAAATATCATATATCTTGATCAATGTCACCCCTTTTATATATGATGCTGTAAATAATTTTATATACTTGACTAGATTTGCTTGCTTCTGCTTATATTCACCTTTGGGGCTTTCTTTTTCAATATTATGATTTTTCTAAAGAATAAGCTATGCACATGATCCAAAAGTCAAAATTACTGAAAAGGTCTCAATTTCACCTGAACTTAATTACAACTCATCCACTGGAAGTATCTATGATTCACATTTAGATGTGTGTGTGTGTGTGTGTGTGTGTGTGTGTGTGTGTGTGTGTGTGTGTGCACATCATTATTTAAAAACTATTTTGGAAAGGGGTGTTTAAAGCACTTGATGATTGTGACATAACTGATTTCCTATTGTGAATTTTTTTCAAATGTATGCTGGAACAGGTACCAAATGACTAACAGCTCTTGCCAATATGGTTTCTTCACAGGAAGAATGGAGACATGCATGAATCTCAGTGCTCTTCACTTTTGACCTTAGTTGGAAGACAAATTGGGAACACAATCTGTGAAATACGTTAATTTGAAATGTGACCTTTCATTTTACTCAGAGACTTCTTTGCTGATCATAACATGTTTAACTGCCATTTTACATTTTAATCGTCTTGCAGCCAATCTTTTGCTTCTCTCTTTCTTTCTGCAGCTGCTTGACAAATACAGCGGTGCTCTGAAAGCCGAAGGTGGAGCCGAAGGAGGACCTACAGAGAAAACTCCTAAAAAATCTGATAAACCTCTGTGGAGACCAGCAAAGGGATCTGTTGGAGTACCTGGAGGAAGACAACCTGTGAGATCTGAATCAGGCCTTCCTATGAATCGCGGAAAAGAACCAGCTGAGAGACAGGCTAGGGTACAGCCTCTGAGTCCTACACGAGGAGTTGCTGTGAATCCACCAAGAGGCTATGCTGTGCGCTTTGCAAGGAGCCGTTCTGTGAGTCCTTTAAAAGATCCTGCCCTGAGTCCTTCAAGAGGTCGTACTGTGAATCCTGCAAGAGGCCGTTCTGAGAATCCTTCAAGAGGCCGTGCTATGAGTCCTTCAAGAGGCCGTTCTGCGAATCCTTCAAGAGGCCGTGCTGTGAAGACATCAAGAGACCATGTTGTCAGTCCTCCAAGAGGCCAAGCTATGATTCCTTTAAGAGGCCGCACTGTAAGTCCTCCCAGAGGCTATGCTCTGAGTCCTCCAAGAGGCCATGCTGTGAGTCCTGCAAAAGCACCTGCTAAGAGGCATGGTAGGGAACGTGCTCTGAGTGTTGGAAGAGGATGTGTTGACAAAAAAGGCAGGCGCTGTACCGTGAGTCCTACAAGGAAGCATGCTGTGCGTCCTAAACAGGAATGTGCTCTGGGGCCAGCTTTCATAAGACCTCCCACAAGATATGAAGGGAAACTTATTCTGGGCTCTGCAATTGGCGTTACTGTGAAGCCAGCAGAAGGATATGCTGAGGAATTTTCTAGAAATGCAAACCGATCTGGCCGGTAAGTTTCCTACATGTGGCTTTTTATATTAACAGGTCCAACGCATATCTGTAAAATGTGATTTTATTTTTTTCATATATACAAGGCAAATACATTCTATGTAGAAACAATCTTAAGGAATTTACATAAATTATACCTTGTATTTTCTATAAATCCCTTAGTAAAAGGAAACAATTTAAAGAAAAAGTACTTTGACTTTAGCCGCATCTTTCCTTAATTTGGGAAATAAAAAAGATCAGAACACAATCAGATTGTATATTTCTATAAACAGATGAAACATTTGAAAAAATGATAACCCTCTCTTCAAGAAAAAATAATCATAATGTCAAAACATTCCCCCAGAGTAAATGTTGGAAACATTATATTGCCATGCTTAATATTCAAAAAGCAACGTTTACACGTAAAATGACAAAATTATAAAGAAAAGAGACTATATAGGCAATCTAAGCAACGTTGGCTTCAAGTCTATTTTCCACTTGAGCGATATTATAATGATTCAAAAATTCACCGAAACAGCAAGCAGCTTTCAAGTTTTCATTTATTTTCCTTCATGAAATGATACCCTATATAGAAAATCTCACAAAAATTATACAACACGCAGCAATGCTTCCTTTAGTACTTTTTTACTCAATGTTTCATAGTTTCAATATAACAAAAAGAAAATATTTAGAATCAAGTGCCTAATGTAAAATAGCACTATTTCTCTACCGCATTCTAAATTGGATTACTAAAAAGATTTTCTGAAACATTTATTCTTCTCTTTGAGAGAAATTCTCTGAGCATTTGTACTTTTATGCCTCTCATATTATAGAGAAAAGTTAGCATTTTGTTGTTGTTATTTGAGACAAATTTCTTACTGTGTAGCCCAAGCTCTCTTGAAACTTGCTCTGTAGGTCAGGCTAGCTTCCAGCTTACCATTCTCCTGCCTCATCTTCCTGAGTATCAAGATTACAGGTATATGCCATCACACCCAGTCAAAGCTCTCAATGTAGAGAATAAAATTTGTTGTGAAGCCATCTTAGGAATATCTTATCTTCCTTTTGAAGAAATGGAAAATATATCATAACTAAAACTACTTATTGTTTCATTAACATAATCTCTCCAATTTACAGAAATCATTTTATTCATAAATTACAATGAATACACA
Organism: Megascapheus bottae; assembly: GCF_031878675.1. Lineage (NCBI taxonomy): Eukaryota > Metazoa > Chordata > Mammalia > Rodentia > Geomyidae > Megascapheus > Megascapheus bottae. The sequence continues at coordinate 54,272,903 of NC_143547.1, forward strand.
AATGAACAATTTGCAGTATAAACATTTAACTCTTTTGATAAACCTTTTAATGTAAAAAAATTATTGAAAGGTGTAGCCATACTAGCATCTAAATTTAGTTTTTAATTCACTTAGTCAACTCATAAAATACTGATTCATCATTTCCCTCAAAACTTCATAGGTATTAATTAGTACCTCACCTGTTTGACATTCTGAGTTTAATAAAGTAAGCATTACTAGTGAGCATTTATTGTGATAATGCTATATAACATAATCCCCAAATTTCTGTGATTTAAAACAGAAATAAAGCCAGGTACTGATAGCTCCTACCTATAATCTAGCTATTCATCAGGCTAAGATTTGAGAATCAGAATTGAAAAATAACCCAGGCAAGAAAGCCTGTGAGACTTTTTATTTATTTTTATTTTATTGTCAGGGAAGTGTTTAGAGGGGTTACAGTTTCATTCGTCAGGTAGTGGGTGCATTATTTCTCATGTTTTTTTCCCCATTTCCCCCTCAACCCCCTCCCAGTAATCTTGTTTTTCCCCTTTCCTTCCCTATTTCAAAAACAAATAAATGTATATACAATATGCCAGGTAACAAAGTCAGATACAGTAACCACATGAGATTAACTATTAGGGGGAATAAAGAGAAAAGAAATAACATAGCACATTAAAACAACAATCACAAAGATAAACCCCTTGTTTCCATATCCTAGAGTTTATTTCATTTAGTCTCATCCTATATGACCTTATGTGCATACCTTTTATCTCCAATTACAAAAAAAAAAGTTAAAAGCCAAATGTAGAGCTGTAGCTCAAGTATTAGAATGTCCACCTTGAGCAAAAAGGCTAAGAGATAGTGCCCCGGCCATGAGTTCAAGTCCCAATACTAGTATACACATACACACACGCGCGCACACACACACACACACACACACACACACACACACACACAATTGAGTAATTTTATTCACAAGTTTATGGCTCAGCAAGGTGGCTCTATTCAAGTTTAGTTTGGTTCCAGTTCTGCTCCATAATCAGTCTTATTCCATGACCCATGTCAACAAAGAAAGCTATCATGTATATGAGAAAATTCTTGTTAAACTGTATTATTGAATTGCAAGTTGATAATGGAAACTTATATGAACCATCATCAAATATTTGTACAATTGATATACAGAACAATTGATAAGCCACAACACGTTCTGCTTGCAGTTACATTTTTTCATTGATTATTCTTATTCTTACCTGGTTAATTTTATTAGTATTGAATATAAAAGGCTGGTTTTACATACTCATAATACTGTCACTACAGAACTGCATCTTTGCTGTGTACACATTATTTTGTCCAACATTCATATTAATAAATATTTTATCACTAGACTTTCTTGTACACTTTTAGATGTCATATGACCAGTGGGATGTCTCTCTAAGAAACTCATGCAACATGGGTCTGGGTCATAATGTTCAAAAAGTAATGTGCTCACTGCCATATGAATGTAACTATAACCCCTCTATACATCACCCTGACAATAAAATAAAATAAACACATGAACACACATGCTCACACACACACACATACATACACTAACATACACAACACAGAGAGTAATTTGTCAAACCACCAGGCTTTTCTCTCCTTCCTTTTTCGTTTCTTTATTTTCTGATAGTCCTGGGGCTTGAATTTGGGGCTTATGCAATATTCCCAAAATATGTTGCTCAAGGCTACTGCTCTACCACAAGAGCCACAGCTTCACAGCTCCACTGCTGGATTTTAAATTATTTAATTTGAGATAAGGCTCTCATAGAATTTCCTGTCCAGGCTGGCTTTGTACCACAATCCTCAGATGTCAGACTCCAGAGTAGCCTCTATTGCACACATGAGCCACTTTTCCCAGCTCTCTATTTCTTTTCTAATTTTGTCACAAGTCTGTGGCTCAGTTAATGTTATTCTATTCAGGTCTAGTTTAGTGTGGAAGGCAAGCCCAAGATTGTTTCTAAGGTTTGATTTTGTACGTAACTACATAACCATTTATTTCTTTCGACACCTGGGATTTGTAGGCAAAAAAATATTGGGTGTTTGCCATTTTGAAATCATAAGAACATTGTTTTAAACTTAAGACTCGTTAATTTGTTGATTTCTGGGTCGTATTTTCTGAAATTTTACAATTTGACCTTTTCTTTCCCTTAGGTCTACTGATAACAATGAAGATGAAGATGATTCTTCAATTTTGACGGTAAAATCTGTACTAATATTTCTGTAGTCACTTTTCATTACCATTTCAACACTGAGATCATACTTCCACACTCATCCATTAAGATTCACTTTGTTCTAGTTGGTGCAAAATATTTATGTAAATTTGTAAAAGATAATTATGTACGTATACTAAAAGAAGTTTGGATGCATATACACTAAATTATTGATATTAGAAAAAGAAAGAATACAATATTCACCAATTATTACTTATACATCTGCTTTGAAAATTTTGTATAAGCATTGTATGATGTGCTTATTCTATGTTTATAATTCTAAAATAACCATAGACAAAGGTAGCCTACAAATACAAATACCTAAAATAGTTGGCTACCCTGGCATGTATTTCATAAACTTTTAAAATAACATGGATTATATGTTTCTCTTATTTTTAAGTAAGAAATGAATGCTACAAATAAATTCTAGATTCACAAAGCATGGTGGGAAATAACCCTATTTACCTTACCTGTGTCCTGCTATAATTTCTAGCATAGGAGAATCTGGAGAGTGCCTTTTACCTGCATAAAATAAAGAGAGGCGATGTGATTAATCAAATAAAAAATATGGCAGCGTAATTGTTGCTTTGCATGTAATGAACAGCATTTGGGGAAAATATTACATTTTCACTTCATTTCTTGTTATCATTATCTTGTGAGAATTTCTCTTTTATTTTTCCTTTGAAGGACTTAAACTTTTTTGTTTCTATATCTGCAAAGGACAGCAAATTTAATTTGCTATACTTTAAACATATCTCTCATTACTTGTTCTCACTGAGCTAAAAGCAATACTACTAATAAAAGAAGATGTGAATTTGATTAGATAAGTTATGTAGGCATAAATCACATCAGAAACATTCACTCTAATGTCTTCCCCCCTAAAAATTTCATTTTAAATAAAAATAATCCTGAGGTTAACAAAAGTCTGCATAGAAGAATGTAGGCAAACATTATAAGAATGGACATATATTGCTTTCAATGAAACACAAATATTGAATGACACCAAGTATTTAATTTAATTGAAAATCATATTGCAGTAATACAAAAATTCTGAATGTTATAGCAGAAGCATCAACTGTAGTGGTAAGAATAGGATTTATTCCCATATATACAAATCAAAATCAGTTTAGTTTATGCTCATAGCCAGCCCTCTACCAGTTTGAGTCAGAGCTCCACTTCTGGTATTCTTATGGTTAATTGGAAATAAAAATCTAGTGGAATTTCTTTTCCAGGCTGGCTTCGAACCTCAATTCTCAGATCTCACTCTTCTGAGGAGATAGGATTACAGGCACAGTAAGCCACCAGGTGCCCATTAAGTCTAAATAATTAAATCTAAATAATTTGGGGGCTATAGCCAAAATTTCAAGGCAAATGAAAATAAAATGTGCCTAAACAGATAATAATGAAAATTCCATCAGAAGAACATAAACATCTATAAAAACTTATAAAAAGCAATTGAACACAAAAAATATAGTTTCTGTAGATAAAAACTGAAATACGTATCTCGAGCTAAACCTCACCCCTTACGTTAAAAAGTTGATTTCAAATGGATGACAGATTTAAGTTTAAAACATAAAATTTTTAAATGTTTTATTCTTTATAATTAAGAGGGTATCATTGGTTTTCAGGGTCAGGATAAGATTTCTTAAATTTGGCATCAAAACATTATCTATACAATGAAACGTTGAGATTGTTCTGTGAAGAGGATGAGAATTTCAGTCACAGCCAAGGAGAAAATATTTGTACAATAGATACATGACAAAGAATAGACAAATCGAATAATATATCCATGTAGAAATGGAGACAAACATTTTCACAAGCAGGACATAGAGATGGCAGTGACAACATTACAAGATGGTTATCAATGACACACTCTCTCTCTGTCTCTCTCTGTCTCTCTCTGTCTCTCTGTCTCTCTCTATCTGTCTCTCTCTTTGTGTCTCTCTGTCTCTCTGTCTTCTGTCTCTCTGTCTGTCTCTCTCTCTGTCTGTCTCTGTCTGTCTGTCTCTCTGTGTCTCTCTGTCTCTCTGTCTCTCTCTGTCTGTCTCTGTCTCTGTCTCTATCTCTCTTTCTCTCTGTCCTAGGCCTTGAACACTGGGCCTGGGCACTGTACCTAAGCTTTTTTGCCCTAGGCTAGCACTCCACCATTTTAAGCAACAGATTAACTTCTGGTTTTCTGCTGTTTATTTGGAGATGACTTCCATGCCCAGGCTGTCTTTGAACTGCAATTATTGTATATCAGCCTCCTGAGTAGCTAGGATTACAGGCATGAACCTCTAGCACCCAGCAAGGCAATCTCTTAAAAATGAAACATTCTATTGCCACATGACCCAGGAAATAAAATATTTGGACATTTTTTCAAAGAAATGGAAACTCACATGCATACAAAACCTTACCATACTCATATACACAGATGCTTTATTTTTATTACCCAAAGCTTGGAAACAACCCAGATTTTTTCATACTCATAACATTTTGAATGAATACCATAATAACTGATAATTATGCTCATTTATTAAATCCAATCTGCAAAGTTTAAATATGTACAAATGTATCTATACATATATATGTATTTATCTATGTATCTATATAATATTCTTCAACAGACAAGATCATATTAATTAAAAACATACTAGATTGGAATTCAGAGAAGACAAGACAAAAATGGAAATGGTTTAAAAGAGCAATAAAAAGAATCCTTGTATTGAGAGAATTCTTCAGCATTTGGACCATATCAATGTCTGATTTCTACCTTCGAATTAGATAGGATTATATTCTTGATCTACTACACCTGATTGTAAGCAAGTGCACTGAGTTGTACTAAAAGAGTATGATCCTCATTAATAGGTACATACATAAAGGTAAAGTCAGATTATATTTCCATGAGTAAACTACATTCAGATTAGACAAGGATCAGTAACTTGATAGATCCTAAATAAAACTCATTTTTATTTAACTTTTGAACTATTAATCATAATTTCTTCTTTTTATTTTTTATTGCCAGGGTAATGTATAGATGGGTTACAGTTATACTTGCTAGGTAGTAGGTGCATTACTTCTCACACATTAATACCCCTCCTCATGTTTTTGTCCCTATTTCCCTCCCCTACCCCCTTCCAATCATCTTGCTTTCCCCCTTCCCTTTCCTATTTCAAATAAACAAATAAACGTATATACAATATACCAGGTAACAAAGTCAGATACAGTAATAATATAAGATTAAACAAAGGGCTACAAGAGAAGAGAAATGACATAGTATATTAAGAACAAAAATCATACAAGATAAACCTCTTGTTTTCATATCCTAGAGATCCTTTCATTTAGTCTCATACTATATGACCTTATGCACCTAGTATTTGAGCTATTGTAATCCTCTGCTAGGAAAGTCCTAGATGTGTACTAATTATTACAAATGAGAGAAACTATTGAGCCTATGTTCCTTTGGGTCTGGCTTACTTCACTTAATATGATTTTTTCCAAGTGTTTCCATTTCCTTACAAATGGGGTGATGTCATTCTTTCTGATGGTAGCATAGAATTCTGTTGTGTATAAGTACTACATCTTCTTGATCAAATCATCTACTGAGGGACATCTGGGTTGGTTCCAGGCTGCACCATGATTAATTCCAAATGGATCAAAGACCTTGAAGTCAAAGCAGATACCCTGAAAACTTTACAAGAAGGAAGAGTAGATACACTAGGTCTCCTTGGTAAAGGTCAAAACTTTCTTAATAAAGACCCAGAAACTCAACAAATTAAAGAAAGTTTGGACAGATGGGACTGCATTAAACTGCAGAGCTTCTGTATGGCAAAGGACGTAACTAACACGTTAAATAGAAACCCCACAGAGTTTCTTCAATAGCCATGCAACAGACAAAGGCCTCATATCTAAAATATATCTGCAGCTTAAAAAATTGAATCTCTCCAAAACAAATCTTCAAAGAAACAACCATCCCATTAAAAGATGGGCCAAAGACTTATAGAGACATTTCTCTGAAGAGCAAGTAAGAATGGCCTATAGACACATGAAAAAATGCTCAACATTTCTGGCCATAAAAGAAATGCAAATCAAAACAACTCTAAAATTCCACCTCACTCCAGTTAGAATGGCCATTATCAAGAAATCTAATAATAACAGATGCTGGAAGGGATGTTGCCAGGAGGGATCACTACTACACTGTTGGTGGGAGTGCAAACTCATTCAACCACTCTGGAAAGCAGTATGGCAGTTCCTCAAAGACTAAACATTGAGCTCGCCTATGACCCAGTAATCCTTGGCATTTACTCAAGTGTCCAGAAACAAGGGCATACTAAAGTTTCTAACACAATGATATTCATTGCAGCACTATTTACCGTAGTGAAAATATGGAATCATAATAATTTCTTCCTAAATAAAACCCCTAATGTCCATGATTTATCTCTTACTGTTAGATTTTTAGCAGCAACTTTGCTTTATTTTCATATAAAATGAAATATATAAACTGATAATTTAGACATTCTTTACATTCAGATGATTATGCTAGTTGAGAGATGTTTAATTCAAACTTTAAAAAGGTATCTTTCATATTTTGATAGAATTGTTGGTGTTCTTTTAACTCAGTGTGAATTAGTTATTCTCATGTGGATGAATTAACAAAATATGTAAACATTGTACCGAACTGAGGTTCTTCTTTGACAGAAGAAAACTCATTTACATGTATTGCTGTTATGCTTGGGCTTAGCCATATTACATTATTATTTTTGTTTGACTGCTTCCCTATAATTTCACAATGTCATTTCATTTCATCTCAGGTTTATTTTATTAAATGTCACAATTTCATTTCATTTTTTCTTTTCCTTGAGTAGGGTGAATTTTATTTGTTTTCCCCCAATGATGGTTGGAAAGATCTACAAACAACTGCTTTGTATTTTTCTAGTTATTAACTTGACATTTGAAGTGTACATATTTAACTTTTTATATCCAACAGCTGCCATACCAATATTCTCAACCATTCAACATGCTTTTACTTTCTTCATTCTATTTCCTGTATTTTATTTGAGTCACTGTAATCGTATTTCCAAATTGCATCCAGAGTTTTACATTATGTTATCTTATTTTTAATATATTACCTGACAGTTACCTTGTTTCACAGCCATATTTTCAAAAATTATTTCATTTGCTCTGTATGGTTTAGTGTTTTCTTTAGTGTTGGGTTGTTTAGTATACTTTGTCATGTCTAACATATTCTTCTTTGTTTCATTATTAATCATTTTAGTGGAGTACGTGTAATTTCTTCAGAGAATAGCTATGGGTAATGAATATTTTGTACTATATATGCATAATATTTTGTTTTGCATCCTTCCACATGAAAGACAACTTGGCTGGGTATAGAACTCTGAGTTTGAAATTATTTTCTGAAGAGCTAGCAAGTACTAATCTTTTATTTCCTAGTTGACAGCAAATAGGCTGAAGTGTCTAAGAGTAATAATATTCTCATTCTTAAGGGTAAGCTTATTGTTTCAATTTCCACTTTCCGGAAGTTTTTCAGTTTCTTTTAATACTTAGTCCCATGTGCCTATGCCTCAATCCTTTTACCATAGCTATGTTCTTTGATAATATGTATTGGAAGGGCCAAGGCTCAAATTTTAACCTCAATTGTCTGGTTGCCAAATTTTGCTACTTATCCCATGAATTTCAGTTTTTCAGTTTTATGATCAAGTTTTAAATTTTTAAAGGGCTATTTCATAGCAGCCTAGACTTTGTTAGTCAAAGTTTAATGGATACAATGTCCTTTTAAATTGCTCTGAAAGCTTTAAATAAATGGGTTTTGAACTTTTTTCCTTATCCTATAAATTCTTTCCTTTACTTCTGGAGTTTAGTCTTGGTTTTTCTTAAATAATTGATTATTCTTTAACAGTTTTCCTCCACAAATGTTAATGCTTATTTTCATTGTTTAGACCAATGTTAGCATACTGATTGCTTAGTATAAGGCTTATTTGTGTTGGTTGACTAGCAGAATATGACATTCAGACTAACAGGTTTTCTAGACAGTTTGTTTCTAGATATGTGGGCCCCTTCCACCCAATGACATTAAAAGATCAGAGTATTGCTTCATTATTGGGGCATAAGCTTCATGTGCTTAGTAAAACATTTATATCTTTTGGTGGAAATAATTAAGTTAAATGAGGGCTTGACTGAAAAGAAATTAGACTTAAAGCATTAAAATACTCAGTATATTTAAGATATTTCTTATTCGATGAGTAGCCAATAAATATAATCTAAGTGACAAAGTGTTTAACATCCTTTTTCAATGATAGCCATTTGATCTTTATTATCCAAATCCTGGTAAAATATACCACATCCAAATCTCAACAAAGAGCTTGTTCTTGACTGTACTGAAAAATAAAATCATGTAAATTGAGATATGGATTATTTGAATTTTTATTTGCTCCTAGTATTCTTGATCTGTATTTTTTTCAAGTTGTACAAGATTACATGCCTCCTAAACTAAAAAAAATAATATATGGTAAGCTATACAGACTTCAACTTCAAATACAAAACCAATTAAATAGCGGAACTAAGAACTCCAAAATGTTGTAGTTACTACATTAGAGTTAGTGAGAAAGTTTATGTCATTGAAGATTGCTTCCATATTTCTAAAACCTGTGTTTTAGACCCCAGGCCCAAGGTTCAGGAGTCCCACATAAGGCCCAGTCACCTTTCTCCAGGAGACATGATGAAGGACTGAGAAAGGAAACATTTTATATGACAACCTTAACTCTCTTCACTTGTACAGACATTGGCCTCGGGTTAATTAGGGAGAAGTAAGGGGGTAAGGAGTAAGAAAGGTAAAAATAGTTAAAATAACCCCCAAGTCACAGGTATGGCCTGGAAGCCCATTACTCTTTGACTCCTGAGACCTGGCAGGTAGTCTGTAACTCTTGGGTGTTCTCTTTATGATAAGAAGATGGCATTGCCTACCTGAGGAGCACTTTTCCTTTTCTCAGCAAGATATTTGTAGGTGAATTTTGTTATTCTTGTAGACCAGGTGATTATAAAATGACTGTAGCAGAGGATAGCTCAAATATAAAGGCACAGATGCAAAAGAAGAGTCTCGATGCCCAGCTTTTAGCTGATTGACAGACCCAGAGATCCAGCTTTAGGTTGCCTCTCTACACATGTCAGTGTTTTAAAATGTTCTTAGACCACAGAACACATGTACATTATTTGTAATTTTTGTTTGTTGTAAGGCTTCAATTCAGAGCCTGGAAGTTGTCCACTGAACCTCTTTGTACTTAACAGCTAGAGCTCTACCACACCACAGCTCCACATTTGGTTTTTAAGTGATTATTTAGAGTCTAATAGGGACTTTTCTACCTAGATGATTTCAAAATTCGATCCTCAGAGCTCAACCTCTGGAGTAGCTAGGATTACATATATGAGCCATTGGTGGCTGGCAATAATTTATATTTTTATGTACATTTTCAATGTAAACATTGTTTATGAGTATTTCCTATCTTCTGAGCCATGTTAAATACGAATTTATGGGGCTTTGGTCAGAAAGTTATCAAAATGATCTTATAACCATAGTCTCCTCTATTTTGTCAGCACAGGTTTAAATTCTAAGTGCAGTGAAGCTATAGTGTATTGATTTTTATATATACTTAGAAACTATTATGCATATCCCTTAATTTATAGTTTCCAAAATAAAAATTAAACAAATAAGCTGAAATGTTTGTGTATTTTCTCATTAATTATATCTATACTTACTGTCTAATATAAATCAAGCTCTGCTATTTTTTAATCAGCCAATCTAGGAACTACATAATGATAGAAATAAGGAAAAATATTCTAAATACAACAATGTGACATGCCTTCCCCCTACCAGGAGCTTCCCAGATACAATTATAATAGATTTACACATGACTGGCACATACAAAAAACCTTTGTACTCCTTCCCTATCTCCACAAATTTCTATTGTTTACTTGTCATCACATTTAATGTCTGCTTCGTCTCTAAAACATCTATATTGAAGAAGCAACATACCTTTCTTTTCTGCAATACAATTCCACTCTTACTTAATATCTTATTTGATCAGTTTTGTCTTTAATATACCCCATTTTCTATATCTTACCATAACTAGGGCAGCTAAGTATATCATTAATGAACCACTCATTATTCTTCCACAGTGGCCATCACAACCCATACTCAGATATTCTCTCTCAATTACCTTTTATATCTTCAGTTAAATTGGATTACATCAAGGAATAAAAAAATATTTCTTCATTTGCTGGAAATTTTCTCCAATACATTGCTTAGTTCTAAATATTTTCTAGTCCTACTTTTATAGTATAAAGTGATTTGTTGAAAGAATATCACTCCTACTTACTCATTTACTGAAGTTATTTTATGTTTTATCATATAGTAATTTGCACAGGTCCATTAAATTACTGATGAGAACAAAGTTGAACAAAAACAGGGGAAAATTGCTACAGTTCTGTGAGTTTACATATTAGATATTCTAGAATTTATTCTGTCTTTCCCTAATGCAAAATAACATCGTCCTTATCTTACAGGGACTTTTGACTCATATTGCTACTCATTAACTTAAATAACCTAGTAATTTTCAAAACAGAAGTATAATATAATCTATTATTAGTAATTAGCATAACATATATTTAAGATTAAAAAGCAGTACCTGTAATACTGCTTAGAAAAATTCCTTTTGAAAAATTCATTACTGGGAATCTTTCCTAAGGATTAGATTAACATTTTCAATACCAAACACTAGCCAATAGATTATCTCGGTTTGATCATATTCTACCTATGCAAAGCACCTATCTTGCCAAAGGCCTCTTAAAACCCATCTATTTGAAACCTAGTAAATGACCCATCACTTCTTTACTTTCAAAAGAAATCAGAGGGCTCTATCAAGCCAGTATAATATTGGTTCCATTTTTGAGAGAAAAGAACGCTCTTCTTGTTTAATGAATGATTCTGTGATATGCACTCTGTTAATGCTCCCTCAGTAACTACCGATTTTAGATAAGGATTTGTCAACAATACTGGAGAGGTGATACATTTTAGAAAATATTAGGCATTTTCCAAAAATTGATTTTTTAGATATTTTATTTCATGGGTTAAAATAAGTTTAAAACTATTCATAATTCTTTTCTTATCAAATAGTTGCAATTGAGAGGTAGTAAGACTCATGTAAATCTTTTTTTGTTGCTAAGTATGATTTAGCTTAGACTATTCAACAACCAAGGCTGTGAAATACCTGCATTAGAGGACTGAAGAAAGAAAAAAAAGACACCTAATGATAACAAGCAAAGGCTTTTAATTCATAATAGAGAACCAAAGGTAGGCACAGAGCTGAATATGTTCATAGTAAAAAAAAATAGAGGAGTATCAGGTATACCCTGATCCTTGATTGTAGACATATGGAAGCTTGAAGTAGAGCAACCTTTGCATTTGGCTTGAGAAATGTAGTTGGCTTTCTCTGTTAGTGCTGAGTAAAAATCACAGACAAAAATTAGGAAAGCTAGCAGTTACAACCAAGGCCTGGTTATTCTGGGACAGCTGCTGAATTGCTACAGAAGTTATGGTTTGAATTATTTCACTGGTTAATTAGAGGCTGTAATGAGGGTTTTGTTGTTATTCATTAGCATGTTTAATCTTTCAGCATTCCAAAGAAAAAAGGGCATACTTCTGATATTCAATTAACAATTCTTGCCTTTGGCTTGAGACTTTGGTTTTCAAGGAAATACAAATATAATTGGCAGACGTTAAACCATTTTTTATGTGTGGCAATCATATCAAATCTTTTACTGATATCACACTTTAATCAGATTGAGAATATTTCACAGCAATTTAAAAAAGGATGTGGAGATGATAGATGAATTATTCTCCTTGTATTTTCCTTATACATTCCTATAGTGTTTCATATATTACAGTAAGATCATTGACATATTTTGAATTGATAGTAGTATAGCAGTAATCTGCCTCCAATATTCTGCATGTGAATATCCAATTTTCTGACCAAAACTCAATGAAGAGGCTATATGACCTCTAATGTATATTTTGGACCCCTTTGTAAGAAAAAGTAAAATGGCTGTAGAAATGTGGGTTTATTTCTATTCTGTTCTACTGACTTTGTGATAGTACAATACTGTTTTTATTACTGTGGCCCTGAAGTATATTTAAAAGTCAGGTATTATGACACTCTAACTTGGTCTTTTTGATTAGAATTGCTTCGGCTATTCAAAGTCTCTTAGGCTTCCAAATGAAATGTAAGGTAAATTTTTCTATCTCTGTAAAGAAAATGAAATGATTGTCATTTTGATGTGGATTGCATTGAAGCATAGACATTCCTTTCAGTAATAGAGTCATTTTCACAATGGTGAGTCTGCTAATTCATGGGAAAATAGAGCAATGAAACCTGTTGAAATTGTAAGAAAGTGAAGGGTAAGAGACAGTGTGCTTGGGGTAGTTTAATCAAGATAAATCATAAACATATATTAAAATGCCACAATAAAACCCCTGCATTAAAATAATATGTGCTAGTAGAAGTGCTTTAAATTTTTCTTTCAGGTTCTACCTGAATTTTCTGTAATGTTTCAGCTTTCAAATAAGTAAACATTTAGTCTTCAATTTAAAAATTGAAAGTGGAGGAGGAGAAAGTTATCAATTGTATAATTTTTTTAAATGGGGACATTGAAGCAGAGTACTGGTGGCTCATGCCTATAATCCTAGCTAGTTAGGAAACTAGGGTCTGAGGATTTCAGTTCAAAGTCACCTTGGGAAAGAAAGTCCATGAGACACTTATCCCCAATTAACTACCCCCAAAAACAGAAGTGGAGCTGTGTCTCAATTCCAGAGCCATAGCTTTGAGCAAAAAGCTTAGGGACAGCACCCAGGTCCTGAGTTCATCCCTCATTACTGACAAAAATGGAAGAGAATTAGAGACCTTTAATGAGAGAATATATATATATATATATGCATATATATATGGTTGAACAGATTGATTCACTAATAAGTTATTTTAGGATAAAGATTCGAAGACCAAACATTTATATAAGCTATTTAGTCCTTCATTAAACTGTTTTTATATAATGAGAGTTTTCTTTTCCTTGATGAGAATCTTTGTCTTCTAGAGGATTAGAGGAAAACGAGTCCTATTTTCTCTAGTTTAGATAAACCTGAGAGGATTTGGAGAGATTCCATTTTAATTATGGAAATATAAACTCAACAATTTTTTTCTGGGTATCTTTGCAGCAGTGGAAACACTAAAAGGAATGAAAATATTTATCAAATGGCAACTCTTTTCTGCAACAAATTGAAGATAGAAAGAGGAACAGAAAGAGAAAGAAGAGAAAATAGGGAGAAATGAAAGAGAGATGATGGAAGGAGGAAGGAAGGAAGGAAAGAAGGAAGGAAGGGAGGGAGGGAGGGAGGGAGAGAGGAAGGGAGGGAGGAAAAGAAAGAAAGAAAGACAGATGGATGAAAGAAAGACAAAGAAGAAAGAAGAAAGAAAGAAAGTGAGTGAGGGAAGGAGGGGGAGAGAGGGAAAGGAAGAGAGGGAGGGGAAGGAAGGAAGGAAGGAAGGAAGGAAGGAAGGAAGGAAGGAAGGAAGGAAGGAAGGAAGGAAACAAGGAAGGAAGGAAACAAGGAAGGAAGGAAGGAAGGAAAGTGGTAGGGAGGGAAAGGAAGAAAAAGAGGAATTGGAAAATATTCTTTCCATTTTGGAAGAAGTTAGATTCAAAGAGTTATTTTTCCAACTTTTAGTGAAACTTTTCTAATCTTTATTTTGTAAAATAGAGCTCTATGATTACTTGGCTCCATGAGAATATGATTTTCATAAACCAATAAGGCCTGCTGACATTGACATATTTTGAGAAACTTTGTATTTTAGAAATCAGAACACATAGCATCTTAAATAGGCTTAACTAAAGAGAGACTTTAGGTGCTGTTCTAATTCTTAAGAAGGTTTTAGGTAGCAATTTTGACTGAAGTCTAGGTATTGCTTTATACATAGCTTACCTATGTAGTTTTGAGTTATAAATTTCCCTTTTTAATTTTACCAAATGATCAGGAATATGAAGGAGCATCTGCCAAAGCCATATAAGTTTCTTGAGTTATCTGTAAAACAAAAGATGCATAATGAGAAATTTAAATGGGGTAAAAACTGAAGTTCAATGTCTTGAAACCAATAGCTGGATATGATGTGTCCACATCATCCAAGCTATGACAGGTAGGTTAAAACAGACACACCACAGTCCAGATGTGGAATCATACAAAAAGGAAGACCCTATCTAAAAATAAAAAAAATGGTTAGAGGGCCGGGAGTTCGGCCTAGTGGTAGAGTGCTTGCCTAGAATGCACGAAGACCCAGGTTCGATTCCTCAGCACTACATACATAGAAAAAAAGCTGGAAGTGGTGCTGAGGCTCACGTGGTAGAGCTCTAGCCTTGAAGAAAGTCCAAAGACAGTGCTCAGGCCCTGAGCTCAAGCCCCACAACTGGAAAAAAAGACGTTAAAAAAGGTTTAGAGGTATTACTCAGCAGTAAAGCACTTACCTGGTAAGCACAAGGCCCTGAACTCAAATCCTATTGTCCTCCCACCCCAAATCAGATAATTGTCATTCTGGCCACAGAATCCTGGGAAGTATTTTTAAGAAAGGTTTAGTGCCTTCTTGGCCTCTTTTCCTTACATGCTGGAAGGGTGTGTATGCATCCTGAAAACATATCCATATATGCTACTATGTAAATCCGCTGCCTTTAGGGACTGGGGTAAAATCTACTTGCCAACCGTCTCCTGGAAAAGTTACTCTTCATTGAATGTATTTAGAGAGAAGACACAGTTTAATTTTCTCTCCATGGAAATAGGGCAGGTTCTGGATACATCTTGAGTAGTGATGGAGACTGCTTTCTTTCCAACAACTAGGAGATTGATATTGAGTTTCTCAATCTAAGTAGTAAGGATTAGTAAGGCTTTTTATGATTTTCCATTGATCTGCCTGAGGTATTATCTGTGATCATCTTCCTCTATCCACCATACACATTTTCCTAAATTTATAATCTCTTTAGGGTCCCCACTGTATTTCTAAGGTTTCAGGGAATTTGGTCATGGCTAGGACTAAAGTCATTCCTATGCAACTTTCTGAAGCATCTTTCGAGTCAGCAAAAGCATCCCATCATCATGGCTGATTAGGAATCTTGAATGTTGAGATGGCCTTTACAGTGAGTAACAGCTACTTGGAAAGGTTCCAGGCATTCTAAACAAAAGTTGGCTTCTCAGAGTCAGTAGGCCTCTTTCCAATTTCTGAATGAGCATGTAAAACAAAAGAAAATAAAGCAAAGATTATTTGGAGTCAGCAGGGATAATTAAGTCTTTGTGTTTACCCAGGTGTGATGGTGAAATCAGAATAATCAATCCAATGTTGTGTGCTGAAGTGTTACAAGGGAAAGGCTTAGTTTCTATTATACTGCATTGATTTACTATTGCATATCCTGCTAGGTTTTGTTTTTTCATTTATAAAACCGCTTCCATCTGAAAACCATTTTTCATCTGGAATCTCTAATGGCCGATCTTTCAGATCTGCCCTGCTAGAGTAAAACTGATCAATAGTTACTATATATGAATGTGTTCATTGTTTATCTGAGGTTGTTAAGAGGGTAGAGGATTTAAAGTATTAAAAGTCTTTAAAATAATTTGAGGGAGTTTATAATAAGTGTTTGGCATTAGCTTTCTTGCAATCAGTCATTAATGACCTTTAATCTTTAATAAACCCTTAACTGAGCAGGAGTTGGTACCTCCAATGAATTTACATAGGTTACTTTAGTTGCTTCTTATACTATATGTATAGTCCAGTTATTCAGAAAAAAAGAGGGAACAGGTGGAGGCATGTCATACAGCCTCTGAGTTAAAACTCCCAAGGCCATTCTTGTACATATAAAGTGAAAGGCTTGTCTATGTGTAAATAAAAGGATAGTGCTAACGTTAGAAGCTCCTTTCATTTACTGAAAGCTTATTATAGAGCAGTCTAATTTAAATGTTCATTATTAGAGTCTTGTGTAGCCTCACAGAGAGGCTATTAGAGGCTGAGAGGCTATTTCTATTAGATTAAAATGGAAGATCCATATGCTGCAAACTGCTGCTATTCCTTGAATAGTAGTTTTATCAGAATCCAGTTTTGTATGGCCATAAATTAATAAATCACCCACATAACTGCATTAAGGCTTCCAAAAGAAGTTAACATTTATAACTCTTGGGGCAGCACATACACAAATAGGTGGGGGGGGGGCTCTTGCTAAAGACTTGAGGCAATTTAATATTTCCAAAGTGTCTGGATTTGTATATTCAAAGGAAAAACAAAAAATATTATTTTTGATTCAAAGAAAGCATTCTTTTTAAATTTAAGAACACTACATCAAGGAATATTTCAGGAATCTGAGCCAATATGCTATAAGTATTAGGAACTGCAGGGTGTATCAGCACCATGGCTTCATTAATGTCTCAAGTCTTATACAGCTGTGTATCTTCCATTTGGATTTAGCACAGGGAGCATAGTTGAACTGCAAGGGCATTGGCATGACAGAAATACTCCAAATTTAACAAATTTAGTAACTAAAGTTTACAGTCTATGTCTAGCTTTAGCCTTAATAGTATATTGTTTCTTTGGACGAAAGTGACAAGAGATTTTTAAGTGAAGAGCAGGCTGCACATTTACTGTTTTTGCCAGACATTTCTAGATCCCAGATCTGAGGATTTACTGTTGATAATATCTCCTTAGGAACATTATTCTCTTTAGGTAGAAGCCTATCAGGGCTCTCAGGAATAGCGCAGATCTACTTATATTAAGATACATTGTGGCTGCTAAACTATCCCAAATATCTCTCTGTATGACAATAGAGATGGAAATTCCAGAGAAACAAGAGACCTGAGATAAAAGTATAATTTTCCTCTCTGCATCTCAGTAGAATAAATCTTCGATCCTTCGTGCTCTGTCAATGCCAAGTACTATATACTAGTCAAGTATATAGTATAATATATATATATATATGTATATACACTAGTCAAGGCAGAGGAGCAAGTTCTAGTATATAAAAAGAAATTTATTATCAGTTTTAACACTTTGAAGCACCTCATATGACATTGAAAGTTCACTAGTTGTAGCTCATTGACAGGGAGGTCTTGGGTATCTTCAATCAATTTTAGTGACAGAGTCCCTGGCCTCTCCATGGAGAAAGGGACAGTCCCTAGTCCAGTGGTTTTTCTCAAGGCAGAGGCAGCATGTCTCTGCTTTTAATGTCCCCTTCCTGGGGAAGTCAGATTTTCATATTTCCATAACATATTCATTTGGGTTAACAGAGGCTACATGATTTCTTGAATTTCCATGGATTTCCTGAATTTCCTTGAAGGAGTTTTCCATATGAAGGAAATTTTCCTTATATAATCAGGCCAAATATTTGACCTTGTTTTTCTGTAAACAATTGAGACGTTTTTTCCTGCCTCTAACATAACTAACTCTTTTAGTCTTTTTCTGTTGGCTGTTCTATTAAATTCTGGCTGTTGTAAACCTGAAAAATCATATTTGCTACTTTTCTCAGTGGGATTTGAGGACTCATATCTTGTTTTTATAATTTTCTATGGCTATCTGGTATAACTGGCTGATAAAGGGTATTGATTTGTGTTTGTCAGGGTTGACATTACTGCGTCTCATTCAGGTCACTGTTAATGAGATTTAAAAAGAAAAACTAGATGAAGTGTTTTGGCTTTTTTCTGTATGAATTCTTTTAATGCATTGATTTTTAAAGGTTTCTTCAATCAAGTAATCATGCGATGTTTTATATCTATGTGTTCATTCCCAATCCAATATTTAATGTTTATTTCTTAGTTCCACAGTTCTACTTCTCCTGTCCCTAGCCTCTCTTCAGCACAATCTTTGAACTCAATATAGATGCCAGGAGTATATTCCTTAGTTCAGACAGCCAAAGATGTTAGACATTGGAAATCCCCCTGCTCCCTCCACCAACACACCCAAGTGAAACTCACTAAAAACTACTATCAGAGTAGAAAAAATACTATTTTATTAAAAAGAGTAAGTTTCTAATAAATATCCAGCTTCATATCTCTACTCTCACTTTTAAACTTTGGTGGAATATTTGACATAGGACAAGAGGCCTAAATAAGCCTTTTTACTTTACTCCTGCGGTGTGTAAAACTATGAAAGAGTACAACTATGAAAATGTTTAGGGTGTCTTTTCAACATCAATCTCATAGAAAGAGAACTTAGTAGAAAGGAAGCGTACATTTACCTTAATAATGTCCATTAATGAAACATTAATATGTATTAATTTAAAAACATCTAAAAGTTGGGCATGGTGACTCACTCTTGTAATCCTAGCTACACAGGAGCCTGAGATCTGAGGATCACGGTTCAAAGCTAGCCCTGGCACTAAAGAACGTGAGACTCTTATCTCCAATTAACCACTAGAAAATTGAAAGTTGTGCTGAGGCTCAAGGGGTAGGGTGGTAGCCTTGAACTGAAGAGCTTAGGGACAACGCCCAGGCCCAGATTTCATGTCCCACAACCAATAAAAAAACAAAATCTAGACTGAAAAGTGTATAGAACTCCTGAGTAGGAAGTAATGATGATTATCTAAAATCAGTTGTATGTGGAAAGAAAAGTTGCCTCTTGAAGTAACTAAAATATTAGTGTAACTTTTCCCATTTGGAGTAAAAATCAACATATTAAGGATAGATATGATTTATCAAAGACAGTATGAAGATGATCACAGGAAGAGGCAGTGAATATTCTACTTTCCATAGAAATAAGAAATAGTGGATACTGTTCACTGATGCGCAGTGACAGAATTTTAGGTTTTATTCCTGGTATTTTTATTATTCTTGCCATCAAATAATTATAAACAGCATGTGGTAATATACTACCACACTCTGGAGGCACGGGCAGAAAGCCATCAAATTTGAGGCCAGCTTGGTGTATCAAACAAGGCTCTTAAAAATCAAACAAAATACCTTACAGCAAAAATACAACAGATTACTATTGACTCAAAAAATTAGAAATTGAATATCACTACAGTATACTAAGTGGAAAGTTGCTACCAAAATACCTCATAAAAAGGAAGCTGACACATGTCACGAATTTTATTTCTCACCTTTTAATAGATTGTTATTATATATCATGTAAAACATTTTCACTATCATGACTGCATTATCAGCTTAATTATGAATACAAATTCATAATTGTGAAATAGTCACAATTCTAATAACATGTAGAAAGAATATCACAACATGACTCAGTAGTGCTTAATTTATTAATTCAAGATTTAATGGTAGAAAAATTTCTAACTCATTACTTTAAAATGAAAAAGAAAATACTCATTTTAGTGACTTTATAAATATAGGAAATTATTTGATCTATTTACTGGCAATTGTTGATTCAAATGAAAACTCATGCTCTTTTTGTTTTTTGTGCTATTTATATATTTTACTGCTAAATGAAGTCAATGCATTATCATTGCCTCATCTAATGAAGATAGGAAATGATTATTATAAGTACTCAACCTAATGGATTAGTTAATTTGCATGTCCTTTCCTTTGTAGGCTTTTATAAATTTTTTCATGAAGGCAAAAGCCCAAAACTGGCTCGATTGTAAGTTTTTCCTTGTTGGCTTTGTTCCCTTCCGTTCTTGTAAATGCATTTCTCTCAACTGCTGCTTATATCGAGAGCTAAAGCATAACATTGACATTTGAATCACTATCACAGAGATAACAGAAGTTTTTAAAGAGGAATCGCATTAGTGGATACTTACATGTTTATGTTCTGTGAAAATATTCTGAAAGCAATAATCAAAAAGAATGTTCACACCTCAGTTCTAAAAATTGGATATGACTCAAACTTTCTGTTGACTGTGCATATTTACCTTTTGTCAGTCTTTCTTTAATCTTTCATGGATTCATTATGCAATCATGTAAGACTAAGGTTGAATGCTTTAAAATTATGTAATCAATTACTAGAGACTTACCTACCCAAATCTCCCATTATGTTTTCTGCTTGGACTTAGTCATTTTAATGAGAACAAAAAATAGATTGTTTGGCCTTAAGGGTCTACCACTAATTCATTTTCACCACCTAATTAAATTCTAAATTTCATTAAATTATGAAACAATAAATCAAGTATAAAAACAAAGATGTTCAATAGTGTGAATTGTTTCAAAACTCAGGAACTTTGGGGAAATTGGTGGTTTTTAAAATAAATACCTGGGCCGGGAGTTTGTCCTAGTGGTAGAGTGCTCGCCTAGCATTCAGGAAGCCCCGGGTTTGATTCCTCAGTGCCACATATATCGACAAAAAAAGCCAGAAGTGTTGCTGTGGCTTAAGTGGCAGGGTGCTAGCCTTAAGCAAAAAGTGTCCAAAGACAGGGCCCAGGCCCTGAGTTCAAGCCCCAGGACTGGCAAAAAATAAATAAATAATAAATAAATAAATTTGTATGGGGCTTTTAAGGAAAAGTGATTAATGTATTGGATAGGAACTAAGTGCATCTAAGTATACAGAGACCAGTTTTTCATGTTTGTTATGTTGAAATTCTTTAAATGAATTAAAAAACAAATTCTGTTATCAGCCCTAATCTTGATTTTATTTACATTGACATACAGAAAGCTTAGTTTGTATCCAGTAACTATTTTCACTTAAACCAAAATTTATATGAATTTTGGTAGATCTTTATAGTTTTAGATTATTTACACAGACACTTAGAGTAATAGACCTGAAATGGCTGAGATTAAAACTACTTATACCATCTATTGTATGGCAACCATCAATCAATGAATAAGTGAAATTTAATTCCAATATAGAAACAAAAAACTAAAATATATAAAATAAACAATATAAAATGTCTAAGTCATATATAGGGAAAATACAGAAGGCTTTAGACAAGAGGTCTTATATAAATGATGACTCATATGGCCAAGTTGATGGCTCAAAAAACTCAAAATTGTAAATATAGTAATTCTCAAATTAACTGTAGATACAATGGTATTTCAATCAAAATTTTAATGGCAGTTGTTTTGAAATTTAACCTGATTCTAAGAGTTCATTTAGGAAAAATATGTTTGAGAAAAATTTAGAAAAAACAACCTATGATTACTTGCCAATATATCCTAAAAATACTCTGAATGTATAATGTACTGTTGTTCTGGAAAAAATAAAAACATATGAGCATTTTAATGAAACAAATTCAAAAATCCAGAAATAGACTAAATTATAAAATAATTTAGAACATAATTAAGATAATATGTCAAATAAATGGGAAAGGTGTATTATTCAATACAGACTGGAGCAACTGGCAAAACATTTGCATAGAAGAAATACTCCTAAATCACTATAGTATATAATATACAAAAGTAATTCCATATGTATTAATACTTAGAAGCATTACAGTGAAAGAAGAAAAAGAAACTATTCATGTCTATAATTAAGTAGTAGAAAATTGTGCACATTAAAATGCCATAAATGCATGTCAAAAGCCAGATAATGGATAATATGAAATATGTATGACTGACAAAAGGTAAATATCCTTAATACGTCCACAAGTAAGATAAAGATGAATAGACCAATTGAGAGAAAAAAAACCAAATTACTAAGGACAGCTAATAAAATAAACATAAATGAGGTAACATCAATCAAGATGTATTGTACTCATAAACTGACCTGTTGAATTACTTAAAGATAATAAAATATAAAAACAAATGGCCAAAAATATAATCAGATTTTGCCATTTATAATAATAAGAAAAATATTGTCCAATATTAATGGGTTGCTGGGTTATTCTAAACTTGTGAAAATGTTATAATTTAATATATATATTATTATGCTCTCTAAATTAACATTTTATTCCTGTTTGTTTTTGCAGTGTCTTGGTTTAGAAGGGTCTTGCCCTCATTTTTCTCTGAGGAAGACCGATATTTTTGGTCTAGAAATCGATTTTGTGCAATAGCCTGTACTGAATTGGGCCACGGGAAATGCGAGGGATGGCTTTGGAAAAAGAGAGAATCTAGAGGAATCTCCCTTTTTAGTTGGAAAAAGTACTGGTTTATTTTGAAACACTCAACTCTCTTCTGGTTCTCACACCTGAATGTAAGTGCACCAGAAAGGAAAGAGTATAATTCTGAGTGAGAATAGTCTTTACTCTTTGTATTGGTAATGGGGATGTGAATTTCTGGCAAATAAAAGGAAGCTCCTAACATCTAATGTTAGGAAATAGTTCATTAATGTTACTTTAAAAAGTAAAGAATATAATATCCAGGAGAAACATTGTAATTAATGGTTTTGATACTAAAAAACTACTTGGTTTTAATCCAGGCTGTTTTACTTATTAGCTTCAAGAGATGGGGCAAGTTGCTTAATTTCTGAGATTCATTTTCTTCATTTACTCAAAGCAAGTGGTAATACTTGCCAAATATTTACATCCCTCTTTTTCTTGTATGTTGCTCTTCTCCCTCCCAATCAAATCCATCTCATAGACTTTTAAATGTGTTGACATCTTTCCTTAAAAAAAGAAGTGAGATGATTTAGGTGCCTTTCATTGATTTTTTAAAAACAAAAGAAAGAATTTAAAAAATTTCTTTTGTAGGGAGGCAGAGACAGGGCCATATCTGTGGCTTTGATTTCTGTGTACAAAAGCTACATGTAGTTAAATCTAGACCCAAAAATTCTCTTGTAAGATCCAGGACTATAAAGTCCACTTGCTCTCCGCTGAAATGTATGACGAGTACCCCTATTCAACATATACCAAACAAAATTTGTGATCTTGGCATCCTCAAAATGCTTTTCTCTCCTATAATTTTCTGCTCTACAGTAGAATCCTCAAGCCTTCTACTACTCCATCACACTCTATAATTATCCATGCTAATGAATATTATCTTCTAAATATCTATCTCTTTGCCTTTTCTCCATTGCCATTGCCTAGTCTGAGAAAACATCATCTTTCATTTGAACAAATTTGATAGACCTGCTTCTCTGCTCACATTCCATTTGCTCTCACTGGCTTGCTTTAAGCTTAAATCAGGGGTTATGTTTCTAAATGAAAGTTTGGTTATATCCTTACTACCCTAACTCATACACTTTCCTATCAAAACTGCTAGAACTTATATGGATTTTGTACCTCTATAGTCACATATTATACAACCACCCTATGGATTTTACATTCCAGCTACACTGGCTTTCTTTTATTTTCTCTAATGTACTATGTATGCTCCATCCATCCATCCATCCATCTATCCATCAAAGAATCTTTGTATCTGCCCTTCTTCCTGCAATACTCCATGAATCCACTGCTTGATTAACTCCCAGTCTTCTTTTTGGCTTTCACACACAATTTCTTTAGGAAATCTTCTCTGATCCCCTTCACCAACTCAATTAATTCTTCTATCACTCCTTCACAGCATTTAACACACAGATACTTTTGCTTTTAAGACTTTTATATTAATAACTGTCTCCTCATAGAACATAAACTTCTACAAATACTACTTTTGTTTCCCACTTCTGTCACTCTCACAGCCTCCTATGGCACAATGGATTGGCTTAATTGATATTGTCTGAATGAATAATAATAGCTGTGATAATCAAATAAGCTAACATATCTTAAATATTTTACACAGTATATCACAAAAGACCTTAATTAGTGTTACTTCCCATCAAATCTTCTATTTTCTTTTTCCTACAATAATATGAATATGCTCTATTTCAAGCACAAAAATGTTCCACTTCAAATATGAAAGTTTTCAAAGGGCAATTACGAAATATTGTTTTCAACATCCAACAAGGTGACTATCATGCATCATATCCCTGTCTAAATGAAACCAAAAAATATCAAATTCTCTCAAACATATTCCCAGTCCATTGTAAGAATATTCCTACAGTTAATTAAATGAATCACAGTCCCATTGTCTTTTTTTTGGTCAGTCCTGGGCCTTGAACTCAGGGCATGAGCACTGTCCTTTGGGTTTTCTCAAGACTAGAGCTCTACCACTTGAACTACAGCACTGCTTCTGCTTTTTTTCTATGTATGTGGTACCAAGTAATCAAACCCAGGTCTTCGTGCAAGCTAGGCAAGCACTCAACCACTAGTCCAAACTCCCAGCCCTCCAGTGTCTTTTTTAAAAAAATATATCTTATAAATTTTTCTAGATGACCCTTGACTAAGTTATTAAATTTGTAAGATTTCAACTTTCCAAAAAACACCAGTGATTACTAGGTTTATATTTCCTCATAAATTGAATACTTCTAGGAATCACAATGCACGTTACCAACATTACAGCCTATCAATAACATGTTCCCCCTTTTTATCCTTGAAGAAATTGTGACTCAGAAAGAGCAAGTGACTTGGTAAGCATGGGCAGAATTATGATGACCAGACCTTATTAAGTTCTGCAAATATATTGGAAGATGTCCAACCTTGTATCATCTCATGACAATTTCTTAGAAATCTGATGGGTTGCTTGTTATACCAGAGAGGGAGAGAAAAAGGTAAGATAAGAAAGATGTGAGGAGCAAAAGGCTGTGTTCCAAATACTACTTTCTAATGCCCATATGCTAAATAATTTCATGCTTAGCTATTTTCCTCATTAGATATTTAAAGAGCTTTAAAACTGCAAGTAATTCATATATGTAATGGCCATTCTTTTGTAGATAACTTGAGGTTTATAAATGTGTTAAATGTTGCTCTTACTGCTATTTTAGCTGGCTGTTGTTAATATATTGTTTGTCTGCTTTGAATGCTCTAATGATGTTGAAAGCTGTTTGCGTAGTTTGAAGCAACTCTGTATAATCATTAACATGAGAGTTTGTTGTTGCTATTGCTGGTTTAATAAATGCACGGTTCATTTGCTTTGCAGAAAGCTATTTCGAGTGCATGCTAAGCAAACTGCATTCTTTAATAAGCAGTCTAGAAAAGTGTTGTTCATTACAATCCTGGTGACCTGGTTCTCGGCTCTCCATTGCAAGGTCTTCCTTGTTATGTTTCTTACATTCTTTTTTACTTCCTTTCTACGTTTCTTTGTAGGACACCAAGGCTGATGGTTTTATATACCTTCCTGAATTCCGAATTGACTTAGCTCCACACTGCAGAAGAAACCAGTAAGTAATAGTAGATCCTTAAATTCAAAACCCAGGTCATCAGTGTACAATGAAAATATAATGCAGTCTATTTATAATTTTAACTTGGCTAGTAATCATACACCTTGTCCTTCAGATCACTCATGTGTTCCAACATTATGTGCTGATGAGATTTATAATTAATAGATTGGCACAGTATTATCAAATTATGATATAATTCTAGTTCATGTTCAGCATTACTTTATCTGTAATATTTTTACTCTTTTGAAGGAAACAATAACATGTTTTTTCTTGCAGTCTTTCTGTAACTTACTATATTACAATCATGACCACTTCACAACATTCTTCAAATGGTACCTTGTCCTTTCTAAAACCAGATTCTTATAATTAAACGATGTGTGCATAAAGTCATTTGTAAGCATCAAAGGAAACTTTGTTTTCCCCCCTATTATTTTGACATTATATAGCCAAATTGCCAGTTATAGGCAATCAGATAATGGTCCCAAAAGAAGTGTACTACAATCTCTTTCTGTTCTGGCAACAAATACTGTATATTCTACATGTTGTAGAAGATACTGGGTAAACTAGATTAGTGGTTCTACAGAATTTTGGAGAAATTGTCAATACAAAGACTTAAAAACGAATCTACCACGAGCAAAAGTGTCAGAAAAGAAAAGCTGGAGGACAAAGTTGTCCATTTAGGTTTTTATATGAATGCTATAAAGTCAACATGTTAGAAGGATTCGCATATAGAACTGGAAGATATTGAAAGGATATGTATCATCTACAAACATACCACCCTGAATGCACCGAATCTTGTCTGAAAGGATATGTACCTACAAATTACTAGATTTCATACTTCCTATATAGTTTAGATAGATTTTTATGATTATGTATGCCTTTAGCAGACATAAAAAGAGATCAAATGACACGTTACAACATCTAAGGGAAAGAAATAAATCCAAACAAGTAGATAAAAATAGATTACAATGACATTTTGAATAAGTTAGTGTTCTGTAGTTAGTGGTAAAGAGAATGATGTAATTATTTGAATGCAGTGATTCAAGTTACATGAAAACATAACTGAAAATTTGGAAAGGAAACTGGAAAATATGTGTTTACATTGAAGGCAAGCTTAAATTATCAAGGCATTAGCTATTTAAGGAAGGTGAGATAGTTTCCTTTAATACATAACTATCTCCTACAAGGTCTAAGTATTCAAAACTAAAGTAAATAGTAGAAAAAATGTTCACTTGAATAGATTCCCAGATATAAGATTTCACTAAGATTTTGTTAGTGTAGGCTTGTGAGTGTATCTAAATAGTTGCTAAGTATCTGAGAGTGCCCTAGAAGAAAGAATAACTTTTCCACATCTACCCTTTATGCACAATAAGGATTTATCGACAAGTAACAGAGATGAGGGCAGAATATCAGGTTTTAATTAAAAGAGAGTTAACCTACTTTTATTTCAACTAGGGGTAATACACATAAATAATAAAAAGAACATTTATATGAATCATATCTATTTGATCTCAAATGTATATTGCTATCAGATACTACCTAAACTGGAAACTTTTGATTACATTACTGAAAAAGAAAGGTGGACTCTGCTCTATAGAGAAATCTATCAGAATGTATTCTTTGTTTTCTCATTTATGGACAGAGTTTGTGGATAAATAGGTAACTCTGGCCTTAAATGTGCTATGTAGCCTAGGCTGGTCTTGAATAGAGATCCTCCTGCTTCAGCTTCCTGAATGCTAGAATTATAGGAATGCACCATTACTCCAGTTCTTATTACATTGTTCTAAGTATTTATGTACTCATTCCCTGTTTTTTGTTGTCATTTTGTTTTGTGATTGATCAAACGGCTTGAACTCTAGGTCTAGATACTGTCCCTGAGCTTTTATGCTCAAAGTTGCTGCTTTCCACTCCTCTGTAATCATGTTCTCTATAAGACTTTTTAAGAGATAGCTTGATATCCTAATAAGCCAGGCATTCGCTTCAGAGTTTAAAATTATTCACTAGATATACTAGTCAATTGATCCACATAACCACATATGTAGATAATCAATTATTCCATTTATATTCTCTAAACTGGCCTTACTTTCCTTCTTTTGCATGTCATCAATAGAGTTAAGCTAGTATGGGTAGCAAAAAGCAGAAAAAAGACATCACTCAAAATAGATATATTCAAATACCAGAAATTAGAGATCCTTTGTAACTGAAATGATTGCAAATATTTTGCCTGAATTATTTAAGAAAACTCAAAACTCAGAATCAGATTCATCTAGAATTAGGTTTTATCTAATCAAATAATTTATAAGTGGATAAATAATCGGTAAACAAAAAATGTGAAAACACTTCAGCTTATAATTTGAATTGAATAAAATACTTTTTCCCCAATGAGAAGTGATTGGCTCTAAAGTAAATGTTATGATATTATTCATAAATATTGATCTTTAATTTTTTCATTATTACCTTTAGTAGTTGTAGTCTATACCTTCTTAACCATCTAATAGAATGAGAAGGTAAGGAAGAAACATTTCTAAGGTAAATATTTCTAAAACATTATATTCTACAGATATTTCTACATTGTTACATTTTTAAGTGAGCTACTAGTGTCAGTTTCATCATCTGTATTTACATTAGCAAAGAGGTAATAGTTCTAGCACCTAGTTTTCATTGCAGAAAAATCAGTTGAGTTTGAATATCTTTTTCAGGTTTTCTGCCAATTTTACCTACTGAAAAGTCTGAATGGTCTCAGTTTCATTTTATTCTATTATGTAAACTAATGACTAATTTAATTCTCTTGAAATGAATCATTCTTTTTTTCTTATTTTTTATTATAATTAATAGAAAGGTTACATTATCTTCACCAGATAGAAGGTGCATTTCTTCACAAACATTGATACCCTTTCTCATGTCTTGGTTGAAATGGATCATTCTGAGACTACATGATAAAGAGATTAGTACTGATTCTGTAATGTTAACATTATGCAACCAAAAGGGAAAAAATATTTCTATTCAGGTTTAGTATGTATCTTAATGTATGAAAATATCATATATAATTTTATTTTTAAAGAGATAAATAATGAATTCATTTCATTAAGTATGCCGAAAAATAATCTTTGCTTCAAAATTTAAGATTTTACAGTAGTGATATTTTAGACAAAATATTTCTAATGTAATAGTTCTTCAATGAGAACATGACACAAATGAATAAGAATGTCACACTGTTGCAAGAGTCATGCTATAATTTGAACTGATGACTTCCATAAATAACGAGTAATATGCATTCCCCTCAGTTATGACTGATTTGTTCTACTCCAATTCTTTTTTAGATAAACCCATCTTCAACTTAGAATATGTTGAATTATGTAGCTTTAGCATGATTTCTTTGGCTTTCAGAGACAGCCTGTGTATTTTAAGCTATGAGATGAACTCTAAATTTCTATTGATGGATTATGATTCAATAAGCATTTAGTGTTCTATAAATTTGTCAATTGCAATATTGTTGTAACTATTATGAAAACAAAGGTGCAGGAATACAGTGCCTTAAAACATTTAAGATTGCTGGGGGTTTGGCCTAGTGGTAGAGTGCTTGCCTAGCATGCACAAAAGCTCAGGTTCAATTCCTTGGTATCACATACATAGAAAAAGCTGGAAGTGGTGCGATGGCTCAAGTGGTACAGTGCTAGCCTTGAGACAGCAAAAGGACAGTGCTCAGGCCCTGAGTTGAAGCCCTAGGACTGGCAAAAACTAAGTTTAGTGCCAGGAACTGGTGACTCATGCCTCTAACCAATGCTATTCATGAAGCTAAGATCTGAGTATTACAATTCAAAGCCAGACCAGGCAGAAAAAAACAAACAAATATATATATATATATATATATATATATATATAGGCAATAAGAACACTCAAACTGAAATATTTAACTAAGATACAATGTTATAAAACCAATATGAAAAACATTCACTAAATATGATTTAAATACAGAATAAAAATAGAAAGGCTCAGTGTCAGGAGTTTGGCCTAGTGGTAGAATGCTTGCCTAACATGCACAAAGACCTGAGTTTGATTGCTTGGTACCACATACATCGCTGAAAGTGGTGCTGTGCCTCAAGTGGTAAAGCTGTAATCTTCAGATAGCTCAAGGACATTACTCAGGCCCTGAGTTCAAGCCCCAGTACTGGCCAAAAAAAAAAAAACAGAAAGGCTTGAAGTCTGAATATGTTATATGCTTGCTTCCATATCACTGGATAGTTTAGTTTGAATGACAGGGAAAACAAGCACATAAATTTTCCATTGAGATGTGCTAAAAATCCTTTTCAAACATTTATAAAATATTACTAATATTGCAAAAATCATGATCTGTGTAGATAAATGTCTTTGAAAGCAGTTGAGCTCTAGGCTCTGAATGTAATTCCCATACTGATCCCAGCCCCAAAAAAGTCACTGAAACTTTCTAGCCCTTTAGGTTCTTTGTCACTATACCTCGTCTGCACATACTCTATACCAGGTCTAATCACTTTCCACACACTATTTCATGTAATATTAAACCCTTTTGGGCCATTATTCTACTGCTACAGATGAGAAAACTGAAATTAAATTAACTTGCCTTAGTCATTCAGCTATAAACTGGCATTCTGAATTAAAGCAAGCATGACCTCTTCTGCACAGTGGGGAAGACTGAACCCTTTTGCATACTAGGGAAGCACTCTACCACTGAGCTACAAATATCAAATATTAAAGCTTAAGCTCATAACTGTACATCTTGCTACCAGCAACTATAAGGAAAATTAAGACTTCTGTTTAGTATGTAATTTGAATTTAATCTATTCTATATACTTGCAAATTTATAAATTTTTAGTATGAAGAAGTGCATTCCTGATCAAGATCAATAGCTCTGTTTCACAGATAAGTTACTTTAGAGGTAAGCCTGCCACTGCTATCTGATAGCGTACTGCTACATGGACACAGAGTCCATGTAAGATGTACATTAGCTTGAAAAGAACAGAATTAACCAGAAACTCACAGCATTTGGAAATAATTTCTTAATAAATAAGTAAAGCAGTTGTAAGTACCTTCTTTCTTTACTAGAATGGACTGCATCTTGAAGAACACATCACTCATGGAAACAGCTATTCTTGCATGGAAGAGGATGTATTTTAAAGTCAGCCCTGTAAAGGTGGCTTATAACATTTACAAGGCATCCATCATAGGCTTGAGTTGGTAGTAATATGGTCAAAGGAAATGTTATTGTTACTAAAAAAGGATGGATTAAGAATTTATATAAGCTTCTGTTTTGCAGGTGCTGTTTAGGGGCTTGAAGTCAGGGCCTAGGCACTGTCCCTGAAGTTTTTGCTCAAGATTAGCACTCTTTCATTAAATCACAGCTTCATTTCTGGCTTTTTGATATTTAATTGGAGATAAGAGTCTCAAGGATTTTCCTGCCAGGACTGACTTTGAACTGTGACTCACAGATCTCAGCCTCCTGAGTATCTAGGATTATAGGCATAAGCCTATACCCGTACCAAGATAAGCCCTTTTTTAACCAAAAAGAAAATCAGTATTGAGAAGACATCTTTTAATATTCTAGACTACCATCAAGTAAACAACCTACACTCAAAAGCCAAGTAGAAATCTCATGACCAGAATATAAAAGCATACTACTTTCGTTTTATTTCAGTAACTCACTAGAAAATGACTCATGCTGGCTGGGTGCTGGTGGCTCACTCCTGTAGTCCTAGCTACTCAAGAGGCTGAGATCTGAGGATCAAGGTTCAAAACCAGCCCGGGCACAAAAGTTGGTGAAACTTTTGTCTCCAATTAACTACTAGAAAACCAGAAATGGCGTTTTGGCTCAAGTGATAGAGAGGTAGCCTTGAGCTGGAGAGCTCAGGGACGGCGCCCAGACGCAGAGTTCAAGCCTCAAGAACGACCAAAGGGAAAATGAAAGAAAGAAAGAAAGAGAGAGAGAGAGAGAGAGAGAGAGAGAGAGAGAGAGAGGGAGGGAGGGAGGGAGGGAGGGAGGGAGGGAGGGAGGGAGGGAGGGAGGAAGGAAGGAAGGAAGGGGCTCATGCTGTAATCCTGGCTACTCAGGAAACTGAGACATTAAAATCATAGTTCAAAGCCAGCCCGAAGAGGAAAGTTCCTGAGACACTTATCTCCAATTAAGTGGAGTGGTGGCTCAATTGGTATAATGCTAGCCTTGAGCAAAAGACCCAGGAACAAGACCCAGGGCAGGCATAAAAAAATAGTATTTAACTGGTTATGGAAAAACTAAAATAATTAAGAGAATTAACTGATAAATGGAAGATTTACAGATAAAAATGCTATTAATATTAATGACATTAAAGTGCATGAAACCTTAGTGTGCAAGTGTAGAATAGAACATTAAAATTTCATTCATGTATGTCCATGATCTCAATGTAAAAATAACTTGATTAAATTAGGGGACATCCTCAGAAAAAGAATAATAAAATATTTTCACATTAAGAGTACATTTTAGACCATTGATGACATTATCACTACTATTCAAATGCTCTCTTATGGTTAGACAGATTAGAGAAAGAACATAATTTCATAGACATAGACACATAATTTATTCTTGTTAAAATATAAATGAATAGAAAGGAAAGAATCATATTTATCTGTGATTTTATGCTCATGGAAAAATTATAACAATTGGCTTCTATTCAAAAGAACTATCATAGAAAAGCCTAATTGATTTGCAGAAAATATGGAATCCAATAAATAATTCTACTGTTATTAAAACATCACATTACCCCCCAGAGCTTTGAAATTTCATTTTTAAAACAAGATATCCAACTCTTTTAAGAAATAAACATAGCTGGGTTGGCTCACACCTGTAATCCTAGCTACTGAAGAGGCTGAGACCTGAGGATAGTAGTTCAAAGACCTCCCTGACAAGAAAGCCTATGAAATACTTATCTCCAATTAATCATCAAGAAAAGCCAGAAGTGGAGCTGTAATTCAGTGTTTGAGCACTGGCCTTGAGCACAAAAGCTCAGGGACAGTTCCTAGTCCCTGAGTTCAAGCCCAGGACTGTCACAGGAATTTTTTAAAGGAATATGGTAGTAGAGAGTAATTATCTAGTATATTGTTTTTAGCAAGCAATTTAAACTTTCAGGATTTTACTTATGTACAAAATAGGGTTTATATTAGATGGTTGCTGTGACACGTTTGGGTTTTAAGTATTAAATGCTTCAATACATTCTAGAAAGAAAACTAAACTATCTGCTCTCTTTTTCCCTAGTGCTTTCCAAGTCACCCATGCAAGAATCAAGAATTTCTATTTTGCAGCTACGTGCTCAGATGAGATGAAGTAGTAAGTGATTTATATTCATTTTTGACATATATATGTATGTACATATGTATGTATTTGTTGGGACTCAATTATATTTTAAATATAATTTTCCATCCAAAGAACATAATGATAGTGTTTTAAATAAAGTTATTTAATTTCATTTTAAAATTTAGTATATTAGAATGCCAGTGTTATGGAATGTGAAAAACAATGGTGTGATGTAAGAAGAGACTGTAGATGCAAGGAAACATGCAAACTGTGAAGTCCTTAAAAACTATCAGATTAACAACCATTTAAAAAGGCAAGGCAAGCAGCTGACTGGATTTAAGAAAAGGGAAGAACTGTAAAAGGGAAGAACTGTATCAGATAGGCAAGAGAGTGGAATTGAAAAGAGTAAAGGACAGTTTTTAAAAAGAGAGTCAATGGGGCTTGGAGTTTGGCCTAGTGGCAGAGTGCTTGCCTAGCATGGACAAAGACCAGGGTTCAATTCCTTGGTACCACATACATAGAAAAAAACTCAAGTAGTAGAGCTCTACCTTGAGAAAGTCAAAGGACAGTGCTCAGGCCCTGAGCTCAAGTCCAGAACTGGCCAAAAAAGAGAGAGTCAAAATTACTTAGTTGGATTAGGATTATGACAATGAAAAAGACAACCATCAGATGTATTCAAGAGATCTTAGGAAATAAAAGCAACACAATTGTCTATAGGAACTGAGGAATAGAAAAATGTAAAGAATGACCAATTTCTAGTTTGGATACCAGTATGTTTGTCATTATGACTTTCAGTGAGACAAGGCAGAATGGGAGAGAACCATGTCTTTAACATGAAATATCGAGATCTGTCTGTCTGTGGTTATGTAAAATATGGGATACTTTTAAGACATGCCATAGAGTTCCAAAGAGGTAATTTTGAGTTTGAAACTCAGAGACAAGCATTCAACTGGAGATGGCAATGGAGATGGCTTCCATTGCTATAGTATGTGTAGCCACAGGCACAGAAAACTAGGAAGTATTTCTCAAAGTCAGAATAACAAGGGAGTTTATTATAACACATTTCTGGGGCCCATGTCTGGAGTTTCTGATCCACTAGGTCTAGTGGATCCCTGATATTAGGGATGAGCATTGATCTCATCCCTAATGATGGTAATAGTATAGTGTTGATGAAGATGATGATAGTCCCAAGACTCTGATAACCATTGGCCTAGAAAGGGGCATAAGACTTAGAAGGATGGGAATGGAACAATAAAAATTAGGCATAATTGCAATGATAACAATAGCATAGTTATTTGATATTCCAAAATTCTCTAGTAGAGACATATAGGCACAAGTAGCATTCATTATTGTGTCCCTAAGGAATGAAACATGGTGCACTTCCTG
This sequence comes from Megascapheus bottae, assembly GCF_031878675.1. NCBI lineage: Eukaryota > Metazoa > Chordata > Mammalia > Rodentia > Geomyidae > Megascapheus > Megascapheus bottae. The sequence continues at coordinate 54,306,958 of NC_143547.1, forward strand.
AATTCATGCTTTTTGATAATTAATTATTTGAATATATGATGTTGACTCCAAGTATGATAATATATGAAAATATCTACAAACATATACATATTCCATAATTTAAAGTTTTCTTATTTCTCTCTTATTTCATAAGGAGAGATAAATGGAGATGAAACCAGTTATAGTACCCAATGTACATACGTGAAGATGAAATTAGGTAACTTGAGAAGAGATAGATGGAGCTGGGAAAGATGAGGGAAGAATGATGGAAGGGTTGACAATGATTAGTATTCATTATATACTCAGAGCCAGGATTACTGATACATTTAACTATATCCTACAAATTTTTAAATGTGTTGACTAACGTCATCAATGAACCTTTGAGTGTAACAGGCTCTTATGTTCATGTTTAATTAAAATTAAATTAAATTGCTCATAATTTCAAATGGAAAATTACTTACATTTGTATTCAACATGCCAGAGAAAGGGTTGTTTTTCCCTTACTGAGTTTATATAGCACATTCTCAATCTTAATTATGTTGAATTTAATACTGTTACTTTGCTACTGTGTATAATTTATGCCTCTGAGACTCAAGCACAGCAACATTTGTACCATCTTGTAAAAAACAAAAACAACAACAAAAAAACCCTCCTCCCTGACAAGCACTTAAGTAACAACTTTTTTATAAGAATAAAATAAAACTCTGGCTATTATAAAAAAGAGACTATATAAATATTCTCAGTGAAAGGCAGAGTGATTATTATAGTTAGGAATCCCCTGGAAGATACTGAAGAATATACTGATAAAGAAGCAATAAATATACTCCATTCTATCCAGAAGTAAAATAGGAAGGCTGTCTGGCATTTGAGAGAAAGATCTGACTTATATGTAGAGTATTATTTTCTATAGCAGACTAGATATGACTATGTTTACAGATTAAAAGAAATTGATGAGATCATAGAATATAGCATTAAGAAAAAAACTCTTGAAACCAAGTGAGGCATGAAAAGACAAGATCAAGGAGAGAACATAAAAGAGGAGTTTGGCTTTATAAAAGTAGTAAGATATGGCCGGGAGTTTGGCCTAGTGGTAGAGTGCTTGCCTAGCATGCACGAAGACCCAGGTTCAATTCCTTGGTACCACATACATAGAAAAAAAAAGCTGGAAGTGGTGCTGAGGCTCAAGTGGTAGAGTTGTAGCCTTGAGAAAGACCAAGGACAGTGCTCAGGCCCTGAGCTCAAGCCCAGGACTGGCAAAAAAAAACGTAGTAAGAGAACTAGGCACCTACAGCTCATGTTTGTAATTTTAGCTGGTCAAGAGGCAGATTCCTAAGTATCATAGTTCTGAGCCAGCCCGGACGTGAAAAATTTTTTACTATGTATGTGGTACTGAGGAATTGAACCCAGGTCTTCATGCCTGCTAGGCAAGCACTCTAACACTAGACCAAACTCTAAGCCCCCCCCATTCTAGATTTTTAAAATAAGGCATAGTTAAAATGAATCATTACATTGAATATGTTGATCAGAGAAATGGTCTTGACTAGTGTGTCTCTATTAAACAACTGCAAAACATTATCAATGTTCTTGAGCAAAAATGGTATTGCTCAGACAACAGAATTCTCATTCATGATCTGTAATCCAATAGCCAAAGTATGATAGATTCAATGAACTTAATACTTATGTTATTTATTCCATCAAAGTTATTTTATTAGCAAAAGAAATGAAAAAAATATTCTAAAAAGAATTTTTCTAAGAACTTATAACTTTGTTGCACTCTTTTCCAGTAATTTTATGTAACTTAGCCAGGTACTGATAGTTCATTTCTATAAAACAGCAAATCAGGAGGCTGAGATCTCAGCTTCATGGTTCATAGCCAGCCCAGGCTGGAAAGATCATGGTCAGTTAACCACTAAAAACACCAGAAGTGGAACTGAGGCCCAAATAATAGTGATATCTTTGAGCACAAAAGCTCAGGACAGCACTCAGTCCCTGAATTCATGGCCTAGAAATAGCACATACACACACACACACACACACACACACACACACACAAACACACACCTACACACAAATATCATGTATTGTTTAGTCAAAAACAAGTAACTACAGTCTTTTTTCTATTAAAAATGTATTACAAGTAATTTTATTGAATTATTCAGTGAAGTAAATATATGTAGAAAATGAGAATTGCCTAATTCAAAATTGTTTTCTATTTGAAAATGAAGGTGATGAAATAATTTGAAAATAATACTTGTTGAGTAAATTTACCCTAGGCTTAAAAGATGATGAGTCTGGGGCTGGGAGTTTGGCCTAATGGTAGAGTGCTTGCCTAGCATGCACGAAGACCCGGGTTCGATTCCTCGGTACCACATACATAGAGAAAAGCTGGAAGTGGTGCTGTGGCTCAAGTGGTGGAGCTCTAGCCTTGAGAATACACAATGACAGTGTCCAGGCCCTGAGTTCAAGGCCCAGGATTGGAAAAAAAATTAAAATATGATGGGTCTATTACATCCAAGTGAATACAAGTTATATGATCTAAGCTGAGATATAATACCCAATAGGCCAAAGCAGATAAATCATATTTGATTTTATGTTAATATTGAGTTACATGTAATATGGTAGTGTCTGGTACATGTTAACACAAACAAATATTGAAATCCCTATTAATATAATTTCAGGACAAAAGTCACTTGTGTTGCTTATAAAATTATAAATGAAAAAATATTTTAGAGTGGTGCATTTGCTTGAGAGGCTGACACAGTAGGATTTTGAGTTTGAGGCCAACTGGATTATATAGTAAATTTGAGGTAGTGTTGGGCGGCACAGCTAGATTCTAAGAAATTTTCAATATAATAGCTATTAAGTTGTTATCAATATAAAATATAAACTTCAAAAACCTGTAATGGTAACTACAAAGAAATTATCTATAGGACATATACAAAAAATTACAAGAGAATGAAATCATGTTGTTATAAAACAGCAGATAAATGAAAAAGAATTCAGGAAGAGAGCAAAAGATGAAGAAGAAGCATCCTTCTGTGTTAATGATTAAATTTAAATGGATTAAACACTATAATAAAAACTATGGCTGAATTAGTTTTTAAAAACATGTTCCAATTAGGTTGTCTATAAGAAACTCACTGTAAATTAAGGTTACTCATAAATTTATTAAGCAAACTTTAACATAGTTCACAGGAAAATAAGAAAACAATAATAGGAAATTTAAATACCCAAATTTTCCATATTCCATTAATAAGCAAACAGAAACCATTTTGGCCAGTAGAAAAATAAAGAATATTCCAGCAATACAAGTGAAAAAATATTTTTCTCAAATAATCATGGCATTTTGCCCCAAAGAGATATGTTAGGTCACAAAGCAAAGGTCAACATATTTTAAATACTGTAGCTATTTCTTTTTAAAGTACATTTCAACCCAGGCACTAGTGGCTCATACTGTAATCATAAGTACTCAGAGGCTGAGATGTAAAGGTTGTGGTTTTAAATCAACCTGAAAGTCAGTAAGAATTTATCTCCAATTAACCAGTAACATGCTGGGCTGAAGGAATAAGGAATAGCTCAAATGGCAGCTTGCCAGCTGTAAGAAACATGAGAGTTCAAGACCTTGAGTTCAAACCCTAGCAACAGCACTTGTGCACAAAAAAAGTTTTTTTGTTTGTTTTGTTTTGTTGCTGTCAATGGAATGAAAGTATAAATCAACTGTAAAAGTGAAAATGTAAAATTTATAAATATAAGGAGATTCAACACCACACTATCAAACAACCATTGATCAAAGAAGATACAAGGGGAATTATAAAATACCTTGAGACAAATGAAAATATTAAAACAAATAGGATGTAACAAAAACAATGTTAAGAGAGAAGTAAGCCACATTCTCAGCAGAGAGAAGTTTATTAACATGAACACAAATATGAGAAAGGAAAGGAAGAATGCAAATTAACAATTCAAGTTATACTTCAAGGAACTAAGTATAAAGAAGAAAAATTTCTAAGTGCCTATTGCCTTACAATTGTAATCATAGCTATTCAGGAAGCTGAGATCTGAGGATCGTGGTTCAAAGCTAACTAGGGAAGGAAGCAGGTGAAACTTTTATCTACAATTAACTATTGAAAAAAAAAACAAAAGTAGAGGTATATCTTAAGTGGTAGAGCACCAGCCTTGAGGAAAAGAAGCTCAGGATAGCACCCAAGCTCTGAGTTCAGTCCCCAGGACTGGTGTACACTCAAAAAGTATAGTAATGGGCCAGGCAAGCTAGTTCACACCTGTAATCCTCGCTGCTCAGGAGGCTGATATCTGAAGATCAAGGTTCAAAGCCAGCCCGGGCACAAAAGGACCTGAGTCTCTTATCTGCAATTAACCTCTAGAAAACTAGAAGTGAGGCTTGGCACAAGGGTAGGGCAGTAGCCTTGAGCTGAAGAGCTCAGAAACAACACCCAGAGTTAGGGTGGTTAGCCTTGAGGGACAGCAGACAGGCTGAGTTCAAACCCCATGACCCACAAAAAAAGAATAATAATGTTCTAGGTTTCCATTTATTTTTAATATACAAATTTCAAATTATCTGCATGTGCAGTATCCATGATAGTTTTAAGCCCTTTTTAAATTTTGTTTTATTACTAAATAGTTCCACGAAAAGTTCACAATTCCTTGAGTCAGGTTTTGAGTATAATGTATCTTGATCAATGTCACCCCTACCCTCATTTGCCCCCTTTATTCTATCTCCCATCCCTACCTACCAAAATGATGTGATGCACATATACATTACAGGATGTTTAAATCACATTAAGGTATCCATGTGTCCTACTTTATTATAAGTTGAGACTATGTAAAATCTATTTCTTTAGTAATTATGAAATATACTGCACATCTTTCGCAATTACAGTCCCCATGCTATGCAATAGATCTCCAGAATGAGTTCCTTTTGTCTGATGGAGACTTTGGAATTTTTAGCCAACCTCTCCCTTAGCATTTAAGGTGTTTAGTGGACTAGGGAGGGGTAAGACTGCCTAGGAAATGAGCCGCATACGACAGCAACCAAGTGAGCTACCAGAGATCAAAAGGGCTTAAGCCAAAGTTTGGAGAAAGGGGTCAAGGGCCTGGGAGTGTAGCCTAGTGGTAGAGTTATCACCTAGCATGCTCTTGGTTCGATTCCTTAGTATCACATACACAGAAAAGCCGGAAGTGATTCTATACCTCAAGTGGCAGAGTGCTAGTCTTGAGAGAGCCCAAGGATAGTGCCCAGGCCCTGAGTTCAAGCCCCAGGACTAACAAAAAGAAAAACGAAAAAGAAAAAATAGTGATCAAGAAGTTAGTAAGTACCGCTCAAAATTATTTTCTGAATTTTCATTTTTAATTAGTTATGTCTTGTTTTATGTATGCATACATAGCCATTCTCTAAATATAGCAAGAATTCCTTATATCTGGACTTTCTTGTGCTTTCTTTTCATCTAAATATATTCTCAAAACAAATATATGAGCTGTGAAGTAGAGTAACTACATATTATTTCCATTTTACAGGTTATTTCCAAAACAGGTTTATCAGAGGCTAGGCGTCCTAAGTCCTTACAATTACTAACAAACATAAGACAGTCATAGGGCTAGGATTTGTTTTTTTGTTGTTGGGTTTTGGTTTTTGTTTTTTGCTTGAGGGTTTTTTTTATATTCTGTGTAGGCAGTTGGGTACCAGTGGCTCCTACCTGTAATCCTAACTACTCAGGAGGATGAGATCTCAGGATCATGGCTTGAAGCTAGCCTAGGTAGCTTCAGTAGTCTATAAGACTATTGTCTCTAATCTCCAATAAGCTGGAAATGGAAGTGTAGCTCAACTTGTAGAAATAACATGCACACACACACACACACAGAGACACACACACACACACAAAAATCCAGATTTTAAGTTAGTAAGACCGTCAGACCCTTATCCCAATGAAGAAGCCCAATGTGATGGCATAAGTATGTGATCTTAGCTATACAAGAGGTGTGACTAGGATTGTACTTCAGGCAATACCAAGGAATAACTCAAAACTCTATCTGAAAAATAACTGGAGTACAAAGTGTTCCGGTTGTGGCTCAAGTAGAATAATCATTGCCTAGCATATGTAAGGACCTCTATTCAAACCTTCACATTATCTTAATAAGTAAATAGTAAAAAAACAAAGAGAACTTTATACTTTATACAAAAGAAGTAAAAAAAAGAGTATAACAGAACCATGTGAAATCGGATGAACTTAAAAAAAAACCCACAGTAATATGTGTAACTCATTCATTGAGAAGCACACAATGTACAAATTATGCAATGTATTTGAAATAGTCATTGTAATGCTAGAAGACTAGATATATAACTACATTTCCCCCCTTGTATTCTGTTATTTTTCCTTCCTAAGGTGGTTGAATACATAGACTATATCACTAGTTTTGCAGCAGGAAAACTGTGATCTGACATGTATAATGTCTTATCAAATATTAAGAACTCTTAATTATTAAGTTATTGCTTAATTTTGGGAAAATAACTGATATTATGGGCCAAACTATTATGATGGTACTTATTTGCACTTACATTTTCATACATAAAATTAATGCCTGCATTGGAAATCTTCAAGAATAAAATATATTTTACTTTACAATTGTGTTTAATATTGCAACTATCATTTCAAAAACTAATTGGTTGATTTAAGAAAAATAAAGTACATATACATAGTAGATGAACGACAGGTTTATTTTTTCATTTACTCCCTTCCCTGTTTTGTTCTGTCAGAAGTATCTGAAGTTTTGTAGTGGCTTTTAACTAGATACTGATTTTTCATGTGTCAGTCATAATATTTGAACTCAGGGAGTAGGTGATGTCCCTGAGCTTTTTTATTCAAGGCTGGTGCTGTAGCACTTGAGCCACAGCTCCACTGCCTGGTTTTACTAAGTTAACTGTGGTGAAGGGTCTCACAGACTTTCTAGTTCCGTCTGGTTTTCAATTGCGAATTTGAGATCTCAGCTTTCCAGTAGGTAGGATTGCAAGTGTTAGTGATCCGCTCCTGGCTAAACTTTTTTTTCCTTTTCTTTTTGGTATATTAAGGCTGGAACTCAGGACCTGGGCGCTGTCCCTTCTTTACTCCAGGCTACCCTGTAACAGTTGTGCCACGGAATCACTTTCAGGGTTGTTGTTGTTGTTGTTGTTGTTTGAGGGGGGGGAGTTGATGTTTCATTGGAGATAAAAGTCTCTCGGGGTTGCTTTCTCAGGCTGGCTTCAGGCCATGCTCTTCACATCAGCAGAGTAATTGAGATTGCAGGCAAGCAACAGGTTGCTTCTGTGAAACCAATGTTGTTGTTGTCGTCCGCCATGGGGTGTGAACTCTTTCCGCCCAATGCTAGAGCTCCAGCACTTTGAGCCACAGCGACACTCCTGGCTTTTTCTGAGTAGTTTTTGGACATGAGTCTCACAGAACTTCTGGTTTGGGCTGGCAGTGACCCGTGATCTTCGAATCTCAGTCTCTTGAATAGGCAAGATTACAGGTGAAAGCTAACAGCAACTGTCCCAAACCAAATTTTTGAAAGCTTTAAATTTTCATAAAGCTGTTTACCAAAATATTAATACTTTAAAAGTATTATCTTGGTATTCAATTTTCTTATTTGTACAAGAAAACATCTTTTTTAGGAAATACACACAGCGAATGGAAGGGGTGGATGGGAAATTACTGAGGTGATCTCATTGTGGTAATTGGGAAGAAGCAGTGAAGTATCGCGATATTTGGCTATTCAGCGTTCACACGTGTTTGCAATGCGTTCGCTAGCCCTGAACAACTTTACACGTCGCCCTCACAAAGCCTGCCAATGCGGCGCACTCTATCCTCGTACTACTGCACAGGACCAACAGTGGACTCGTGCTGCCCTCAAGAAACCTACACACTAACCCGCGCTAGTCCCCAGCAAACTTTACCACCATATTGACTCCCGTCTCCCCTTTGCAGTCTAGGGCAGACCTGACATACCCGCCCTCCGCGAAGTAAACCACGCCCAGCCCCACCCTCGCACCCTTGCTTCTCACTGACCCCACCCAACTCTCACGCAACTCCCCCACGTTGACGCCACAAACGCCCACGTTGACGCCACGCAGCCCCCCCCCACGTTGACGCCACAAATGCCCACGTTGACGCCACGCAACCCCTACGTTGACCCCACGCAATCCCCACATTGACCCCACGCAACACCCCGTTGACCGCACGCTAACCCCACGTCGACACCACGCTAACTCCACGCCTCCTTCCATTTTGTGGGACTCGTGGCTCAGGAGAGGAAGCACAGTCACTTCGTTCATGAGCGGCTGTGTGGGTTCTCTCACCTCGAGTGGATCAGACTGTGGCCTTTTGGCCAAACCCGTGACTGTTAGAGTGACTGGAGGGCAGGTGTCACTGTCGTGGGCCTGAAGCAGGAACTTGAGCTGATCCGGGCAGCAGGAACTGCTGTGGAAGCTTGACCGGCTTCCGGTAAGCGAAGATTTCAGGCCACCATCGGAGACTTGAGTCTTCAAAGGTGCTGTGGAACTAAGCCTTGAGCCTCATGTGACCTTTGGCCTCTCAGGTTCAGAGGCACACCTGACACCCTCTTTCCTTAACCTCTTCCGGACAATCCCCGTTCAAACCCAGCATCCTCTCAGCCCGGTCGGGTATTGAGAGTACTTCAGTCCGCGGCTGACGACTGCCTAGCTGGAGTTTGGAGACATGGCTGTGAGTCGCCTTCAGCGCGAGCTCCTAGAATTGTCTCAAGACCCCCCAGCCCACTGCTCCGCCGGCCCAGTGGAAGAAGATATATTCCATTGGCAAGCCACCATCATAGGGCCTGACGATAGCCCTTATCAGGGAGGAGTTTTCTTCCTCTCTATGGAGTTTCCGCACGATTACCCGTTTGAGCCACCCAAGGTTGCATTCATGACGGAAATTTACCATCCGAACATCAGCAGAACCGGAAGCATCTGTCTAGACATTCTGGGTTCCGAGTGGTCACCGGCGCTGACGGTATCCAAGGTACTGCTGTCCATCTGCTCCTTGCTTTGCGACCCCAACCCGGATGATCCTTTGGTTCCTGAAGTGGCAAAAACCTACCTGATGGACAGAACAGGCTATGAGACTATAGCTCGAGAGTGGACCCAGAAATATGCCATGTGATATCAGAATATAAGTCCATAAAGTTAACCATAATGTTAACAGTTCAGTTTTTTGGTTCTCATAAGAAAAAGTTTTTGGTTCAAAAATTTGTCATAAAAATAAAGTAACAGTTTAACCAGTTCCATGTTTTGATGAATGTTTAGTAATATATGGGGAATGGGGTATGTGCGGATATGAGAGGGAAGAAGATATGGGAGGGAAGGAGAGGAGGGGGCTTGTGGGGAGGAAAAGGAAATGGGGTAGCTGGTGAGGAGGAACAAAAGTAACTTTGGAGGGAATAGACCAATTGGAGGTGCAAGAAGCAGTGTAAGATGATTATCATCATAATAAATATTTCTATTTAAAATGGGAAAGCATGTGGCTGGGAGTTTACCATAGTGGTAAGAGTACTTGCCTAGGATGCATGAAGACCCGGGTTCGATTCCTTGGTACCACATACGTAGAAAAAGTAGGAAGTAATGCTATGGCTCAAGTGGTAGAGCCCTAACCTTGAGGAAAGCCCAAGGACAGTGCGCAGGCCCTGAGTTCAAGCCCTGGGACTGGCAAAAAGAAAAGATTGGAAAGCAGGGCTGGTTATGTGGCTTAGTGCTACAGTGCTTGCCTAGCATGCATGAAGTCTGGGTTTGATTTCTCAGTACCACATAAACCCCCAAACCCGGAAGTGGTGTAGCTGAAATGGTAGAGCACCAGTCTTGAGCACAGAGAGGCTTAGAAACAGAGCCCAGGTCCTGAAATGAATCCCCAGGATGGCCAAACAAAAAGATTAGAAAGCAAAAGAAGTTTCAGAGAGTGGAAACTTCATGATGAGCGTCTGCAGTTCTACCAACCACTAGGAAAACAAAAATGTCGGTTCTGAGGAGTTTTGAGTTTGAGCTCAAGACCTGGACTCTTTCCCCAATCTTTTTTACTTAAGGCTAGTGTTTTACCCCTCAGCCACACTCCTCTTCCACACTTGAACTTCTGGCTTCTTGCCAACTCTGCCTTTGAACCGTGATCTTTGGGTCACAGCTTCCTGAGTACCTAGAATTACAAATGTGAGCCACTGGAATCTGGCTGAGGAAAAAGCGTGTTGGGGTTTTTGTTTTGAGATAGTCTAAACGTCAGTATGCAGACCAGGCTGACTGAACTACAATACTGCTTTAGCCTCAGTACTGAGATTGTACACCTGTTCCCCATGCTCAACCACCCTGGAAAAATTTTCTAGAACTGAATATGGAAAACTAGTGCATTAAAAACCTAGTCAAGCATCCTTTTTATTCTGAAAAATAGTTTTCAAGAGACTTGGTTTTGTGTATATCTGTGTCTGTATCTGTGTGTAGATGCTGAGGCTTGAACTCACGACCTGGCCATGGTTCCTGATCTTTTGTTGAAAGCTACTGCTATAATGATTGCTCCACAGCTCCAATTCTGGCTGGACCTTACTGTCTGGGCTCATTTTGAATTGTAATCCTGAGGTATCAGCCTCCTGAGTATCTAGGATTATAGGGTAAACATATAGCCTCTATTTTGAGGTTCAGATTTAACTGGCCCCCAATTAAATGGATTAGAAGGTGCTATAAGTGACTTGTGTTTCAAACCTGTTCAACTCCCATCAGTTTGTCCATTGTGGCTCTCACCAGGGAATAGGAGCATCTCAGGATATATACATACTGATTCTAATTTCCATTTTTTTCCTCAAAACCATGTAAAGGTTGAGGTTTTAGCAGTTTGTAAACCAGAAAACACACTTTTGAAGGAAGATAGCAGAATAACAAGAATTCTTCTATTAGAGACAAATACCTTTATTAACCATAGTACCACAGGCAGAATAAGCTTCATTAATAACAGCCTTTGTCACCACAGTCCCAAAGGGGATGTGGTATAGACCAAGTGTATGCTACACGGAATAGGTTTCTGTCACAGCTGAGTTAACCAAGTCTTTGAAGAGACAGCAGCCGGCAAGCCTCTCTAACCTTTGTCCCTGAAGGAGAAATTCTTATTAACCTGGCTAGGAGACAAATGAACACTCTCTCAAGAGACCTCTGACTTCCAAGGCTGTTTGATACACAAATACATCACCAATAAAGCTGTTTTTAAAATAAAGTACATATTTTCTATAATACTGAAATTCTGCTAATCCCATTCGTACCTAACCACCAACATATTATACATTTATTATAAATTTTGGTTTACATTCTGGCAATGGAATGAGATTATTAAATATAAATCAGTAAGTACATCTGGAAGAAATTTTACATTATCTTAAACTTAAAACATTAAAAATTAATAAAATAATAAATATTAATACTCCAAGACAAATGTTGCCACGAGGTATATAGAAATAGCATGAAGAATTTTACTGTGGCACTTTTAACTGCTTGTATCCAGTTTTACAATAAAAATTGATTGTGTGAAAACATGTATGGAAAAACTGGATTCCCCCATTAAATGTACACTCAAGGATTACAAATCAGTATAATAAACAGATTATTACCATCATTACATTTAAAACATTTAATAAAATAGTCATCTAGTATTAGTGTAAGTATAGTAATTTTTAAAGCTTTAGTTTTCTAAAACTACACAATATTACAAGAAAGAAAACAATAGTAATTGCTCAGCAGGGAAAATACATGCTCAGTTTCCTATCGTTTGCCTTTCATTTAAAACAATTCATTTGCATACTGATAATGTTGACATTACATTTTCAGTGTGAGATGGTCTCTGAACTGAGAGCACAAGAAAAGGAAAGTCTAGGGCTGAGAGCATGGCCTAGTAGTAAAGTATTTGCCTAACATGGGTTTGATTCCTCAGTACCACATACACAGAAAAGACCGGAAATGGTGCTGTGGCTCAAGTGGCAGAGCAGTAGCCTTGAGCAAATATGTCCAAGGGCAGTGCCCAGGCTCTGAGTTCAATCCCTGAAACTGGCAAAAAAAATCTGGAAATGCCTACTTAAATATACTGTGCTATAAATTACAACTGATTTCCTATTGGATTTTAAAAACATTTTAGCTTCTAATTGAAATTTTTCTTCCTTTGAAACTTGCTTTGAGAAATGTAAGCTTAAATTTTTGTATCTCACCTCTAATATACGCTTTGAAGGGTGATTATAGTTTTGTTGGGAAAATACACATTGTAGACTTTTTTTTAAAAAAAATCTAGATTTAAACAGCCAGTAAATATATGATGAGTCTTGTCTTTATAGGAACCACCAATCATTAATATTACAGCTTGAAAGTTTGGGTATATACAAAAATAATTGATATTTGCTAATATTTAGCTTTGCAATATTTTTATGTGTAAAGCTAATAAAAGATACAATCATCAATAATGTAGCTTTCCTTCATTTCATGACTAAAGCTTATATGATTTTATGCTGATCTCATCATGCTCATTATTTTAATTCTAGTTATTAATGTATTATTACGTTAAATATTTCTCCTAAAGCAAGTGATTATCTATGAAACTCTTTGGCATAAAATGTATCAACGCTTTATCCTTTTGAATTTTAATATGTCTCTAATGAGACCAAAAAGTCCTATGTCATAATGATAAAGGTTACGGATTCTGGAGTTATCCATCTGGATTATTAGTGCTTAAACAGAAATATATTAGTTGTTCTCTCTGAACCTCAGTTCCTCAATTGTTAAAAAGGAATATTAATAGTTCATATGTCATGATTTATGTATGAGAGGAGAAAGTGTCTTGAATATCACAATAACTCAATATTGATTGTTATTAAAGGCTGCCTTTTCTTTTTCTTTGTATTTTTGCAGCTGGGTTGGCCAGATGTTACAATTGGCATATGGTTCTTCCTTTGGAGATGCAGCTGCTAATGCAGGTAAGGACTACAACGTCCCATCAGTTAAAAACTTACAACTACTTAAAGATAATAAAAATAAACAATTTAAAAATTAATGAAATTTTAAAAATTAATAGTACACTTAAGAAATAGAAAATAACTTTTTCAAATATGTAGCATTTACTGAATAGCATTCAAAATTTTAATTTCTAAAACTGGGCTTATTAGAAAAAATGGGCTAAATTCTGTGTGATGTTTTAGAGAGATCACTGAATTCTTAAATTAGAAAACATTTTATGCTTACTTTGTTTCTTATGTCTTTCACCACATAAGTAAAAATATAAACAGTTTTCTGGTCCTTGTAACAGAGATTCCACAATCATAAATGTCACGAGTCATTTCTCTCTACGCCTTTATAAAATTTTGCATACAAATACTTTACTTTTCTATGTGAATAATTTCCAGAGGGAAAAAATAAAGATAGGTTAACCTAATTCATATAACTCCTCAAATTACAGAAAACCCTTAAAACCAATAAATACCACTTCATCACTCTTACAGAAGAATCTGTTGTAAAGTGATTGAATGATCAAAGAAATGCTGATATATGTTCATTAATTTTCTAGCAATTTAAATATTCTTTCATGTAATCTAGAAAGTAAAGGAAAAAAGGTTTATGCAGAACTATCAAATGCATTTTAATTTACGTATTCATTGAAAACAAGTATAAATGAATCATAGATTCTAATATTTATAGATAAAAGGTCACACTACAGTTTTATTTCAGAATTAGAATTTTTCATGTTTAGAACAAAATTACAAGATGTGAATAAATAAATTAACCATATTTCTTTAAAAGGAATTACTTTTCAGGGGTGTCTCATGCTTTTAATCCTAACTAGTCAGGAGGCTTAGATTTGAAGGTCAAGGTTTGGAGCCAAATTAGGCATGACATTCTTATCTCCTAATAATGTAAGAAAAAAAGAAAGAAAAAAGTAAGAAAGGAAGGAAGGAGAGGGAGGGAGGGATGGAGGGAAGAAAGGGAGAAAGGAAGGAAAAAAATAAGGATTTGGAAGGGGCTACCAGCAGCTCATGACCTACTCAGGAGTCTGAGGTTTGAGACCAGCCCTAGTAGAAAAGGAGACTCTTATTTTGAATTAACAGCCGAAAGCCTTAGATGGAACTATGACTCAAATGGTAGAACAATAGTCTCTAGTGAAAAACAAAGAGACAGCACATAGGATCTGAGTTGAAGCCCTAGTATCAGCATAAAAAATGAGCTATTTCAATGATGACGAATGAAAAAAGCATACCTCCACTCATCACTGTTTCTCTAGTTGCCTTTATTTCCCTTATCTCAAAATCAGTGCTTGGATAGATCAGAAAGCAATATCTGAAGAAGGAGTACTAGAAGGGATGAATATAATGAAAGTATATCACATGCGTGTGTAGAATCATCATCATGAAATGTCTGTATAATTAATTTAATACTAAAGAGAAGAAAATTAAATAAATTTTAAATATGACTGATAAACTCTCAGATGTATCACTAGAATTTTTTGTATAACTACAATTTTCAGACTACTTATTACACTGGCCACTGCAGGTAGACTCTATACTAGAAGGAAAGGAATAAAAAATATTTTTTTATCTGTCATCTTTTTTCTGTTCAAACTATAGCACACATTTAAGGCTGTCAATGTTTGCCAACATTTGAATTCACGGTTCAAACACAGAGCCCTATCTTTTCTTACAGAATACAGGCGCATAGGTGCTATGATATATGCAAACTGCGTTTTGTCTCTGAAGAGAGATTTCCCTGTGCTTTGGTGCAACAACTGCCAGGAAGCAACTACTGTAAGTACTATCAGCATTTCAACATTGATCAGCAACAGCCAAACATACAAAAGTCAAATTTCACATTACCTGCTCAGGAAGTGTCACTGTAGCTTAAGTGATAGAGGCTACAGCCTTAAGTAAAAAAGCCCGCTGAGAGTGAAAGCTCCTGAGTTCAAGCCTAATTTCCAGCATACACACACACACACACACACACACACACACACACACACACACACACGCATACATTGCACACACATCTCTTTAGGAATTTTTAAAGTGCATTTATGTCACAATTTGATTTCTATATAATGTACCTTTAATGTGAAAATAAATACCCCTTCTAGAAAATGTAATAGTAGGATTCAAAAAAAAAATAGCGAAAGAAGGGAGATAATAGTCATCTCTTCATCTTGCTGCACTAAATGATCAATACTAGTGTAATAGGTGGGAATGTAAGACATGCACATTTTCCTCTTGGAACGCTGACAAAATGATAATAACATAAGATAGGGTAAAGAATTATAATTTCAAGAAATAAATTATTCATATACTTAATTCTAAATTTGAAATTATTTCAGAAATCTATTTACAACTTCAGAATATCTTAATTTATTTCCTTCATATTTTCAGAAAAATGCATTGTAAAATTAAAAACAACCACTAAGTATTGCTATCATTTAATTCTAAAAACTATTATTTTTCAAGTTAATATTTTGTATTTCATGCTGTATTAAAGATGAGTTTAGTGTCTCTCAAAATCTTCTTCCAACATTTTTTTTGCCTTTGTCTGGTAAATGTTTTAGGAGGGAAATTTGTCTATTCAGAAGCTTTACAGTTTAATTTTGAGGAGTTGACAATGTAAGATCTTTGTCATTTAATTAGCATAGACTTTCCCCCAGAATATTTTCACAAAGTGACCCTAAAACAATGTAAGTATTCTCTTAAAATTGCTATGTATTAAAGTGCTCTAGGGAAAAACTAAATGAAACATAATTCTAGATTTCCAGGAATAAAAATTGGTACGGCAACTTTGAGAAATTTTCTAGCTAAATCAGAGTCACTCTGAGGTACATACCTGGAGAGGATGTACACATTCTGTCCAAACACTTTGAAATAAATGTTCAAAGTATCATTTCTTTTCTTTTCTTTTTTCTTTATTTTTCTCTTTCTTTCTCTCTTTCTCTCTTTATTTCTCTCTTTCTTTCTCTCTTTCTTCCTTCCTTTCTTTTTTTGTGGGTCTTGGGTCTGGAATTATGGGCCTGGGCGCTGTCCCAGAGCTCTTCAGCTCAAGGCTACTGCCCTACACCTGAGCCACAGCCCCTCTTCCCATTTTCTAGTGATTAATTGGAGTTAGAAGTCTCACGTTCTTTATTGCCCGGGTTGGCCTTGAACCGCAATCCTCAGATCTCAACATCATGAGTAGCTAGGATTACAGGTGTGAGCCACCGCACCTATCTCAAAGTATCATTATTTCTAGTAGCAAAAAGATGGTAAAATCCTAAATCTATATCCACTAATGACTGGATAAACAAAATGTGACATATTCATATACAGAAACATTATTTGACTGTAAATGTAATTTAAGCATCAATACATGAAATAAAATGGATGAACCTTGAAAATATTATGCTATGCCAGACACAAAAAGACACAGACTGTGTGATTCTACTTATATGAAAACCCCAAGAAGAGGCAAAGTATTGAGGCAAATAGTAGTTAAGTAGTAGGTCTGGAAGTCAATTAACTATAATTCTTTTGAAATTAATATCTGAATCATCTCCAACTTTTTTCATTTTTATTAATGGCTTCCAAAGCCTCTGGTTTTCACCATGATTGAAAGTTATTGGTTTTCACAAAGTGTATTTTTCATATATTTTTTCATTGAGTAAATGATCTTAAATTGCTACAAGCATTGGGTTAATTTCTAGAGCCTTTAAAAAAGTTGATTGTGCCATTCTGCCAGTTTCTCATTGTTTTTATAAAGGAGAATGTTCAAAGATCCTTATTCTCCCATTTTTTGCTGATGCTTTAGGATTACTTTTATGGATGAGGAAACTCTTCCAAAATTAGCTGATGGTGATAATGGTGGTGTTTGTAAGGCAATGAGAATCTATCTATCTATCTATCTATCTATCTATCTATCTATATGTTTGTGTATTTATACATACGTATATATACATATATAGCAACATTGGATTGCATAGCACCAAAGAATGATTAGTATATATAAATTTTGTTATAAATATTATTCTTTATATATCATTATATGTACTAAGCATGTCAGTAGATGACTATTATTTAAAATAGTTTATTATACTCACACATTTTAAAGGAGGAGATATGACATGACATGGGGTAGCACCAAAGTCACAGAAATGAAAAAAATGAGCTACTTTGAATGATTTCAGTGAGATCTAACAAGTGCATAATTGCTCCCCATAGTTACCTGGTCTGTGGCCTTGGTGCCCTTTGAACAGGCAAATAGAGGCCAGAGTGTGAAGTAGCTAAATGCATGATATATAGGTTAGCTGGGTTTCATTTGAAAGATGGGCTTCTAGGCAAGTTATTCTTTGCAGAAACTGGCTGTCCCTAAGAGGGGCAATCTCTCTGAGATCAACAAAAACCTAAATGTTAAAGCAATAGAAAATGCGTGACATGGTTAATATGATTATTTGTGTATAAACATCTATGGATGAAATTTCTCAGAGACTTTTTTTCTGTTTTTGTCAGTTGTGGGGCTTGAATTCAGGGCTTGGGGGCTGTACCTAAGTTTTTTTCCCCCTCAAGGCTAATATTCTACTACTTTTGAGCACTACATCACTTCTAGTTTTCTGGTGGCTAACTGGAGATAAGAGTCTCACAGTCTTAATTGCTCCCACTGGCTTTAGATCACAATTCTCAGATCTCAGTCTCCTGAGTTGCTAGAATTACAAGAATGATAATCAGCAACTAGCTCTCAGAACCTTTAATGAACTCCTATACGTTATGAATACATTATGAAGCTCCAAGGGAGAAGTATATATAATTTTGCCATGGAATTTGCCATGTAGAGTCATTTTTGTTGGGGAAGGGGAACAGATGTGAATCCTTAGATGAGGTTATATGATTTTCACACTACAAAATAGATTTCTTATATTTCTTAATTAATTTGGAGTATGTCTATACAGTGCAATTCTTTCCTTGGACATATTGTTCTCTAGTGCAGTTCTTATGAGCTATAGGATTAAAAGGTGTCAAAAGGAGAAGGCTATTAAATGTGTCGATAAAATGCAATGAACTGTTTCTTTGAACTTGAATATTCTTTCAGATTGTTTCAGTGAATCCAAACTTCGAATACAGACGTGCTCAAAATATTACTGATGAGTTCATTTATTTCCGTCCTATTGATGAGGAAATTCGGGAAAAACTCAGAAGACAAAAACAACAGAA
Source organism: Megascapheus bottae (assembly GCF_031878675.1). Classification (NCBI taxonomy): domain Eukaryota; kingdom Metazoa; phylum Chordata; class Mammalia; order Rodentia; family Geomyidae; genus Megascapheus; species Megascapheus bottae. The sequence goes on from NC_143547.1 coordinate 54,325,156, forward strand.
AGCAACAATGGCCTCCTACCACCAACATGCCCATCAATACACTCGAGAAGGTATCCATCAGAGGGACCTGGGGAATATGAGTCAGGTGGTGATGGTTACCACCCCCCCACTAACAAAAGAGTTAGAGAGCGTTGCCCTTATAAGACCAAAAACATCAGGGCTTCTTCGCCTAGAGAAAATGCCAGTTAATTCTTCAGGGGTCCCAGAATCTCAACGCTTAGACGTTACAGGAATTGCCAGTCCAGAGGAAAGGGGGAAAGGCACCGCAATACTTGTTGCTGGTGTGCCTGGAAAGGAGATAGATGATACAGAAATTCCAACTTTGAAATTCACTGGGCTTATACACCTGGAGGCTTTAATAAATAAATGTTCACCATCCTCAGAATACAGTCGCCCAAGAAGCCCACGAAATCTATGGCTGGAATCTCCAGAAAATGCAGAGTCCCCAGGAAGTGATGATTTGGAAGTAGCAAGAAGCATGATTCCTCTTAGAGAAAGATCCATCTTTCGCCGTTCCTGGGCAGAACTCTTAGACGCACCACTGAACAGTGAAGGGCTCCATGTTCTCGAAACTAGTCCCACTGAAGAAGAAAGAGATAATGGCTACTTCCAACTATCACCATATGCCAATCAAGCAACCTCCCCACCCACAGATAGCCATCTCCAGTCTTTGCAAGGGCCTTTCCCATTGCTGCCCCAGCGTCCTAAACTCCAGAGGCAGCGCAGTAATAGCCTGCCCTCATACAAAATTGGCAGGAGCCAAAATGCAAATGCATCTGAGTTAAAATCAAATCCTAACGACACACGCTTCTTCCAAAGTGATGATAATTTGCTTGCAGCAGGTAAGTACTTGTACTTGTTATAACTCCTTTTGTAAATTATGTATATCCATACAAATAGACTCATTAGTAAATGATTATCAAGCAATTGGGAATCCATTTCTTTTCATCCCATAAAGCATCAACATTTTCTAGGGGAATTGTCATAGTCTGACTATAAGCTGGATAAGTTCATTCATAAAATAATTGCCCTCTAATACACCCATTTCCCAGTAACTAAAAATTAAGGGTTTAGGCTAGAAATTTAATGGTGTAATAGATATGATCCTACTAGATTACAAGAAATTTTCCCAATTTGTTCCTATTAATTAACCTTGTGGCTAAAAAGTATAAATTAATAAATGTATCACTAATACTATATGCTATACCTGCTTAAAGATAATATTAATGGAAGAACTTAAATATTTATATATTTAGTATGTATTTTTAAATATATTTTATAATGTATTCTAAAATCCTACATTGCAATTTATTACTAACTGAAGAGTAACATTTTTCTTTCATCACTACAGCTATCTAAATATATGCAAACATGCTGTTAGGAACAGATAAACTATTACTTCTGAAGTCGGAAAGAAATTTTCCCTTTTAACTTAAAATAGAAGTCCTTAACTTTATAAAAAATGTATCAGTTGGAAATATATCAGCTAACAGTATGATTCAAGTGGTAGAATGCCTGTCTACTAAGTGCAAGGTCCTGAGTTGAAACCCCCAGGATATTCTATTGAAGTAATGAATAGAAGACTGTTTTTAGAGAAAAATCCAAAATCTAACCCAAAACATGTTCTGGAAATCATGATTTTTGACCAACTATAATATTCCTTTTTCTACACATATTTAGAATTCTATGAAATCATCATTTATCAGACTAAAAATTAAGCAGAACCCAAAGTCAGCTAAACACCCTCTTGAAATTGACTCAGCCTCCGTCTAGCATTGAATATTCTTAAGAATTTTCAAAATCCTGGTAATACCCATTTTTTCATTAAACTCTTTGATTTGTTTTTCCTATCAAATTCTTGATGGCACTAATTACTCATATTTTAAAATGAATGAAACTGTTGATAAAATACCTTTGTTCTTAAAAGTCCTTAAGCCACTGACTATAATTTCTCTTTAGCTAACATCTATATCCTCCTCCAACCATAGTGGTATTCACGTTCGTTTTTTCACTTCTGTTTTGACTCTATGCCCCAAATTCTGGCTATTGTGAGAAATTTTGACATTTTTTCTGCATTTTTCAAACTCAAATATGAAGATAATTTTCTAATGAAAAAGTTCCATACGATGGTTGCATTGCCATATTATATATCGTTCCTGTTTATTCATCATTTCTTGTCAAAATTGAGATCTGTTTTCAATTATTTAAAACTGACTTCTGTTTTTGCCATTTAGAAAACGTTAAAAAGGGAGACAACATTCAGAAAGCTTGGCAAAAGCCCACTTTGTCAACTTTTGGAGAGCAAGCTGCTATCAATCCAAGCTTTAAGAATTTTGCAAAGCTGCGTGCCACTGGACTTCCTAATGCTCCTGCTGGACTTGCCAAGGACAATGTTGGAATTCCCAAGAATACTGCCAGTAATGTCTCTATGGTTTGTGTTGGAATTCCCAGGCCCAATCCTGAAATTCTCTACAATAATGCTAGAGTCCCCATGGGTAATCTTCAAATTCCTAGAGGCAGTGGTGGAATTCATACAGGCAGTGCTTTCAGAGGTCCTGTGGATAACGTTCAAACTCCCAGGCATAATGTTAGAGCTTCTGCACAGAATGTATCCTCTGCACTTTCTGAGCTCTCAAAGATTGGTGAACACCAATTATAAAAATTGATGTCCTACAAAAGTCCAGACAGTCAAAGAACCTTATCAAAAAACATTGAATATCATAACTAAATCTGACAAGCTACCCAAAATACTAAATGTGACAATACAGGAAATGAATATAATTACAGTTATTGTGATAGTCTTTATCATAATGTTTGGAGCTAAACTAGAGTTCACTTACTAGTTTATTCTGTGTATCAACTATACTTAGTTATGGGATGATCTGCTGGGAATGGGTTGTATACAAATAATATGCTAACTTCTTTGAGTTTTGATGTCTATGTGGCAATATGGTATTTTTTGATCTAACACTAACCAAGATACCAACAAACCAACCAAGAATATTGTACATCTAAAAAGTTCAGTAACTTTTGGTCTTATTGGACATTTTGCTGAACAAATGGAAGTTATCGCATAGGTATTAACATTTATCTGGATGGTTACAGCTTAATGTCCAAAATATCTGTTAACTAAAATCTAAGGAATCAAGTGATTTGAAAGTTATCAAATACAGAGATTCTCCAAAATATCTAGAGAGGACCACTATAAAAAGATCACTAACAAGAATATTTGACTATCCATTCATGTTTTTGTGACACGTACCGGGCAAAATTGTAAATATTTGCTGGAAGCCTTAAAATACAAGGAGACAACTAACTGTAGAACTGTAAATAGCATTTGTGCTTGTGATGTAAATAATAGTAGTAAGATGACACTAACAGCACCACAGGATGCCTAAAGTATTGCATGCTAAAAATACTTTGTTTTGAACATTAATTTTGTTTATTCCTCCCAACACTAAATTAGTTTGGCATGAAAAGATGCAGGAGAGAAAGGAAAAATTATTGAAATATTTTACTCAATTTCTGGGTAAGATGCCTTTTTTCCGAGAGAAGAAGATGGCTTTTCATTGGCCCAGTTGATCAGCACATTATTAAACTTACATAAGCATAGTTTTCTGTAAAATGTAGTTTTCAAGAACAATTAGCTCACAAACCCTTTAAGATAGATCAAGTATAACTGGAAGGTAATGAGATTAACTCATCAATTATATGAGGAAATGGTCTCATTGCCTTATATTCATACATAAAATTTGTGCTGAGTTTTAGGGCATATGGGCCAAAATTCAATTTGTACATTTAAATTTTCCACTTTCCTGTATAATGGTAGCTGTTGTTTTTACAAAACCAAGGGCAAATCAAATAATAGGTTACCACATAGCCCTTTATTATGTGCCTTAACACATAGTACAAGGGGTGGTAATCTGTGGTCTAAGGGCGACTCTTGCCCATTTGTAGGGTCCATTTGGCCTTTGAGGAAGGAGGTAATGAGGCTGGCTAGCCTCCCTCTTCACTCTCCCTGTTTCAGCATATGCTTACTGAACCAGGGATTTGGCCTCAGAAAAAAAAGGAAAGGTAGTGAGATTTCTTTCTCCTACTTCTTTTCAACCCAGAAGATGGGATATCATTTCAGACTTGAGTTACCTGAACTTGCGTAGGGTGGCAAAACCACAGAAGTACTGGAAGGATACAAACTGCCATGCTTCAATTACTGCCAATGCCTGACTAAGGACAAAAACCAAAGTGACAGATCACCTTGTTTAACGAATAGTCTATATTCTATATGCTCTATTGTCACACTGACTTTGTTGAAACAGAACTACTGCATTCTGACCTTCAAGGGGAACCACCTTGAGAATGAAAGCATAGTAAAGCCAGGTGGAAACTCAGAGATAATTTCCTAAGAACTAACATTTACCAAAAGCAAGTGAAAAGAAAGACCACAAAATTTTGTTCAATTATATACAACACTGATATGTATATATATATATATAAAAATTGAAGACAGTCGGTAAACCACCAACATTGTCAACAGCAACAAAACCTTGCTAAGTGAGTGTCATTTCTCATGCTTTAAAATCCATATAATTTTTGGTACTGTGTTTAGTGGCTTAAACTTTAAATATAAAAATCTGTAAAATAGCCAACTGATTCCTGTAAAAATCAAGAAATTAAATGAAACTATTAGGCAAAATAAATCAAATAGAAAGATTGTCTAAGAAGATGATACTGTAGAGAAAGTTATTTATAGCACCATAATTTTACAAAAGAAAGAGTAAACAGCATGCATTTTGTTCAACAAGGAAAAATAATTACAAAATTTATAAAAATTGAATCTGAGATTGTTTTTTTGAAATAATGAAAATTTGCAAATCTGAGGGCATAGTGGTGAACAAAGATTGTAATCCATTTCCAGACTTCTTGTTCTTACCAAAAAAGAAATATATTAAAATTACATATATGTATTACCTATACATTTTAACACAGCCCCTAAAAAATAAAAAATACTAAAAATTAATAAATGGGATAGGGTAGGAGAACTGAAATTTTCCTGTGTATTGTACTGTGCAAGAAAGAACAGTTATAAAACAATAGGTATTTCACTACTTAAATACCATGATTAGCTAGGTTCTTTCCTTCTAAGTTCTTTTCCTGTCCACTGAAAATAAAAGACAAATGCTAACTTTGAAGATTTTCTGCATCCAATTCTTGATTATATTAAAATTATTTTCATCTTCCAATTAAAATATCCAATGTTGTTCAGATAATTCCATATGATTTTGGTTGATGTAAGAATTAGCAGAAAAATCAATAATTTTCCTTACCAAATTAAGCAAATGGAAAAAAAACATTTTCCTAAATGGGCAAGAATTGCCACAATCCCCCACTCCCCACCCCACCCTCATCTCCTGAAACCAAAAAAGAGTATAGTATTTAAGCTACCTACATTGAAGTCCACATAGTGTTGGGGAAATATCTCTCAAAGCATTTGGTTGAACTCAAAATACTTTCAAAGAATCCCAAGTAGATATATCATCCATATGTCACTGTAACTTGTACATTAAAATGAAGAAATTACAGCCATTCATAAAAGATATTTTTTAAATATTTTAAATGGTCGGTCTATAATTAGAAAGTAAAACAAATATTTGAAGATTTATGCATGTATAGTGAAACAAATGAACTATTATAAAATTAAAATATGCTACTTTATAAAAATATCCCTTCCTTCCTTTTGATCTTCAATTTAACTGTGACTGAATATACAATGGGATTTTAAAGAATGAGATGTTATAGACAATGCATTATTTCTTCAAAAATCCATTTAATAGTTGATCATCTTCATTATTTGCATGTAACATTTCCATCTGCTGATTATTCTTTAAGTATATTTTAGAAGTGAAAATTCAAAATCTAGCAAAGTGCTTTTAATAAATAAATAGAATATAAAGTATATGTGCCTTGTTCAGTAAACATTTTAAGAGCAGAGAGCCTTGCTGGTATAACAATCTTGTAAAATATGAGAGGAGAAACTAAGAAAATGTACTGGTATTGTGGGATGTATTAATACCAACAGCGAAGCTTTTAAATAAGTCAGCTTCAGTAGTTTTATCCCTAAGGTTTATGTGATCTCATGATGCTAATCTCACTCTTTATATACATCCTACATCTTAACTCTTACTATACTACAAGCTTTACCTGATTCCACCACTCACCTTTCCTCATACTCTCCACACCCTAGCCCCACTTCATCCCCAACCTTTTCCCCACCCTTGCCTCAATGTGTGCATATCTTTCTCCCCTTCTTCCTTGCCCTATCCAACTCCACACTCACGCTCTCTCAGCTTTTTTTCACTTACCTTATTTGCTCTTCGCACCCTATCCTTCTATCTATTCCTTAGACACACTCTTCCTTATATGCTCCTTTCAACTTTTCCTATACCAAGTTTCATGACATTTTTAACCCTTCCACTCCAACTTTAATCACAACTCTTCTCTACTGACTATTTGTAATCAGGATTCAAATAAAGACTAACACGAAGACTTTCAATAAAATAAAGGTATTTATCTCATTCTTTCATGATTTATCACAAGCCATGTTATCCCAAATGATAACATCCATAATAACTACATAATCATGTCAAAATGTAGGGGACTGAATACCATGTACCCGCAAAAAGGAATCCTTGATATGAAAAAATAGGCTGGTGCATGCCTGTTTTTCAGAGTTTAGAACAAATTAAGCCTATAGTTTTAAGCCCTTAGCTAATTTAGTTAAAAGTTATTTTAAGGGGCCGGGAGTTTGGCCTAGTGGTTAAAGTGCTTGCCTAGCATGCATGAAGACCCGGGTTCGATTCCTCGGTACCACATACATAGAAAAAAGCCAGAAGTGGTGCTGAGGCTCAAGTGGTAGAGTTCTAGCCTTGAGAAAGTCCAAGGATAGTGCTCAGGCCCTGAGCTCAAGCCCAGGACTGGCAAAAAAAAAAGTTATTTTAAATTTTAAATGAATGTTGAATGATCCAAATGTTTCCTTTTCATGTATCATAAATGACCTCTCACTTAAAGGTAGCAGTCATTTTAGGCTCTTTAAATAAATGAACAGAAATACACTACCAATTTCCTCATCTAAATTGTAAAATATGTTAATGATAAAAGATAAAATATGCACTTTGTGAGTTTAACTAGAGCATATTTTTGCTATTAAAAAGTAATATTTTAAGAGTTTATTTTTGAAGCTGAATCACTTCTAGTAGATTTCATTCTTATTCAACAAGTACCCACCTACAAACCAAGTTCTCTATTCTTATACATATATTAGAATATAATAAATAATCTTCAAAATAAAACTCACTTTAAAAGTGCAGTGACATTCAAAATTATAATATTAAACTGTGATAGAAATATTAACAGCTAATAGTATTAATTTGCCCCCAAAAGCACAATCTTGAATTTAATCATGAAGATGTTAACCAATTTTCACAATTCTTTCATAATGATATCTAGTCATTTAAAACTACACATAAATTAGAGATTTTGACATTGAAGAATAATACACTGTCCAAAGTTCATTTCTTTAGCCTAACTGTATAATGAGTTAATGCCAATACATGTGCAGTACTTAGCAGGATTCAAAACAGTATGAGAAAAATTCATTTTAAAAGTAGTATTAATTTAAAAGTCTCCATTAATATGAAAATTCAGTAAAATACACCTCTCCACATTACACCTTCCCAAACTTTTAAGCTCATCAATTCTTCTAATCAAGTATTTCAGTTTGTTGTGACTATGTCCAGTATGTTTCAAATAAGTGACTGCATATTTCTCTTTAGCTACATTTATCATCAGTAAGTAGAGGATAATTCTGTTTTAGGGTGGATAAAGCTTTTCTGTGATTACAGATAATCAATCAGAACTAATGCCATGCTTTAAGAAATGGATTTGGTATATATTGTAAGTTTAAATTTCCACCTGCTGAAAATGAAAAACAAAACTTGGTTTTATTTTCAAGAAAAGGACACTAAATAAAGGCCACTGGCATTGTGTAAAACATTTCACATTTTACCTTGATACTATAATCGAGTTTTGAATATGTGTATTGTCATTAATTGGTGGCCATTGTTGACTTCTGCCTCATTTACTAAATACTGTGATGTGTTTAAAACAGTGTACTATTCAAGGTGATATTTTAATAAATATGTGACATGTGTACCTTGGGCTGTACTGTATCTTTAAATAATGTGTGGTGTAGGTGGATGTAAATATGATACTTTCCTTTATTCAGGGGTTGAACTACTGCAGCACTAGACTATAGAACTGCTGGTGCTCGATCTATAAGATTATGCTAATCTTGCCAAATTCACTACAGATTTTTAACATATTAATTAATATTCAAAGAATACTAAAGAGGGGTAATAGCCATTTAAAAGTTAAATAATCTTATTTCTTGAGCCAAATCCACCTAACATATATTAGGAGTATCTTCAAAAATCAGAATCAGAATTAATGCTGTACCTGCTTGGCAGCTAAAACTTTTGTCCCATACTCTTTTGCTCAAACACAGTGACATTATTTGGCATGTTCAGTTTGGGATCTTCACCTGTGTCTTTATGGGAGTGTGTACATACATGTACAAGAGACAAAGAAGGAAATTGGGAAATGTATATTTACAGAAGAATCCCCGTTTATATTTAATCATTAATAGTTTGACAGTATTTTTTCTTAACCACCAAAGAAGGGTTAAAGTGTCCTAGATAATTATTTTAAAACATTGATTAGTCAACACCCAATATCACTTCATCTACATGTATAGTATAAACCTGTGGTTCAAAACTTTGCTCTGCTAAGTTGGCAGATAGGAGTAGAGATTGCAAGTATTGACTTTAGTGTCAAACTCAGGAATAAAATTAGAAAGGACAACTAATGATTGGTCTTATATATTGAACATCTTTAGTTTTGTTTCTAAATGTCAAAAAATATTTAGTTTGTTATTATTTAGATAATGAACTCTTCTGGAATAGAAGCTTGGTAAATCTTAGAAACCAGAATACCAGAAATGATTGATGCCACAAAAATAAAAAAATTAATACTCTCCCCTCTTCCATCTTGAAAACTAAATTTCAACTCCTGGATAATGGTATTTCTTCTAAATATTTTCAGTTCTGTATTTGTACCATGTTGAAACTTGTACTCTAGGTTATATAACCTCTACATATTAGCTGTGTCTTTCTTCTTCCAGTGAATTGTGACACTGACTGGTATTGATGTCATTTTGGTTTTGCCAATTACCTTGTTAATATTTTGTGTGTAATAAAATTTGATGGTAAATGTCACTGTGTCATCCTCACTACACATATATTTCCCAATACATAAAAATGATGTGTAAGGTGCATTAAAAATGTTTTAAATGCTCTTTTTCTAACACATTAATCTGCTGAAAAAGTATATATTTGGCTCAATTGTGAAAGTAACATATTTCTGACTAAATTCAAATTTGTCTTTTGCTTTGTAAACGTCATTTGTAAATTTATATTTCAATAAATGGTGTCATCTGCATTCAGATTCTGTGTTTTCTATTTTATTCATTTTAAAACATCCAACAGAAAGTTCTCTTTTTCAGATATGGTTAAGTCAGGAAAATAATAATCTTTTAACTATCTGAATGCTTGAAAACCATACCCCACAAGGTAGTATAGCTCTCTAAAAACTGAATTTAAGCACATAGACGACAATACTCAGTAGGAAGCAGGAAGCAGAGATCCTACAGTGTGTCATGCCTTGGGTTCAATTCTTCAGAACCACATACAAAAAAAAAAAACAGAACTGGTACAGTGGCTCAAGTGGTAAAGCACTAGCCTTGAGAAAAGACAAGGACAGTGCCCATGCCCTGGGTCCAAGTCCCAGGAGTGGCAAAAAAAAAAGCTAGAACAAAAACTATGTGGCTAAGGAATAGAGAGAAGTTGTGGGGGAAGTAGTTTGGAAGATAAAGAGGTCTCTGAAAGCGGGGAGAAGGCAAAGGTGAGTAGAATCCAAACCCCTTCCCATAGTGCCCATTGTGATTCATAACAATAGCCTTCCTACCAGCCCCTTCCACAGATCCACACCCCCAAGATGCCTACCAGCAAGGGTGAAGTCAGCACCACTAACTGAACCAGCAAATTCAGCCTTCCAGTCAAACTCTTGCACATACTATGGGGGGGGGGGCGGCAAGCCCAAGTGGATCCGAAGCAGTACCATCCCTGAAGAGGAGCAGGACAAACCTATCTTCAACAATCAGGATCTTCCAATCCGAAGACAGCAGGTAGCTTCATAATATGATCACACAGCATTTGCGTCCTGATGGGTCACAGGTTTCAAATACTGCAGATAAATGCAAGGAAGTAAGGATGCTGAATTGCCACCATCAATTTGGTTGTCAGCCTAGAGTCCCACTAACATGGTAAACAGCTGGGCATGAGCAGAGGGTAAAATTTGAATTTTTGTACTTTGATTTCCCATTGCTCTTCCCACTATGATCATGAATCCCCTACAGTGTGAGTCTCTGATTTCTCCCTTCACTCCAATTGATTCTCCAACAAAGGCTGTCCTAAATCAATGGAACTGAAAATGGTGGAGGTGAAGGGAGTGTTAGAGGAGATGCACCAAAAGTTCAGAGAATCAGGTAGTGTCAGTTTCTTGAGGATAACTTGCAGTGTCTGCTGTATATCTCATACATCTTTCCCATAAGAGAAAGTCCAGGTGCCACTTGAGTCAACAAATACTGTGCAGCACAACCTTAGAATCTTGTGAAGAGTGGATGAAATGTCTTGAAAATGCCAGTAAATATATGGGAATTGAACACAATAGAGATTCCATGTAGAAGAGGAACAATTACCTACAGGAATGGGCAGGAAGCAAGTTGGCTGCCTTCTCAAGTAATAGTGGTCTCTGGCCCAAGGTGAGGCTGTCCTTAAGTTGGAAGGCCAGAATTCAGATTGCTCAGCCCATAGGCCCACCTTTGTTCTGCCCAGTGGGAAAGCATAGCAGGGTAGCTGGCAGGTATTTGTGTATAGAGAATATTCAGGACTGACGTTCCCTCCTCCCCCAACCAAAAATAGGCCTCTTCCCACAGGTTGCCATCGTAAATGGAAAGGTGGTAGGCAAAATGAGAGAAAGAGAACAGGAAAGTACTATACTGAGGGGAGGTTGGAGGGGAGATGGAAAAACAGCTTGGATTTTATGTGTGTGTGTGTGTGTGTGTATGTGTGTGTGTGTGTGTGTGTTGTAGTTGTGTGTAACTTTAAGTACTTTTACTTTTTTGGGGGGTGGGGGAAATTCTGGAGATTGAATTCAGGGCTTGGCTGCTGTCTTAATTAGCTTTTTGTGCAATGCTATCACTCTACCACTTGAACCATACCTCCACTTCTGGCATTCTGATGGTTAAATGGAGACAAGACATGTGCTTTAAAAAATAATAATATTTGTAGGTTTGGGCTTGGAAATGTCCAGGAATGAAGTACAGGAACTTGAGACTGTTGCTCCTTTATCTGACTTTATAGTATTGTCCTCAAGACCCTGTGTAGCAGCCCCCCAACCTTCCAGTTACCTGGAGCTAGCTCTGGACCTAGTGGCCTCCAGATTTGCCCAAGAAAAACTGGACCCTTCCCTTTGTTCTAGCTCTATTCACACATAGTCTCTTCCCTAGTAGTCCCCACCTAACATCTGTAAATTGTAAGGTCCTCAGGGTGCAGACACCTCCTTCCTCCTGTTTAAGTTTCCGCCCAGTATCTGTGTTACCAGGTAACTGGCACACATGGAGGCAGTTATCACTCTCTTCTCTGAGATGACATCCTGGACTGCCCCTGTCACGTGGATCATGAGAGTTTCCCAGGCTCTGAGGTCACATCCACAATCGGTGTGGACACACATTTCCTTCCCCTAATTGGCCACACCTTCTCTCCACCCCTACCCTATTGAAACCCAGGCCAGGCAGCAAACCATCCCTTCAGCCACATGCCCATCTCCAACATGGCAGGGGGATTCAGCAGGCCGGGGGTGGAGGGAACCATCAGTTGGGGAAAATATTTCTCTTTCTTCCTGAAGGCAGTGTGGTAGTTTCTTCCAACATAACCCAGGTAACTGGCACAAGTAGGAGCAACAGGAAGTCCCCCAGGGTCTGAGGTCACTTCCTCTTCCTCTGAGGTCACATACACATTTGCCCTGGTCATCCTTTAGACTGTGAGAGGTTCCCAGGTTCCAAGGTCATGTCCATATCTACTGTGGCCACCCTTCTTCCTGACCTGTCCCTATATAATCAGTCTCCGTAATTAATTCCTACCCTTCCCTCTATACACCTCCATCTCTTGTGGGCTGGTAGTTCGGTTATACGAAATACTTTTCTGCCTGAACAACCAGGAGGAGGTCTCCTTTCGGTTGAGCTTATATATGATTACAGCTGAGATGGGAAAGTGCTGGGTCTCTGAGTGTCAGTTCACCTCCTGCGTCCCCTCCACTGACCCAAACTACAGAAAGCCAAAGGAACCCACCTCACACTTGTCCCCTTTACCATTGCTGGCTACATATACCCTGTCTATGTCTGATGAGTGACTCTCACCTACCGTTCCCTCTGTCCCATGTCTCCTGCCATGCCAAAGGGAACTCTCAAGGACTTCTCTCCACATCCTCCTCATCAGATTCCCTCTAAAGTACTCCATAAAACCAAAATGCCTTATTTTTATTGCAACCTTTTCTGCCAAGGCAATGATAAATGGCCAGAGGTTCTATACATTCAGGTTTTCTTTGCTCTCCTTGCTCATCCTTCGCTGTCTGTCTCCCTCTGTCCATTTTCACCACGATGTAGCTGGCACAGGATGAAGGTGGGCATACGCCTCTCAGCCATCTACTCTAAAAAGGTGATTTCCCTTGTCTTGTACCAGTTCAATCTCACCTCCCCAACCCCCCCCCCCACTCTCTCCCTCTCTCATTGTGCCCTTGAGAGTGAGATACAGGTTGGATCCTGGGGATTCCCTCTTGGTTTACTCTTGAAGGCCAGCTGACCTTTTCTTTCTGCTTGTTTGCTTGTTGTTGCTCGTTTACTTACTTACTCACTAAATTCTGCCAAGTTTTCTTACTATCATGACTTGTCCACAGATTTGCCACATTGATCATGTGTTGTGTTTTCATGTGACTCCCAGCCTTCAGCAAGTGTTGAAAAGGAAATTTGTATGTTGAAGTGTCTCTTTACCAAAATTGCTTTAAAGGTTGTTTTTTCTGATAATTGAGACTTAACTAGCTCCATGGGCCAAAGGAAAAAAAATGGATAGTTTTAAATTCAAGCCACAAAAAAAGCTCATTAGATTTGCGTGAGAATATGAATATGTGGGTCTAATGTCAATTTCCCAAGTATATTAGCCACCTTAGACACAGAGCTGGTAATGGTTTCAATCTTAATTAGCATCCCAAAGCTCTATTTTTTGTGGGTCATAGGGCTTGAACTCTAGGCCTGGGTGATGTCCTTGAAGACTTCATCTCAAGGCTACAGCCCGACCCCTGGGCTTAGGTGTGGCTTCTAAGCTCTTCAGCTCAAGGCCTACCAGCCTACCCCTTAAGCCACAGCCTCACTTTCCATTTTCTAGTGATTATCCGTAGATAAGAGTCTCAGGTTCTTTAGTGCCCAGGCTGGCTTTGAACCTTGATCCTCAGATCTCAGCCTCCTGAGTAGCTAGGAGTACAGGTATGAGGCACCATGCCTGGCAGCATCCTAAAGTTTTATATTCAGTTAAAAATTAACTTTTCTGAAAACAAGTGATTTCACATACCTATAGGCAACTTGTATTTGACAAAGGAGCCAAAGATATACAGTGGAACAAACACAGTCTATTCAATTATTGGTGCTGGCAAAACTGGGCAGCCACATGCAGAAAACTAAAAATTGACCCTAGCCTTTCGCCATGCACAAGCATTAACAAAGTGGATCAAAGACCTCAACGTCAGACCAGAAACCGTGAAACTGCTACATGATAAAGTAGGAGAGACACTGGAACTCATAGGCACAGGCAAAAGATTTCTGAACAGAATCCCAGGGTCACAACAGATTGGAGAGAGACTCGATAAATGGGACTACCTAAAAATAAAAAGTTTCTTTACAGATAAAAACATAGTTGCAAAAGTAGAGAGACAGCCAACCAACTGGGAAAAGATATTCACCAACAATACATCTGACAAATGCTTAATATCTAGTATCTACAGGGAAATCAAGAAACTAATCCCCCGAAAACCCAATAAACCATTCACTAAATGGGCAAGGGAACTAAAGAGAGACCTATCAGAAGAAGAGATTAAAATGGCAGAAAAACATATGAGAAAATGTTCATCATCTATGGTCATAAAGGAAATGCAAATAAAAACAACCCTAAGATACCACCTTACCACAACAAGAATGGCCAAGATTTTGAACTCAGACAATGACAGTTGCTGGCGGGGTTGTGGAGAAAAAGGAACCCTACTACACTGCTGGTGGGAATGTAGACTAGTTCAGCCACTCTGGAAAGCAGTGTGGAGGTTCCTTAAAGAACTGAAAATAGACCTTCCCTATGATCCCGCCATACCACATCTGGGCATCTATCCTGAACAGCATGACCCAGGATATTATAAAGACACCTACCTGCTCAGCTATGTTCATCTCTGCATTATTCACAATAGCCAGGAGATGGAAACAACCCAGATGCCCTACTGCAGATGAATGGATACAGAAAATGTGGTATAAATACACAATGGAATTCTACATAGCCAACAGACAAGATAAAATAATGGCATTCGCAGGGAAGTGGATGAATCTAGAGTGAATCATGTTGAGTGAGACAAGGCAAGACCTAAGGAACAAAAGGCGCATGGTATCCTTAATATGCGGCTATTAAATCCAAAGAGTACAAGAGCGAGGACTCAATAACGGCATACCCAAAGCTATGGACATGGTAATGGAAATACACACATAACTATATAGACATAAAAACCTATGACTCTATAGACATAATGTTTTATTTCATAAATTAATGTTTCTATGACATACAAACCCTTAGCCTAATTTTGATTAAGTTCTAAATACTAAGTCTCAGTGATTATAATTAGAGATTCCCTCCTTGAACACTTATTTGTTAATCTTGTCATTTAAAATATGATGTAAACATAAGCCATATAATGAATGATTGTTGTTCTTAAGGTACTATGTTATCTCTCATTACTTTTGCTGTCCTTTGGTTATCTCATATTGTTACACTATCTCACTTTGTTACCTGATATATCGGATATATTTGTATTTGGTTATTTGAAATTGGATAGGGAAGGGGGGGAAACAAGATGAGCGGTGGGGGGGGGAGGGAAATGGGGACCAAGACATGTGAAAGGGTATCAATGTATGGGAATTAATGCACCATCTATCTGGCAAATATCATGTAACCCTTCTATTAATTACAATTTAAATATATGAAAAAATTAACTTTTCTGAAAAACAAGTGATTTCAGTGCTTATGTCCATGTAATAAAGTTACCTCTATTTTATCCTTAAAAAATAATCTCAACTAAAATCATAGTAATCAATCAGTGTTTTGTCTCTTATTTCATTGTTCTCATCTTTCAAAATCCACTGTTCTACCATTATATTGTGGGAAGTTTCTATTGTATAGAATAAAGGCTGTCCTTATTCACAGATCTCTAAATTTGTTGCACTTTTGTCTGTTGCCAACTACTTAAAATTGACAGTATATATGCTTTGATTATTGATGCACAAATTTTTCCTTGAACGAGAAGCATAGAGCTCCAGATGAGCAATCAGGACAGGCAAGTATGAAGTCCTGAGTTCAATCCCCTGTACTGACAAAAGACAAATGAACGTTTTGGTTTTTTTTCCCCACTTTGGGCCCTGATCCCTTCACTGCCACCCCTCCCTCATTCATCTCTCTTCCTCCCTACCTTGGCCACATTAAAGAGTATACTGGACCTCAGCAGGAAGTATTCAAACTAGCTTTTGAAAATAACTTTTCAGTAAAGATATTCAAAACTCCTTGGGCTGGGAGTTTGGCCTAATAAAGTGCTTGACTAGCATGCACAAAGACCCAGTTTACATTTCTTGATCATACATAGAAAAAGGAGCCCGGAAATGGTGCTGTGGCTTAAGTGGTAGAGCTCTAGCCTTGAGAAAGCCCAAGGACTGTGCTCAAGCTTGAGTTCAAGGCCCAGGATTGGCAAAAATGTGTATTCTAAACTTCATCCCATCAGTTCAGTTGGGGGAAATGCCTCCATATTCAGTTGACATTCATATAAGACTCATAGTTGTAAACAACAACGAAAGTAACCTTATGTAGAAGGCCTTTGTAGACTGATTCATTGTTACATTTCTGTTGTATTTATAGAGTTCATGGTAGAAATTGATCAAACATATTTTTTAATTTCTCCATCCATAGATAACAAAAGGACTAAAATGCTTTTTAGTTACTTGGAGATGATCTCAGTCCCTCTGTTTTGGTAATCACATGCCCTATCATTGAATCTGCATCTCTGGTTCTAGAAAGGGACAATTGATACCACGGGACCTCTACACATGGGCCATAGTTTATTTCCACAGATTACCAATGTATACTTCAATATTTAGCATAACTCTCTCTGTCCTCTGATGTCTAGAGCTTTTTGGATAAACCCTGAAAACATCTTTCATCCTCTACTAACACAAATCACAGGGTATTAGAAGCAGTGTAGTATCTAGAACTAATGGTTGTGAATGATGAAAACAGAGACAGAAGAAGGCAACCACTAAGAGGCTTTTTATAGCTACAGGAACTTCTTCTAATTTTGCTATTTGGTATTTTCTTTTTTCTTTCCTTCTTTTCTGTTCTTTTTTTTTAAGTCATTCATGATGCTTGATCTCAAACCGTGA
Source organism: Megascapheus bottae (assembly GCF_031878675.1). Lineage (NCBI taxonomy): Eukaryota > Metazoa > Chordata > Mammalia > Rodentia > Geomyidae > Megascapheus > Megascapheus bottae. The sequence goes on from NC_143547.1 coordinate 54,342,059, forward strand.
CCTCTGTCCCTGAGCTGTTTTACTCAAGGCTAGCACTCTACCACTGAGAACCAGTGCCATTTCCTATTTTCATTTTTTGTATGAATCAATGACTAAAAAGTTTGCCCACCAAGTTTACCAAAAACAGGCTAGTGTATCAAATGAAAGTGATATACTTTAAAAGCCAGCATAGCCAAAGTGACATTTTGACTTTATACAAAGAACATAAGGTTTATCCCTCTGAGGTAAGCATATAGCCCTTGCAGCCACCTGAAGCAAATTCACTGAGTCTAACATCACCTTGTAAGTGTGATTCTAAGTGTTTGGACTTGGGTTATGATATAGGAGTGTGCTTCAAAATCAATTATGCAAGTATTTGCTTAGGAAGTAAAACCTATCAAAGTATAAGCTAATGCATGGGCTTATCATTTTGCCAGACAGCACTCCCTGAGATTCTTTCACCCTCAGGAAATATCAAGACGCTAAATCTTTGCAAAGGTTCAAAGGGACTATATAACAGCCCACATTTTTAGATTAATAAAGAGGACAACATGGTTGCAAATTACATAAGGGTTATATCTAATGTTCTAACTGGATGATCAACATGAGGGATCTATAATGGAAACTTGCATTGTTTTTTACATAACCTTACTGACCAACAAAAGGAAAATTGGCCACTGTACTAATCAATATTGGTGAATAAATGTCATTAAAATTACAGAGAATGGCTTTGTTATAGGCCTCATTTGTCACCAGAATGAACCTAGTAAAATTGAAATGATGCGATACAAGAATGACATGGACAAGAATCCAAACCCCAGAAGCTTTAACTCCAAATGTTTTCATAAAAATTCTCTCTGCCTTAGATTTTTCATATGTTTTGCTCACGAATTGCATATTATCAAGATATATTTTGGTTTTTCCTTGCTGAAGAGCTAAATTCTCATTGTATCCCCAATTTAATTGATTTTCTTATTCTATTTCTTTAATGATCCATTTTACTGACACTTAATTATGGAACCTTTCTAACCTATGCCACTTACCTAAAGACATAACTGGTTGTATCCTCCCCACTTGTCAGAAAAGGTAGAAAAATAGAATTCTGAAAATCAAAGCAGTAAAATTCTCCTGGTTTATGGTAGTGTCAATGACTTCAGTAATAATAATGACATCAATTCCTTCTAAGGAGTAGTGTCAATTTTCTTCCTAGGAATTAGTAACTACTTAGTCCATAAATCTTAGGCTATAACCTCATGTCCTAAGCTCCATAATATTGCAAGCACACATGGTGAAGTATTTTAAAGGATTCCAGCAGTACCCTCAGAAATAGCATAAACAGATAAAAGCAGTTTTTCATCAATATCTTCATAAATACACCGTATAACCTAGCACCAAAAGAGCTCATTAACTATCTGGAAGAGAGAGAAGCTAAGTATAGTCCTCAAATTCTGATGGTAAGGAAACCATCAGATTAGTTCTGGCAGCAAAATCAAAGAATGAAAGTTTTTGCTGAAGCAAACATTAATGTTACTGAAAATTACTATGTCATTGAGATATTCTAATTTAGCAATCCACTTCAGTTATAGGAATTGTCCTGATAATCATTATCTATTAATCACAGAAAAAAATCACTTTTCATTTAGAAAATTCAGTATTGACAATTAGTATATATAGCTACAGAAACAGTTATGTATTCATTACTTGTATGAATACTATTTTGCAAATACACAAAATAGATGGTGGCAATTTGATTATCTTCACAAATTTCATTATTATTTTCTTCACTCCTGAGTCAGGATCCAGAAGCATATTTCCTTTATCATATTTGTAAATAAAGTGGTAGATTAATTTTTTGATCAAACACAGTCTCATAACAAAAGCTTATTGTCGCTTCCTAAGTATCTTTTTTTGTACACTGGTTCCTTATATCAGTTCCCAGAAATCAGCTTGATTTTACTTTCTATATCTTAATTGGGTCAGTAAGAGCATACTCTGCTTTTCTAGGAATTATCCATGTCACTTAAATTTTCAGTTTATTTTATTGTTATTTATGGTTAGAGTAAGATCTCTGGAGTATTCATTTTCTGAGTATCAACAATTAATTTCTCAGTTCGTGGCTCATTTTCTATATTAGTACCCTCATGTAGTGCTTTATTTTTCATTTGTTTCAAAGAACTGGGATTTTGATTCGTAAATATAATCTACTCTTTCCCTGTTCTTTACACATAAATGTAAACTTTAAACATGCTACTTCCTTCATTGCTCTTACTTTCTTTTGGCTTACTTTGTTACTTTTTTAAATTGAGTTGTGCATTAAATTCACTTAGTTTTATTTCAATCAATATAACCATGTCTATTGTCTATATATCTACAAAAGTTAATTTTTATGTTTTTTTATACAGTGTTATTTTGCTCAAAGAAAGTTTAGATAAATGGGACTGCATTAAACTGCAGAGCTTCTCTATGACAACGGACAAAGCCAGCAAGATAAATAAGAAGCCCAGAGAGTAGGAGAAGATCCTCACTTGCCATACAACACACAAGGGTCTTATATCTAAAATATAACTACAGCTCAAGAAAAATATTCCAAAAACAAACCCTCAAAGAAACAACTATTCCTTTAAAAAGAGACACATGAAAAAAAATGCTCAACATCTCTGGCCATAAAAGAAGTGCAAGTTAAAACAATTTTGAGGTTTCACCTCACCCCAGTTTAAACTGCCATTATCAAAAAATCTAATAACAATAGATCCTGGTGGGGATGTGGCCAGGAGGAATCACTACTACACTGTGGGTGGGAGGCTAAACTTGTTCAAGCACTCTGGAAAGCAATATGAAGGTTCCTCAAAAGACTAAACATAGAGCTCCCCTATGACCCAGCAATTCCACTTCTGGGCATCTACCCAAATATCCAGAAACAAGGGCATACTAAACCTGCCAGCACATCGATGCTCACTTCAGCATTATTTACCATGGCTATGATATGGAACCAACCCAAATGTACCTCAGTGGAAGAATGGATAATGAAGATGTGGTATATTTACACCATGAAATACTATGCTGCCATCAGAAAGAATGACATTGCCCCTTTTGTAAGGAAATAGAAAGACTTGGAAAAAATTATATTAAGTGAACTAAGCCATACCCAAAGAAACATAGGCTCCATGGTTTCCCTTATTTGTCACAATTAGTATATGTTTAGGATTATTCCAACAAATGATCATAATAGCTCAAAAGCTATGTATATACGGTTATATAGGATGAGGCTAAGAGAAATAAATTCCAGGATATGGAAACAAGAAGTTTATCTTTGTGATTGGTATTTTTAATGTACTATGTAAAGTTATTTCTTTTTCCCTTAAGGTTTATATCATGTTGTTATTGTATCTGACTTTGGTACTTGGTATATTGTATATACTTCTATTTATGTATTTGAAAATGTGAAGTTAAGGGGAAAACAAGAAGAATGGAAGGAAGTGAGAGGAGGGAAAGTGGGAGAAAAATATGGGAAGTGGTAATAATGTTCAAGAAGTAATATACCCACTACCTGATGAATGTAACTGCAACGCCTATGTACATCACCCCAACAATAAAATAAAATTTTAAAAAAGAAAAAAATGTGATTTATCATGTGACCTAAAATCTGATTGATTTTTATGAATGCTCTAAGTGCCTTAATAAGATATGTTACCTATCAAAAAGATGTATTGTTACCAATCCGTATGTAAAATCTTCGTTGATTATGTTGGGATATTAATTTTCTATGCTGAATCATAAATTATCACAAAATACTAGCATGGAACAACCTACCTTTATTATCCCAGTTTCTGTGAGTTAGGCTGTTGAGCATGGCTTATCTGGATTTTCTGCCCAGGGTGTCACATGACATCAGTCAAGTTGCCTTCTCACCTAGAGTCTCCACTGGGAAGGAATTAACTTCAGAAGCTAATTTATTTACTTAGGAAAATTAAGTTCCTTGTGATTACAGTTTTAGAGCTCAGGAATGTAAGTTTTTGTGTGCCAGTCCTGGGACCTGAATTCAATGCCCTACATCCCTGAGGGTTGTTGTTGTTGTTGTTGTTGTTCAAGGCTATATCACTCTACCACTTGTACCATAACTCCACTTGGGCTTTGCGGGATTAATTAGAGATGAGAGTCTCATGGGCTTTCCTATATGGGCTGGCTTGGAACCACAATCATCAGATCACAAACTCTAGTGCTTAGCTAGAATGCACGGAAGCTCAGGGTTCGGTTCCTGGGTATCACATATACATGAAAAGCTAGAAGTGGTGCTGTGGCACAAGTGGTAGAATACTAGGCTTGAGAAAGCTGAAGAACAGAATAGGTAGGGTTACAGGCATAATCCAGTGACACCCAGATGAGGGAAAATATTTAAGTATAGCAAGCCTATGCAGTTTTATAGTAGTGCTTTCTTATTATGTGATCAAGGCTGGTTGAGGATTTTACAAGAAAATGTAATGTGTCATGAAGGAGAGGAACTATCAGACCCTGGATTTGATATCCAGCACTGTAAAAAAGAATGATCATTTTCAAAGGGATGGTGGTGTGTGTTAATGTTAGAGTGCTTGTCTAGCATGAGGAAATAACTGGATTAATCTCTAAAACTGAAGTTATCATAGGTATGAAATAAGTATCATGTAGACCAGGAGAAATACTCTATTACTCTTCAACTATTGTGGTAGGAACAAAAACAAAGAGGGACAAAAGAGAGTAGGACAAAGTATGAAGTAACTGTTCTAAAAAGGTAACAATGAAAAAAGTATTTCTGTCCTTTGTATAAGAAAAGTTTAAATTTAAATTAGTTTAAAAATAAGGAGTTGGGCCTAGTGGTAGAGTGCTTTCCTAGCATGCACAAAGACCCGGGTTCGATTCCTCGGTACCACAAACATAGAAAAAATCTGGGAGTGGTGCTGAGGCTCAAGTGGTAGAGCTCTAGCCTTGAGAAAGCCCAAGGACAATGCTCAGGTCCTGAGTTCAAGGACCAGGACTGGCAAAAAAATACAAATTTAGGGGCCATGAGCACATCCCAGTGGTGAAGTGTTTACCTAGCATGCATGAAGCTCTGGGTTCACTTTCTCAATACCACATAGCTAGGAAAACCCGGAAGTGGCGCGGTGGCCCAAGTTGCAGAGCTCTAGCCTTGAGTACAAAGTGCCCAGACAGGTCCTGAGTTCAAGCCCCAGGATTGGTGAATAAAAAATATAAATTTAGGCTGGGAGTGTGGCCTAGTGATAGAGTGCTTAGCTAGAATGCACGGAAGCTCAGGGTTCGGTTCCTGGGTATCTACATATACATAAAAAGCTGGAAGTGGTACTGTGGCACAAGTGGTAGAATACTAGGCTTGAGAAAGCTGAAGAACAGTGCCTAGGCCCTAAGTTCAAGTCCCAGGGCTGACTATATTTATGGTTTGTTAAGTAGAATTTTTCAGTGAACGTTATCAGGAAAAAAAAATGAAAAGCCCTGAAACAGATTGGAAAAATGGACAATGAAAAAAAAAGAAGCTTTACACTCTTGAAGACCAGATTAGTGACAGACATTGTGGAGGTCATTTACTAGGCAGTGAGTGATAATGTAAAGAAGTCAATATTGTATCTGGTCAATGTAACTGTAACCCCTCTATATATTACCTCGATAATTAAACAAAAAAAAGGGATCTTAGAGCAGCAAAAAAAGTCAATATTGTGATTTTTGTGTATGTTTACTGTTTGTCTCAGTTTTGGATTGAGGGTCTGGTCTTTGTCCCTGAGATTTTTCACTTGAGGCTGATACTCAACTGATTCACTTGAGTCACAGTTTTTATTTCTGGAGCTGTGTGTGTGTGTGTGTGTGTGTGTGTGTGTGATGGTGGTGGTTAATTGGAGATATACATCTCATAGGCTTCCTTACCTTGACTGGGTTTGATCTATAATCCAATGGTGTCAGTCTCCTGAGTAGGTAGAATTATAGAGGGTGAGTCACCAGCACCCTGATAATATTGGGATTTTTTTAAGCATCAATATTTCAGGAAAAATAAGTGATGAAAAATAAGCTTCTCTGACATTTGCAGAATGCACGTGAGCATTGTGTGAATATCTTCATCATTTATGCCAAGCACTAGGGATTTATTCTAAAACATGGATTAAGTAATCACTGCTTCACTCAGATATTTTCACTGTCATGGATTTGATGGTCAGTGATATAGTTATAAATTGAATGTTCTTCGTCATGTAAATGACAGAGGTATATGATTTTCTTGTGAGTACTGTACACAGTGTATTAAGGCCTTTGAACTTGTGTTTCAAGTTTTAGATAAATTCCATATGACCTCAATCAAACTAAGAGAAGTCTTTTAGTGAAGGAAACAACTGTCAACTGGAGCGTGGAGAATATTCTGCAATTTGCCAGGTTTTTTGTTTCTTTGTTTTTGTTTTTTTTTTAAATCACAGACAAGGAGAGTCAACCGTGAAAACAAAGGATAGGTCTATCCAAGAAGACTGTAACAGCTGCACAAGCGTCCAGAGGGCGGAGAAAGGGCAGAGTCAGCAAGCCTGAAGCACAACAGGGCGGGGCTTTCGTCGCGGGAACTAGTTTGTCCCTCTTCGCTCTCCGTCGGCAAACTTGGGACGCGAGGGTCATAGAGATGGCGGCCTTTAGGGTAAGTGAAAACAAACTTGTGTTTGTGTGTGTGCCTGCGTCAGTGTCAGTGCCGATCACATTCCGGTCGTTCTGAAGGGAGCCCCTCGGTATGTAGTGTGGCGTTGGGATCGTGGGTAACATCCGAAGCCTCAGGAACTTGGCTCTTTTCTAGAGTTTTCTCTGCTCGGGGCGTGGAGGTCTCTTTAGCCTCCCGGGGTGGATTGTTTAAACAAGAGCGAGGTAGAAAGCCAAACTGTCGGGTGGCAATGACCACCTCATCGCGCATCCGGAACGGCTTCCAGGTACGGAAGAGAATGGTTGGCATTTTTCTTTTTCTCCGTGCACTTGGGAGCGGCCTCGTGACCCATAGGGTGAACCAACTGTGTTCAAACTTGAGAGTCGCCAAGTCCGTGTAGATGGCGGGTTCAGTTGTACTGTGCTCATTACTCCACTAACCTACTGCTTTCGAGTAGATAACAAAAGGAGCTTTTGACTTGAGAATAAACCAGGCTGCAGGAGATAAAGTCAGCGAACTGTTGGTTTCAGTAAGAGTAGTTTCCAAACTCTTGATGGAGCGCGTTTTCAACGTAACATGGTTTGCTAGGCTTAAAGGCCATAGGAATATAAATAACACAGTTCACCCATGTTCATTTTAAGTCAGCTCAGTGGCCGTCTTAGTTCCCCATTCTCACAATTTTGCAGTTCTTGGAACTCATAAGTTACTAAATGCTGGTAAATCCTCCCAACTCTGTCACTTCCTGCTTGCCTCTTGTAGAAGCACTCTCCCACACACCGCTGCCCATGTACTAACGCTAGAAGATTTAAGCGGAGGTGAATCCTCTTTCTTTATTTTCAAGTTTATTTTCTTGTCAGGGTGATGTACACAGGGGTTACAGTTAATACAAAAGGTAGTGAGTACATTTCTTTGCGAACATTGTTATCCTCTTAAAACTTTGTTTTGTTTGGGGGAAATGTTGGGAATTGAACCCAGGACTTTGTGAATGCAAAGGTGAGTGTTCCACCATTGGAATCCATCCCCAGTTTTATTATTTGTAGATGTTTTGTGTGTGTATGGCTACCAGTTCTGGGGCTTGAACTCTTGTCCTGAGCCTTGTCGCTTATACTGTTTGCTCAAAAATAGCACTTTACAGCTTAAGCTACACCTCCAATTCCAAATACTTCATTATTAATTGGACCTAAGAGTTTCAGACTTTCCTAACTGGACTAGCTGTGAACTATGAAACTCAGATCTCAGATTCATGAATACTTAGCTCTACAAGTGTGGGACACCTAGTCCCTTCCCTCTGGCTATATCTTTTCAATGGGTTCAATATCACTCCTTCACTCATGCCTACATTGTACTGCAATCATATATACCTCCTCATTCACCTCTTTTCCTTTTCTGCTACTTTCCAGTTCCCTGACACTATAGTCCCTTGTTTACATTCTGTCCTTTTTATTTTAAAATCTACATTTTGCATGAGAGAAAATACGAGAGGTTTTTCATTTTGAGTCTGCCTTACTGAATGTCATAGAATATAGTATGACTTGACCATTATGAAGTGATTACAATATGCACTATGCTGAAACACTTTATACTGCTTTGTCTGTTTACATGCAAGTGCTGAGGCATAAACTCAGGTCCTGCTTGCTATCCCTGAAGGTTTTTGCTCAGGGATACTGCTCTGCCACTTTAAGCCACAGATTCATTTCTGACATTTTGATGAATAATTGAAGATAAAAGTCTCATCTATGTCCCTGTCCAGGCTAGCTTTGAATCGCCATCTTTAGATATCATCCTCCTGAGTAGCTAGGATTACAGGCCTGAGCCCCCATTGCGTGGTTACATGTGTGTTCTTAATGTATTCTCAGCAACTTTATATTGCAGGCATTATTGCTTCACAAACGTTACATTTTGATGTAATTGATTAAATTGCCCAAAGTGATAATGCTAATAATAAGATGAAAAAAGAATAATAATGCTAAAATAAGAAGAAGAGTTATAAGTAGTGTTATAGAGCTCCCAGAATACAAGAAGTTGAGGATAAGGTACAGGGAACTGACATGTATTTAGAACCTACATTGAACACTAGTTTTACATAGAATATTTTCACTTTAGCTGTCTTGATGACCTTAAAAAATGGGTGATATACAATAGCTCAAAAGCTATGTACATATGGCCATATAGGATGCCGCTAAGCAAAATGAACTTCAGGATATGAAAACTGATTTATTTTTGTGGATGTTGTTTTTAATGCATTCTGTGAAGTTATTTCTTTCCTCTTTTGTTTTTTTATTCCTTATGTTTATCCTCTGATGTTACTGTATCTGATTTTGATATGTAGCTCATTGTATATACATTTATTTCTTTATTCGAATTGGGGAAGGGAAGGGAAAAAAACAAGATGATGAGACAAAGGACAAAGGGTAAACCAATGTAAAAATGATATTCACAAGACAACATGCTAGAAATGAACTTTATAACTTGAGAGGGTGTGGGGGGGAAAGTGGGAGAAAAACATGGGAAGGGTAACAATATTCAAGAAGTAATTACTCATTATCTTACAAATATAACTGAAACTCTACTATGGCAAAAATAAGTTTTTTTTAAAGAAATGGGGTGCTGGAGTTTGGCCTAGTGGTAGAGTGCTTGCCTAGCATGCACTAAGACCCGGGTTCAATTCCTCGGTACCACATACATAGCAAAAAGCCAGAAGTGGTGCTGTGGCTCAAGTGGTAGAGCCCTAGCCTTGAGAAAATCCAGGGACAGTGCTCAGGCCCTGAGCACAAGCCCAGGACTGACAAAAAAAAACAAATGAATGATATACTCATTTCACAGATGAAAAAAAGCAGAAGTGCTTGTTCTTGGTCAAACAGGTGCTCATGGGATAGCTATGCTTAAATGCAGGTGTACTGATTTTGAAACTGCTACTCTTTGCTTCCTGTGGAACAGATGTTTATAAGAAATCCTTAGTGATGAAAGGCAGGAATGAAATCTTGCGGTGGGAATTGCACATTTCAAAAAGATATTTTAAAAAATACTTAAGCTTGGAGACAAAGGAAAAATGTATTAAGAGCTAGTGTAAACGAAAAGATATTAGTAATAGTAACAAGAGTGGCTTTGTGTCTGAGCAGTTATCACTAAGCATTTTATGTCAGTTTTCTCCCTTCTGTTGCATAGTGGATCTGTGACCATTTTCACTAATCTCATCTTTTTGCATGCAAGGAAACCAGATCCTAGAAAGGTTGTGTGACTTCCTCAAAGCCACATAGTGCTAAGTGGTAGAGCTTGCTCTGAATGCAGAACCTGGACCATGTTTCATGAAGAGGTAATAAATTGAGGAAGATTTTCTTTGACAAAATGAAGGCAAATTTGCTGGGCAACAGTGGTTCATGCCTGTAATCCTACCTACTTAGGAGGCCGAGATATGAGGATCACACTTTGAACTCAACCTAGAGAGTAAAAGGCATTTTAACCACCAAAAATCTGGAAGTAGAGCCATGGCCCAAATGGTAGAGCACTAGCTTTGAGCAAAAAGCTTAGTAATAGTGCCCAGGCCCCGAGTTCAAACCCCAGGACTGGCATAAAAAAAGACACATGAAGTCCACAGCCAATAGATAATAAGTAAAGAAGATACAGAGAAATTTTGAAGAACAGAGGAGGGAAATTATGGAAACTGAAAGGCAGATGTCTGTCTCCTTAGGATTAAGGTCATGTGCTGAAATTAAAGAGGAAAATGTAGAATGTGCATTTTAGGGGGTTCAGAATGGAATCACTTGGGAAAGGCATTGCAGATGTTTAGTAAGACATTAGTAGACATTAAATAAAATAATTGGTAAGTGAGGGCCCAGCTGATGCTATCTCTTGACTTTCTGTAGCACTGCTCACAGAGAGGTGTGGTGAAAGAGACAGTTGGGGATGCTGAGATACTGAGTAACAGCAGGCTGGAACTACCAGATAATAGAGGGCATTTATCAAAGCAGTGGTCTAGACTGAATAAGAAGACATGAAAAGAGGGTAGAAGTGATGACCTAGGAGAATGATGATCATAGAGTAACAAAAAGGAACAAATTTCAGTTGAGTGTGAGAGATGAAATAGTATCTATTTGTTACTTTTGTGTATGTATGTATGTGCACGAATGTGTCAGTCCTGAGGCTGGAACTCAGGGCCTGTGGCACTGTCTCTGCGCAGTTTTGACCCAAGGCTAGTGCTCTACCACTTGAGCCACAGTTCTGCGTCTGGCTTTTGGGTGGTTAATTGCAGGTAAGTGTTTCATGGACTTTCCTGCCTGGGCTGGCTTTGAACCATGATCCTCAGGTCTTAGCTTCCTGAGTATCTAGGATTACGGGTGCGAAATATTCAGTCTTGAGGAAATTTCCCACTGTTTAGAATGTTGGAGGTGAGTCCATTTATAATGACTGCAAGGGAAGGTACCTATGTTACAAATGGCTAAGGTTCATGGAGCATTTGGGGATTAATTAATTTAATAAAACATCTACTAACTGAAATATTAAAAGAGTAATTGGTGTTCATTGTTTAGCTCCAAATTAAATAATAAGGATTATGAAAATGTAAGTTATTGCAGATTGGTAGATAACTGTGAAAATGGCATATATGTTTTGAAAGATGAGAGCTTGTTGAACAGATGTGATAGTTAAACAAAGATGTAGAACTAGTTTTAAAGATTTTGAACTGTGTTGATCTCTCCTAACATACATACATACATACATACATACATTAATTAATTTATTTATTAATTTATTTTGCCAGTCCTGGGCTTGGGCTTAGGGCCTGAGCACTGTCCTTGGGTTTTCTCAAAGTTAGAGCTCTACCACTTGAGCCCCAGAACCACTTTCAGCTTTTTTCTATGTATGTGGTACCGAGAAATTGAACCCGGGTCTTCATGCATGCTAAGCAAGCACTCTACCACTAGGCCAAACTCCTGGCCGTCTCCCCGTCTCCTAACTTTTTCTTTTTTTTTGTCAATCGTGGGGCTTGAACTCTGGGTCTGGGCGCTGACCCTAAGCTCTTCAGCTCAAGGCTACTACTGTCCTACCCCTTGAGCAATTATGCCACTTCCATTTCCTAACTTTTTGAAGCAAAGGAAATTGGTGTAAGACTGGCTTGTATTGAAAAACACTGAGAGCCAGGTACTACAGACACATGCCTATTATCTTACCCCAGAAAAGTTACTGAGATGCTTATGTTCAGTAACTCAGTAAAAAACCAACAGTGGAGGTGTGGCTTAAGTGGTAGAGTGCTAACCTTGAGTGAAAAAGCCAAGCTAGTGCTAGTGTGTGAGGACCAGAGTTCTAGTCCCAGTACTGGCACACACACACACACGAGATAAAAGAAGCAGGAAGAATTTAGTAGTAATAAACAAAAATCACATTTTTATTTGTACAAGAAATGAGAGTGAATTTCGGAAAATTTGGCTCCCAAAGACCATTTTTTAATAGAAAAAAAGGACTTCACTGGTGTCTCCGGCTGCTGGGTTCCTCTTGCCCTCCCCTTCCCCCAGGAGGAGTCATTTAACCCAGTAGAATCCATTTTGGCTGCCACACAGCTATGGTAGTACTGGGATCAGGGTGCATGGAATGGCTTCTATGGCTTACCTATTGATGTCACTGCTGAGAGCTCTTTTAGAGCTTAATCTGGCATGTTGATATTAAGAGATAGGACATTGCTAGAAGGCATTAGGTCATGAGGGCTATTAATGGGATTAATGCCTTTATAAAAGAGGTAAGAAAAGACTGCCTTTACCCCTACTCGCTTTATAAGAGAGCTATAAGAAGATACAATCTTTGAAATAGAATACAAGGTTAACCAAACATGGTATCTGCTGGTGGATTGGATCTTGAACTTCCTAGCACCAGCAATGATAAATAATAATTATACATTGCTGTACTCATAGCTCAACCTTAGTGTACTTGGTTATAGTATCATAAATGAACTAAAACAGCTGAAGGGATATTGGGCCCTGATGCTAATGACAGAAATTGTGGCACAGGGATTTGGAGAAGCAGCAGGTCAGGGATCTGTAGTTAGGAGATTTCACAGAACTGTCCCGGTAACTGGAAACAGGAAACATGAACAATTGTTATGGCAGTGGCATCAGGTCTTATGTAACATGGTTTATTACATTTTTAGGAAAATTTTCCATTATTTTCTTAAATTTTTCTTCTGCTGTGCAAAATATCAAAATACCAACAGGTTCAACTTGCTAGAATGAGTAATTTTATCAGTTGATAAGAGGAGAAAAATCAAGGAAACATCACAGAAAGATATTACAATAAAGAGGGGTAGCAATAAGAATTACAAGATACTTCACAGAAACTAAAGCTAGAGAGTGTGTCTGAGGGGGAGTATTCTTTGTAATTGTACTGTGACTCAGTTCTGAAGTAATACTTACTGCTTTTCTTTTTTCCTTGCTTTATTTATTTTATAGTTCTTGGGAATGAATCTAGGTCCTTGCACGTGATAGGCAAATGTAGTGCTGTGTCAAATCCCTAACCTTCTTACTTGCTTTACTTTTGAACAACTGAGGTACCTTATTTGTTAAAAATTAATAACCATAGTACCAACGTGGCAACCTTTAGTGTGATCTATTCTGGTATTGATCCTGTAATTTCATGTCTCCAAATATTGGTACATTTACTTTAGTATTGTATCATTACTACCATTATAAGACAAGATATTCGATTTTTCACGGATTGGCTACCTCCAGCGTTAATTTGTATGTCAGAATTTTTATTATATTAACACTGAATTTTGTAGAGATTCCAGCTATATAAAATTCTCCAATTTCCGTTCTGGTGTTTAAGTTTTGGTTTTCATTACCTTCTAAGTATAGTTAAGGGGCATAAAAATTTGACAACATTTTTTTTTTGGTCAGTAGTGGGACTTGAACTCTGTGTTTGGGGTTGTTCCTGAGCTCTTCAGCTCAAGACTACCGTCCTAATTCTTGAGCCACAGCGCTGCTACTTCCAGTTTTCTGGTGGTTAATTGGAAATTAGAGTCTCAGGGACTTTAGTGCCTGAGCTGTCTTTGAACTGTGATCCTCGGATCTTAGCCTCCTGAGTAGCTAGGATTATAGGTGTGAACCGCCACACCTGGCAAGGACTGTGAGCCTCTTTGTTTTTTTTTTTTTTGGACCAGTCCTGGGCCTTGAACTCAGGGCCTGAGCACTGTCCTTGGGTTTTTCTCAAGGCTAGAGATCTACCACTTGAGCCACAGCACTATTTCCAGCTTTTTTCCATATATATATGATACCGAGGAATGGAACCTGGGTCTTCGTGAATGCTAGGCAAGCACTCTTAACACTAGGCCAAACTCCCAGCAAACAACATTTTTTTTAGAGAACATAATTTTATCAGTAGAAAGAATTATCTTATACAAACGCACTTATATTATAAAATTTATTTATTTATTTATTTATTTATTCTTTAGCAGTTTAAGAAATGTCCATGTGTTATAATGCTCCAAGGCCACATAGAACTTGAATGGTGGTCTTTCGATGATCAGTATTGAAGGTATTAGTTTGTCAACTGTATTTCTGCATTGAACATTGTTATGATGTAGTTCAGGGACTTAATACAGGTAGGTAAATTGCTGAAGATACTTTGGGCTTGTATGGGATTGAATTAGAAAAGGCTATGTGCTGCAGTGCTTGAATACTAAAATTTATTATTTTATTTCATTTTATTTTTTTGGAATAGCATTTCACTCTGTAGCCCTGGCTGATCTGGAGCTTGCCACCTTCATACTTTACCTTTCTGAGGTCTGGGATTATAGTCATTTTTACAGTAATATGAAACCTTTAAAACAAATCCAGGCCAGATACCCATAGCTCACACCTATAACACTAGTTACTCAGGAGGCTGGATCTGAGGACCATGCTTCAAAGCCTGGGCAGAAAAGTCTATGAGATTCTGGTCACCAAAAAGAAGGAGGTGAAGCTGTGGCTAAAGTAATATAACACTAGCCTTGAGCAAAAAAGCTCAGGCCCTGCATACAAACACACACACACACACACACACACACACACACACACACACACACACACACACACACACACACAGAGACAGAGACAGACAGAGAGACAGAGAGATTGATTCCAGAATGGACAATTTATATTTTTTAATTTTTTTATTTGGCAATTTTTAATTAAATAATTTATTAACATTGATTTTTGCATCATATTTCAAATGACATATTTAACAAATAAATATTCAAGAAGGGAATCTCTATATACAATCACTGGCACTTAGATTTTAGAACATAATTAAAATTAGGCTGAGGGTTTGTATGTCATATACTTATTTATCTATATAATAAAACATTATGTCAATAGAGTCATAAATTTTTTATGTCTATGTAGTTGTGTTTATATTTCCAGTACCATCTTCATAGCATTGGGTATGCAGTTATTGAGTCCTTGCTCTTGTACTGTTTGGATCTAATAGCCACATATTGAGGATACCATGCACCTTTTGTTCCTTTGGTCTTGACTTGTCTCACGCAACATGATTCACTCTAGATTCATCCACTTCCCTGCAAATGCCATTATTTTATCTTGTCTGTTGGCTATGTAGAATTCCATTGTGTATATATACCACATTTTCTGTATCCATTCATCTGCAGTAGGGAATCTGGATTGTTTCCATCGTCTGGCTATTGTGATTAGCACAGAGATAAACATAGCTGAGCAGGTGTCCTTATCATATCTTGGGATATGATGTTCAGGATAGATGCCCAGTCGTGGTATAGCAGGATCATAGGAAAGGTCAATTTTCAGTTCTTTAACAAACCTCCACACTGCTTTCCAGAGTGGCTGAACTAGCTTACAATCCCACTAGCAGTGCAGTAGGGTTCCTTTTTCTCCACAACCCCGCCAGCATCTGTCATTATCTGATTTCAAAATCTTGGCCATTCTTGTTTGGGTAAGGTGGTATCTTAGAGTTGTTTTTTATTTGCATTTCCTTTATGACCATGGATGATGAACATTTTCTCGTATCCTTTTCTGTCATTTTAACCTCTTCTTTTGACATGTCTGTCTTTAGTTCCCTTGCCCATTTAGTGAATGGTTTGTTGGGTTTGGGGGGGGGGATTAGTTTCTTGATTCTCTGTAGATACTGGATATTAAGCATTTGTCTGTTGTATTATTGGTAAATATCTTTTCCTAGTTGGTTGGCTGTCTCTCTAGTGGCTATGCTTTTATCTGTGCAATTTATAGTTTTTAAATTTTTAAGCTTATTTTAAAATGATATAGACATACAAAATATAATGATGATAATACAATGAATACCCCAGCACAGTTGAAATACACAGGGTACCCTTTAAGCCATGTGTTCTTCCTCCTCCCCAAACCCTAACATAGTATTGCTGTGTATATTTTTAGATTTTACTATATATACATGTATTCCTAAAACTTATATATTATTTCCTAGAGGATTTAAACTCAGAGCCTCAAATGATAGGCTCATACTCTATTGCTGAGCCATGCCTCTATCCCCTATATTTTTATATGCTTTTAATTTTTGTAAGTTTTATTTATACTGTACACATTCTTCTGCAGCTTGTTTTAAATTAGCATTGTTCACGATTAATTCGTGTTTCATGTATATAATTCCAGATCATTAATTTTCTTTGCTTCATAGCATTCCTTTTTAGAAAAAGAGCATGTTTATTTTTCCATTCTCTTAATGAATATTATTGTTACTTTCTTATCCTTGAACAATTATATACAGATCTTTTTAGATCCATTTGGGAGTTGCCCCATTTTACCATATAATAACTATATTTATGACTTCTGGCAGATAGATCGTTTAATGCATACAAACTTCAGTTGTATCTGAATATGGAATGATACCTTTAGAGATTTAAATGAGAAAATACTGAATATGCAATTCACAGTGTGTACAAGACTATGTTTGCAGTATTTCAAATGAAAAACCTTTGCTTGCTGTTGTTGCTGTGGTTTAGAAGAATCTTTATATTCCAAGCACTGTGTAGAGTGCAATAGTAGTTATGATCCTTGGATCTCAATTTAAGTCTCAAATCCTTCATGCTGGTAGAATAATAACCTCTTTCATGACAGTGAATATCAGTAGCCTCAGCTAGTAAAACAGAAATTTGATGTATATTATCAGGTTTTTAGTAAAGTGAATATTTACCCACTTGCTTCTTAGAATTATTCTGGTTTCTTTATACCCATTTTTATTTATGATATTGCTCATGAAAAGTAGTTTTTAACATTGTAGAATTGTTATATTTACTTGCTTTCCCATAAAGTTATATGTAAAACCCCACACCTCCTTCATCATTCTGACACTAAGCTAGAAATTTGAATGCAAAGGTTACTGCGGAGATTGTTTACCCCAAAACTGTTCTATGAAGCAGAAAATAGTTTTCATGGCTTAAGAAAAGTTTCTCTAAAAATAATCTAAATTGAAGAAGGCAAAAGTCTTGTATGGTAGAGTAAAAATGAGAGTACCATTTCCACTGATCTTCTAGGAAAACCCATCTGATAATAGTGTAAATTGTGCTATAATAGAGACTTAATCTTTGAGCATTGAGATGATAAGGATTTAGAGTTTAGCTTTTATTTTATTCTTGTAGCATTTCCATAGATTTTTTATTTCACTATTTAATTCCTTTGAAGAAGACTTGTTGATGAGCAAGAACAAAATTGAACAGGTACATTTTTTATAGTTTGATTATTACAGTTGTATTGCTTGTTCTTCAGCACCACTGTCTTTTCCATGAGTTTTATAAGGAAATACAGGAAAAAAAATTAATTTCCTCTTTCAGGAAAGTATCTGCTTTTCACGTACCAGTACAATAAATAATACTGTGGCTGAAAAACTTGACTGTTCTCAGTAATTTAATAATACTTTATTCTCATAGAGATGATTCACCTACTCATTATTTTTGCAAGAAAATAAGCACCCTTATATATAGTGACTCTGTTAGTGACTCACTGGTGATTACTCTAAAACAGGGCACCCTTGTGTAAGACTTTTACGTTGCTGTCAAGAAAGAGCTCTTAGGCTGTGTCTACAAAATGAAACATTAACACCTTTGCTCTTCTCAATTTCAGCTAAAAAAGTACAGTAGTATGCCTGTGAAAGGAGAATATGGGTTTAGTGATACATTTTTTATTATTAGAAACCTTATTATCCTTGGAAAACAGTATAAGAGACACAGGAACACAGTCCAGAGTTCAGAAAATTAAGATGTATTTCCTTGAGAAACAGGGGCCAGACCTGATCTGTGTGAAGTAGAAATAGTTACTAGGATCAGTAAAAAGGACACTGACACTAATGGACATGTTTCAAGTCAGTCTACTGCAGAGCTGTTAAAAATGGAGGAAATGATCTATTGATGGAGCTTCCTGGGGAACACATTACTTGGTATTATGTTTTGTAAATCTTTCTGTTAAACAGGCTAGACCAGAAAACCTAACCTTCCCTCCCCTCCCCTTACTTCCCTGCCTTCCCTCCCTCCCTCCTTCCTTCCTCCCTTCTTCTCTTCCTCCCTTCCTTTCTTTCTTTCTCCCTCCCTCGCGCTCGCTCTTTCTCTTTCTTTCTTTTTTTATTTTAATTTTTATTGTAATTAATAGAAGGGTTACAGTTATATTTGCCAGATAGAAGGTGCATTATTTCACAAACATTTATACCCATTCTCATGTTTTTGTCCCCATTTCCCTCCCCTCCTCTTGTTTTCCCCCTTCCCATTCCTTTCCTATTTCAAATATGTATGTATATATATATATGTATATATATATAGAGAGAGAGAGTCTACCAGAATAGCCAAGGGACAACAAAAGAGATGAGAACTAACATAGTACATTAAGAACAACAATCATATATAGCTCTTGTTTCCATTATCCTGGAGGTCCTTTCATTTAGCCTCATTCTATATGGCCTTACTTCCCCCTCTCCCACTCCCTCCCCCCTCCTCTCCCTCTCCCTCTCCCTCTCCCCCTCCCCCCTCCCCCTCCCTCCCTCCCTCCCTCCCTCCCTCCCTCCCTCCCTCTCTCTCGTGTTTGTTTGCTTGCTTTCTTACGTTCTAGAGCTTAAACTCAGGTCCTGGACACTATCCCTGAACACTTTTGGTCAGTGTTGTCACTCTACCACTTTTAGCCACAACTCCATTTCTGGTTTTCCGGCCGTTACTTGGAGATACGAATTCTCATGGTGACTTTTCTGCCAGGGTTGGCTTTGAACCACAGTCATCAGATATCAGTCTTCTGAGTAGGTAGGATTAAAGGAGTGAGCCACCAATGCCCAACCAGAAAATCTTTTGAGCATGAAATGGGGAACTCATGCTTGACAGGAGCCATTCTCCTATCCCAAGCACTACAAGATCTTTAAGAACTCTTAGCATTCTGAGACAGAAATTCTTATGCCAACTAGGTTTATATAGCTGATATACAACCCTTAAGTTTAAAACTAATCTCCTTTTACAATTTTATGTTGAACTCAATAATCATTAGTTTATTCCTCAACAGTTCTTAAACTTTTGGGCCAAATTCTGTTCCTTTTATCTGCTTGATATTTTAGAAGAGGTAAAACATGATCAGTTGTATAGCTATGCCTCTGTCTGTTTTACTCAGTTGTAGCAGGAGTGTATGTACACTAGTTCTACAGACCATGAAATTACTGAGAAAGAGAAACATTCCTTTTTTTTACTGATAAGGCTTCTATTGGAAGAAAGTGGGGAGAGATAGAGTAGGAAATAGTAGTAAAGTAACAGTTGTAAAACCATTTTGTGCAAATGGCTGTGAAAATTAAAGTGTGGAGGGAAAGTGTTGAGAATAAAGAAAAGTGGGTGCAGTTAGAGATGGACAGGCTCCTTTTTCCTCTGCTAAGGGTGGTAAACTACAACTTTCTTCTGTTCCCTACCCGATTGTAGTGATCAAGGAGTTTATAGCTCTGTGGTGATGGTATCTTCCTATAGAACAGCTCTTCCAAAACCAGTCCCACCCTAAAAGAAAAATCTCTTTTTAGACCTTTCTGCTGGATCTTTTGGCCTCCTCCACAAAATGACTCTAATAAAAGGAATATTTCTCCTTTTATTATGACACCCAGCTGAAAACAGTATGACTTTTTTGTCAGTTATGTGGCGTGAACTCAGGGCCTGGACATTGTTCTTGAACCTCTTTGTGCTCAAGGCTAGTGCTGTACCATTTGAGCCATAGGGCCAAATGATTTTTTGAGTGACTATTGGAGAGAAGACTTTTTTTTTTGCCAGTCGTGGGTTTGAGCTCAGGGCCTGAGCACTGTCCATGGACTTTCTCAAGGCTAGAGCTCTACCACTTGAGCCTCAGCACCACTTCTGGCTTCTTCCTATGTATGTGGTACTGAGGAATCGAACCCGGGTCTTCATGAATGCTAAAGTTTAAGAATAATCACATTAACTTCGCTAGGAAATATAATGTGCAAATTAGAATGCTATTTAAAGTAAGTAAGAATTTTATAGGGAAGGGGGGAAAACCAAGACGGGTGGGGGGTGTGGGGCGGGGAGGGAAATGGGTACCAAGACATGTGAAAGGGTATCAATGTATGTGAATTAATGCACCTTCTATCTGGCAAATATCATGTAACCCTTTTACTAATTACAATAAAAAATTTAATAAAAAAATTAAGTAAGAAAGAAACTTTTACTCTGTTGGCCATGTAGAAATAGTCTTTATCCAGATACTGGTGGCTCACACCTGTAACCCTAGCTATTTATGAGTATTAGATTTGAGGGTCGTGTTATAAAGCCAGCCTCGGCAGTGAACTTTATGAGACTCTTTTCTCCAATTAACCAGCAAAACCAAAAGAGGAACTGTGGCTAAAATGGTACAGTGCTAGCCTTGAATTTAAAAGCTAAGGGATAGCACCCATATCCTATGTTCAAGCCCCAGGACCAATACCAAAAAAAAGGAAGGAAGAAAGGAGAGAAAGACAAAGAAAGAAGGGGGAGGGAAGGAGATAGAGGGGGACAGAGAGGAGTGGGTGGGGTAGGAGTATGGCCTAGTGGTAGAGTGCTTGCCTAACATGCATAAAGCCCTGGATTGATTCCTCAGTACCACATACACAGAAAAAGCCAGAAGGACAGAAGTGGTATGTGGCTCAAGTGGTAGAGCACTAGCTTTGAGAAAGCTTAAGAACCGTGCTCAGGTCCTGAGTTCAAGTCTCAGGACTAGCAGAGAGAGGAGGGGAGTTGGGGGGAGAAAATGTGCACAATGAATATGTTTATGAGACTAATTGCCATTGCCATCCTGCACTCTAGCAAATGTATCTGAGACTTTTGTATGAAGACAAAATATATTTGTGATAAAAATCATTAGTGGTGGGGCTAGATCAATTGTATTCGTCAAATGCTTCAAAGTCTTAGAGACTTTAAGCATATGCAAAACTTTCAGAATACATTCTGAGAGAAAATAGTTTATACATTCCTTCAGATTTTTCAAAAAGTTGAGAACAATAAATCAGTCTTATAGTTGTTTTTTTTTAATTGCCAGCCCTGCGGACTGAACTCAGGGCACTGTCCTTGGGCTTTAGTCAAGGGTAGTGTTCTACTACTTGAGCCACAGCACCACTTCTGGCTTTTCTATGTATGTGGTACCGAGGAATTGAACCCTGGTCTTTGTATATGTTAGGCAAGCACTCTACCATTAGGCCAAACTCCCGGCCCCAGTCTTAGAGTTTTAAATTGGCTTCAGGATCTCTAGTTTTTTGCCTCCACCAGCAATTGTCGCATAGGTTTTTAGTATGTGTTATAAGAAAGAGTTTTAAAGATTCTATATTTATTCCACCGAATTTACAACTGTGTATTGTTTATTGCTTAGTTTTACAGATCTTTGTTTCTACAGAATCCCTTGGGGACACAGATATGACTACTCATGACAAGTCTATATTTTAGTAGAAAAACAATTAACATATAAAATAGGATAGCATTATATTTGATGAATACCAGATTAATGCCTTGTGAAAATAAGAGCTCTATGATGCTGAGTCATGGCTTTGAGTGAGGTAGACTTTCAGAAAAGTACACGGGTTAGTAAGTATATTCATTCAACAGTGATTTTTGAGTGCCAGGTACTTTAGATAACAGGATTGAAAAGGATAGGAATGTATGTGATATATTAGGGCTGAAGAATTCTAATTTGCTAGACAAAGGATGTTAGACTATGGTCAGAAGGTGTATGCTTGTTGAGTTAGAAGAATAAAGCAATCATTTAGAAAGATTAATTCAGAAGATGAACTGGTGGCACACACCATTAATTCCAGGTAGTGTTAAACTGAGGTAGGATTGTGGCTTATGAAGAACAGATTCCTGAGTTCAATACTCAGTATATCAAAACCAAAACAAACCAAAATTAATTCAAATGTTCTGTATAGTTTATTCATCTGGTTTGGAAATTTTATAGCATTTAAATTCTAATTTGACAACATCAAAAGCATCTCATTAGTTTTAATCACTTTTCAAGTTAAATTGTAATTTTCTTCTGAATATAATATGTATGTATATGTGAGCCTACAAAAAGGGACAATTAAAAATCTTTTTATTTTTTTATTTTTTATTTTTTTTAATTTTTTATTGTAATTAGTAAAAGGGTTACTTGATATTTGCCAGATAGAAGGTGCATTAATTCACATACATTGATACCCTTTCACATGTCTTGGTACCCATTTCCCTCCCCCCCCTAAAAATTTTATTATTAACTTTGACATTCTTTTTTTTTTATTTTTTGCCATTCCTGGGCGTGAGCTCAGGGCCTGAGTGCTGTCCTTGGACTTTCTCAAGTGGTAGGCTAAAGCTCTACCACTTGAGCCTCAGCACCACTTCTGGCTTTTTTCTATGTATGTGGTACTAAGGAATCGACCCGGGTCTTCATGTATGCTACCCAAAGCACTCTAACACCAGGCCAAACTCCTGGCCCAACTTTGACATTCTTCATTGTTTTTCTTAACACAAGTAGCATAAACTAACTAAAGAATTATACTAATCTGATCTGTGTCATTTCTGTAGGATTGTAATGTTTATTTGTATACTTACTATGTGTTTTTATTTTTAATTTTTTTGGTCTTATATTTTTATGTGAGGAACAATGGACACTTTCAAGCATTACCCAATAATAATTACAGTACAGTTTTCAAATGATCAAAATTTTACAAATTCCAAATAATTTAGTTCTTTTGTACGCTATCAGAATTAAAGTACTTAAGGGGCTGGGAGCGTGGCCTAATAGTAGAGTGTTTGCCTAGCATGAACGAAGCCCTGGGTTTGATACCTGGGTACCACATACACAGAAAAATCCAGAAGTGGTGCTGTGACTCAAGTGGTAGGGCATTAGCCTTGAGAAAGCTCAAGGACAGTGCCCAGGCCCTGAGTTCAAGTCCCAGCACTGGCAAAAATAAAAAAGTCTCACACACTTTCCTTACTGGGCTAGCTTTGAAATACTATCCTCATATTGCAGCCCTCTTAGTAGCTAGGATTACAGGTATGAACCACTGGTGCATGGCCCATTACTGTTTTATTATACCATAGGAAATATTTTATCAACACATTTATTTTAAATTATTTCACTTTTGAAAAGATGTGCTATAGCTCACTGCTTCCTCTTAGTGTTCCGTAATGTTTAGTTTGAAGAAAATATCAGCTCTTATGCCTGCCCCACTGAAAATACTGTTTTGAATGTGGCAACAGAGAAGAGAGATGGAAGAACCTGAGTTCTTTTTGTTGGTGGTGGTGGTCGAGGGGCTTGAATTCTAGGCCTGGGTGCTGTTCCTGAGCTCTCTAGCTCAAGGCTACCACCCTACCCCTTGAGCCACAGGGAGACTTCCAGTTTTCTGGTGGTTAATTGGAGATGAGTCCCATGGACTTTAGCGCCTGGGTCTGCTTTGAACCATGATCCTCAGATCTCATCCTCCTGAGTAGCTAGGATTACTGAGCCACCACGCTCAGCTTCTTGCTCTTTCTTTTTATATGAGTTGTAAAAAAAAAAAGATAATTGCAGGTCTGGGAGTTCTTGATAAGTCTCTCAGTCAGCCAGACTTAAGGTTCTGTTTGCTTCTATGCTTCCTGCTATATAAAGAAAGGTATTTTACATTGTTGTATCCAGTTTGAGTTGGAGATTCTAAAACTTTTATCAGTGACATACTAAGTGATACTTAGATCTATATAGGATTATTGTGAAGACAAAATACTCAGAGTAGATAAAGCTCCTCGGACACAGAATGCATTGTCTTTAAAAATCCTTATGAGTTACAGTATTGTGAGGCATGGCACAATATTGTACCACTAACAAATTCTAGGACTGCTCCCTATCTATTTGTAACTTTGTTGCTGCTTCTCTTATTTTCTAGCCATTGTGAGCCTCTTTGACTGTCATTTGTTCTGCATTTATTCTTACTATTTCATCAACTCTTTATATGCTTAAAGTGGAACCTATCCTTTTAGAAAATAAAACGTGGCCAATTGTAATATGTCAGCACTTTGAGTTTCCATTTTGATCAACTAGCAATTAGACTAGATGATCAGGGACATCTTTTTGACCACAGGATACTTTGAAATGAGGTCTTGTTTGTTTTGCCCCTTCACATGCTTGAAAACTCTTTAGGCGTCCTAAAAGTTCTAAATAGTTGAGATACATGACACTATAGAGTTAGCATGATTTATGATGGGGAAAATTTCCAAAAATATCCTAGGAGGAAAATAAATCTCCTTCCTTTGTAATCACACACACACACACACACACACACACACACACACTATATGCATGTGTATCTATATATATATATGGGAATATGATTAAAGTACATTATATGCATATATAAAGATAACGTAATGAAACCATGAGCAATTGTAAAATGGCTGGATACTGTGGCTCATGTATGTTGTAATCCTAGTCACTTGGCATATGGAGATTGGAAGGATTACAGTTTGAGGCCAGGTTAGGCAGAGAAGTTCACAAGATCACATCTCAATAGAAAAAAGATTGTGTGTGTGTGTGTGTGTGTGTGTGTGTGTGTGTGTGTGTGTGTGTTATACCAGCTATGTAGGAAGTATAAATAAGTGGTCTGAGGTCTAAGCTTACCCCAGCATTACAAGACCTTATTCAAAACATAATGAGGGCAAAAGAGCTGGAGGCATGGTTCAAGTGGTAAAGTACCTGCCTAGCAAATGTGGAGCTCTGAATTTAAACTCTAGTATAATAAAAAAAGTAATTGTAAACAACTAAGTGGTAGCTGGTAGCTGGTAGCTGATGCCTATAATCTTATCTGCTCAGGGGTCTGGGATCTAAGGATTGAGATTCATACCCAGCCCAAGCCTTATAGACTATAAGATACTTATTGCCAATTAGCTATGAAAAAAATTCCAGAATTGGAGTTTTGACTCAAAGTGGCAGAGTGCTAGCCTGGAGCAAAAAAAGTTTAGGGCCAGTGGCTAGACCCTAAGTTTAAGCCCTAGGACTGGTGGGGAAAAAAAGTGAATAGGAATGAAAGGGAAGATAAGGAAAAGAAGAAAAAAAACAGAAGGGGTAAATATGCTCAAAGGACATTGAATACATGTATGGAAACATGGCAAGGAAACCTGTTTAGTATATGACAGTCAATTTTAATAGTTGTATTTGGTATTTTAGAGGGAAATATCTTTTCTTGTATAATGTATTTTTCTCAGTTGTTTCAGACTTGAGATTGTATTTGATCAAGTGTCCCTGTAGGATTGTTAGCCTTAATAGAATAGATACTCATATATTTTATAAATATTTTTCTTAGAGTTCATTTCATAAAGTATTATTTTTTATAATCATATGCACATAGAATTCGAGCCTTTGTCAATCACTCCTATGCATAACCTCCTTTGACCTCAGTGTGTGAATATCTAGAATCCTATATAATTTATCATGTCCCAGTGTATATGTGCGTGTTTGTGTGTGTATGTGTGCGTGTTTGTGTGTGTATGTGTGCGTGTGTGTGTGTGTGTGTGTATTATTTAGTGTGTTTATTTGTAGATTTATAGTCACATTCTCATCACAAATTAGGGAAACCATGCAACTTGTGTTTCTTTGACTCTGACTTACTTAGCTTAATACAATTTTTCCAAGTCTTTCCATATTGTTGTTTCTGATTGGTAAATGAACTCCAAGAAAAGGAAACGAGGTATTTTTTGGTTGCTGTTGTTGCTGATTTTCTTTTCTTTTTCCATTTGTCTTGTTTGTTTGTATTTGGGAGGATAAGAGGGTGCATAGAAAATGAACAACATGGGGTGAACAACTACAACAGTGGTACTCACTAGACACTATGTAGAAAATGAACTGTAAATCTTGTTGGTGGGGACAGGAGGGAAAAACTAGGAGAGAGCAAGGGAAGGGGAGACATGGTTCAAAAAGAATTGTACTCATTATCTGACTCATATAACTGTAACCCCTCTGTATATCACCTCTACAATAACAGTATCAATATTATTTTTTAATGTGATGGTCCTCCTCAAGTACCTTGGATCATGGGAATGATCTATTGTACCTGGACCTCTTCTGTTTTTACTATTTTTCCAGTACTGGGGCTTGAACTTGGGGCTTTGCAGTATTGCTTGGCTGTTTGGTTTGTCACAGTTGGCGCTCTACCACTTGAGCCAGATGTCCACTTCCAGTTTTATTCACTAATTATTGGAGATCAGAGTCTTTCCAATTTGTTTGCCCATATTGCCTTCCAAATCCTGATTCTCAGTTCTATATCTTGAGTAGGTAGGATTAGATATGTGAACCACAGATACTCAGTTCCCCTGTTCTGGTTTTTTTTTTTTTGGCCAGTCCTGGGCCTTTAACTCAGGGCCTGGGCACTGTCCTTGGACTTTTTTAAGGCTAGACCTCTACCACTTAAGCCACAGCACCATTTCTGGCTTTTTGCGATGTACGTGATAACAAGGAATTGAACCTGGGTGTTTGTGCATGCTAGGCAAGCACTCTACCACTAGGCTAAACTCCCAGCCCCCTGTTGTTTTTTTTAAAGAGAAAACAAGTGACCGTATCCTATCTGTTACCAAATTAAACACTTGAAAACTACTAGTGAACTTTAGAATCATACGGTATCAAAATCTGAAAAAAATTGAATGTTTCATAGTATAACCTTCATTGACATTATGAAATCTGAGGCATAGACAAGAGGAATTTACTTGTAAAAGGTCACATAGTGACTATCAGAGCTGTAACTAGAGCCCACCTTTTCTATTTATTTCCCAGCGTTATGTTCCTTCAATTGATACCACAATGACTTTTTTTCAGATCTTCACAAATGACCAAGCCTGTGGGCTCTGCAAAGTACAAACTTCTATTAAGTTTCTAATAACTATCCTGAAGTTTGGTGACTAATCTCAACTTGTTACAGCTCATTAGGTACTGGAAATGGACTTGCCAGGTTTCTCAGCCAAATATTGAAAAGCATTTTCTAACTGCAATATTGCAAGCACGATTGAATTTTTTTACAAATTTCAATTTGAAGGTCCATTTGGCTGTTTGCACAAGGTACTTGTTACACAGCTGTGTTCTGAGGAGCCAACATCAGGTTTGTTGTCACATGTGTCAAAAATATGGCTACTCTTTGAGTAAGGACAAGGCATAATAATTTTTATCAACTCTATTGATCAAAGGGCAAATTGTTGTGGTTTGTAATTCTGTGAGGACAATATAATACAGCCCAGCGTGGTAAATGAAAGAGCAAAAGGCCCTTTTTTCATTTCATGTTCCTGCAGTGAGTGGTACAACTATTGTAACCTATCTGTAGCATTTGGTCCCACTACCAGACTGATGTTTTAAAATATAGAGATGATTAACACAGTTCTATTGTATTGTATATTGTAGTGTTAGATCTAAAAGGATAATTTTTTTTGTGAGTCCTGGGGCTTGAACTCAGGGCCTGGGCACTGTCCCTGAGCTTCTTTTATTCAAGGTTAGCATTTTACCACTTGAACCACAGCACCACTTCTGGATTTTTCTGCATATGTGGTACTGCAGAATTGAACCCAGGGCTTCATGCATGCTAGGCAATCCCTCTCCACTAGGCCACATTCCCAGTCCAAGGATAAACATTCTTAAACAGTCACAGAATCTCCCTTTCTCTGCAGCCTTGTGTCCCTCTCCTCTTCTCCCTCCCTTTCCACACTCTCTACCTTCATGCTTCACATACACATATGCACAATCAGCATGTTTGTTCTTGTGAGGCTGTTTGAAGGGATTAGAGGGGTGAACAAGATTAACTTTAAAGAATGAACAAATATAAAAATATGTTGTATCTGTCAATGAAGATGTCAAAAGGTAAAGCAAGCTCATTGAAAGCTGTTAAATAATAATGGGTAGGGGAAATGAGGAAAGTGAGAGTAACAGAAGAAGTCAATCTGCTTAAACTACTATATACCTGTACATGAATATGTGAAATACCATAGTGAATCTCCCTTGAACAAAAAGCAAACACTAAAAAATGGAAGTTATGGGGGGGAGGAAAATGGGGACAAAAACATGAGAAGGGGTATGAATGTGTGTGAAATAATGCTCCTTCTGTCTGGCAAATATAATTGTAACCCCTCTGTTAATTACAAAATAAATAAATATTTTTAAAAAGGAAATTAGATGTGCCCTTTATGGACAGGGTTTACTATTGGGAGGAGGAAGGCAAACAGAAGATAAAGGAATATGAATTCAGTCATTTGAAATAGGAAAGGGAAGGGGAGAAAGCAAGATGATTGGGAGGGGGTGGCAGGAGGGAAAGGGGGACAAAAACATGAGGAGGGGTATTAGTGTATGAGAGGTAATACACCTTCTATCTGGCTAATATAACTGCAACCCCTCTATACATTACAATAAAAATGAAAAAAGTACATTATGTATATGTGTGAAAATGGAACAATGAAGCTTGTTGTAATTCATCTGGAAGCCAGGTACTGGTGGCTCATACCTGTAATCCTAGCTAATCAGGAGGCTGAGAACTGAGGATCTAAACCAGCCCAAGCAAAAAAAGTCTATGAGACTCTTATCTCCAGTGAAATCACAGAAAAAGCAGGAACTGGTGATGTGGCTCAATTGGAAGAAAGAAAGAAAGAAAGAAAGAAAGAAAGAAAGAAAGAAAGAAAGAAAGAAAGAAAGAAAGAAAGAAAGAAAGAAAGAAAGAAAGAGAAAGAAAGAAAGATGGAGGGAGGGGAAGGAAGGAAAGGAGGGATGGGATGGGAAAAAAGAAATAGGTCTGAGAAGATGGAGATGAGAAACAGTGACAAACACTTGAGTCGTATCAAGGTACATTGTCCATATGGACCAGTCTAAATGAAACTACTTTGTACAATTAATAAAAATGTGGGGAGTGGGCCAGTGAGCCGGCTGGGAACGCACCGCTGGGCCTCGTGGAGGAAGCTCCTTGCACTCCTGCGTGGAACCAGCGGTGGTACCAGGGCGCGCCCAACCATCCGCACCCCTTTCAGGCCTTCAAGTACTGGGGCTCTGCATTGCTTTACCTACAACTGGAAGCTTCTGGGAGCACCATTTGCCTGCTGCCCTGCTGAAACTAGTTCTGATGGCTGGGAATAAATGGAGGCGACATGCTGCTTATGCTTTTAATACTGAGGCTGTTGGATTTGGCCGAGGTGAAAAGCTACCTGGTATGGTTTTGAAACCACCCCCACTATTTTCTGATACAGATTATAAACCAGTGCCACTGAAAACAGGAGAAGATGAAAATTATATGCTGACCTTGAAACAGGAATTGAGAAAAACAGTGAAGAGAATGCTGTATTTTATTGAAACACCTGAAGAAAAACAAGATATTGAATGGTATAGTAAAAGATACATGAAGGTATACAAAGAAGAATGGATACCAGATTGGAGAAGGCTCCCAAGAGAAATGTTGCCCAGGAAACACTGCACAAAAGTAGGCTCCAAATCCAAAAAGACAGAGGTTCCAGGCTTAGGGGCTTCACTAAATGCTGTTGATGTGCTGAAAAAAAGTAGAGGAATTGGAAAAGAGAGGTGATGGTGAGAGATCAGATGAGGACAATGAAGAGAAAGAAGGAAACAAAGAGAAAAATAAAGAAGGGGATGATGATGATGCAGATCAGGAGGAGTGTGATGAAGAGGAGCAAGAGGAGGCAAATGACATTACAGAGATGATTTTGGGACAGTCAGTGAGGACAACATGGATGAAGCAACCTATTAGCCAAGAAACCTCTCAACATTTTGGTACATGTTCTTACATTTGGAACTTGATTTCTGTTTTATTTCTGATAAGGAATGATTTATCTATCTTACTTGTATTCCTGTTTTATCGGACAAATGTTATCAAATCATGCAGAATTGCTGTTTATGCTCTTGTTACCTTATAGGCTGGCATTCTGACATTCCCTCTTACCACCTCTACCATCTTTCATTATGTATGCTAGTGCATTGTTAGTTTTTAGCAAGTCTAAATCTATGCGTACTTGAACAAATGCATGCTTAAGTGATGTTTTTTTTTTGTAAAATTACTAGTCAGAATGGATTTCTACTAATTCAGCACACAGAGCACTTTAAAAACAGAAACTTGAAATTTATTTTTTTACTTTTACGTGGGATGTTCTGTACTACCACAATGAACTTATATACTACATAAACTTACTGAGCTCTTCCAGGTACACACTTAGGAAATGAAAGGTTTTGTGACAGAAAACAAACTCATGGAAACATATTCATCTTAGATAAACAATTTTACAATTAACATCTCAGCAAGCACAGAGGCTTTCACATGCAGTGAGTATTAGAAATACTTGACTTTGGGGACAACTTTGGGTCTTATAATGTATGAGTTAACAGTCTCACTGTAGTAAGCTTGACATCTACAAATCATTGGGCTTATAACAGGTTAGACTATGTTCTTTATGTGTATGGATTGGGAAGTATTGGTTGGAAAGTATTATTGTAAACTATGAACTTCACAGAAGAACGTTTGCATGTGAACTTGATATACAGGCCCATACTATGTTTCACAGGATTCACTGATAATGTAACAATGAAGAATAACTTCAGGTTATTTTGAAGTGAATATTGATCTTTTTGTTTAAGTTACAAGCTAGGTTCCCTGCCATTTTATATTTTGGGGGAAAAAATCGGACATTGCAGCCTCCAAAGAATTTAAAATGCCAAAGGTTTTCAAGGAAGTTCATATAGTCAAGGAAGTTTATTATATACTTCAAAAATGATTTGCTGATATTGCCAAAAGAAAGTTAAGTTTGGAAGGTATTATCAGCCGTTACTCTCTAGCTTGAGAATTTGGAACTCTTCATTATCTTTCTACCTGTAATACAAAATTCAACCTTGAAACTGCTAGGTTATTTCTGTGCCTCAGTTTCTCCATTTGTAAACAATTTCCTATAGTTTAAATACTAACTAGATTACACACACACACACACACACACACACACACACACACACACTCTTGAAAGGTAACATGTTTTTTTTTTTCAGCTTTTACATTTTAAAAAGGTTCTGGACTATACATACAAGCATGCTGGACAACCCCACCCTTCCCTCCCATCTCCCCTTTTTAGTTCAAACCATGGTAAGAGTTCTGATTTCTGCAGATTTTCCAAAATTGAAAATAAAAAAAAATAAAATAACTTCTCACTCTGTAGCAAATCCAGGGCTTGTACATTTCAGATTAATTCAGTAAAAAACTCACAAGTAAAATAATGCATATTTAAGGGAAATATTATACAGACTTTTTTTTCACACAGAAGTACATAATAAGATTTTTTAAAATCTATTGCCATTCATTTATTTTTGCACAAAAACGTATAAATATGTCACCAGCTTTTCTTAACTTAAAAAACTTAAATTTAAGACACCAGATGAAAACTACCCTTTGCTGCCTTTTTTTAAAAAATTTTTGTAGGGTTTTTTGTTTTTTTCTGCTTAGAATTGCATTTCTAGAGAAGAAAAGCCCCCGCATTAAAAACAGCCCATGAAAGGTAACATGTTTTGAGAAATGTTTACTTCATAAAGTGTGTTTACTGATTTTTTCCATCTTTCTTTCCATCTCCCACCTGTTTGTGGAGAAAATTTGTATTGTCATACAGTTTTATAATGCTCAGGAAAAAGATCACTTTAAATGCAATATACTTCCTCAAATAATTCGAGGTGGGTGTGAGAACTCATCTTGTTTAGTGGCTTTAATGATTGTGCTTGTGACTGAGTTCTAGCTATATTTAAGATTTTACATGGAAACCTGATTGCATTATTAAAGTTGCAATATGTTAGAGTCCTCGCATAGGGTTTCCCATAAAGACAAAATTGTAATTTGGAAAGCATAGATATCTCAATTTCTTACTTCCTCTGGAACCAGTGCTAAAGACTGATTTAGCTGATGGAAATCTTATCTTTAATAATTTTGTTCACTTGCTTTATTACAGATCTGTAGGTAACCCTTGCTTTGTTTTATTCCTAGTTAAAAAAATGTATCTACAAGTAGTTGTACAAAGGGGTTTCATTGTCAGTTTTTAAGTAAAACAAATGTTGATATAGGTAACCTTTGAATGAGGCAAATACACAAAAGGTAAAGGTTCTTTGTCTGTTTTTCAATCTTAGTGGGCTGATATATAGTCCTGCCCTGCTGTGTAGGTGGCCATTTATTCTGGGAGACCTCAAACATCTTTTTTGGGGGGATGGGGAGGGACAGTCCTGTAGCTTGAAATCAGGGCCTACATGCTGTTCCTGAGCTTTTGTGCTCAAGGATAGGCTCTACCACTTTGATACTTTTTCTAGCTTTTTGATAGTTGGAGATAAGTCTCATGAACTTTCCTACCTGGGCTGGCTTCAAACTGCTGTCCTCAGATCTCCCAAGAAGCTAGGATTATAGGCAAGAGCCACAGGCATCCAACTCTACCATCTCCTTTTTTTATTAAAGAATTTATTAACATTGATTTTTATATTATATTTCAAATGTCATGTTTATGTCAGTAGAGTATACAGCCCATCATAGATTTTTTCATATATTTTTATTATAATTAATAGAAGGGTTACATGATATTTGCCAGATAGAAGGTGCATTAATTCCACATACATTGATACCCTTTCACATGTCTTGGTCCCCATTTCCCTCCCCCCCACCGCTCATCTTGTTTTCCCCCCTTCCCTATCCAATTTCAAATAACCAAATACAAATATATCCGATATATCAGGTAACAAAGTGAGATACTGTAACAATATGAGATAACCAAGGGACAGCAAAAGAGACGAGAGATAAGATAGTAACTTAAGGACAACAATGGTTGTTGTCCATCATAGATTTTTATGTCTATGTAGTTATGTTTATATCTCCAAGACCATGTCCAGAACATTGGGTACCCAAATATTGAGTCATCTCTCTGGTACTGTTTGGATCTAATATCCACATATTAAGGATACCATGCGCCTTTTGTTCCTTTGGTTTTGACTTAATCGCACTCAACATGGTTCGCTCTAGCTTCCTCCACTTTCCAGCGAATGCCATTATTTTATCTTGTCTGTTGGCTATGTAGATATGTAGAATTCCATTGTCTACCATCTCTTTTTAAGCACATTGTTCTCTCCTTTGAAAATTGTCATACTTTTAAAGCCTACTAATTGTGAGGATTTTTAGATTACCTTGGTAATATCTTGGTTTGAGGACTGTGAAGTTACTTACGAGGAAGACAAATATCACTTTACAGAAAGAGCTTCTTCTGATAGTTTAAAAAGGATTCTTTGAAGTGTTTTTGTAACACCCCGAACTGAATGTTATTATTATTCTGTATTTTGTTTGCATATTAAAATTCTTAAAACTAAAAAATAATGTGGGGAAATCCACATTTATTAACTGCAAAAAATTAATAAAACATAAAGGGTAGTTAACCTTCTCAGCCCAAAGTATTTAATGTTATAACTTTCTTTAGATTATTAGAGGTTTTCAACCTGTCCCTAGAAAATAAGTATATACTGTGTCTCCAATCCCAATGAGTTAACAGTGTAGTTGTTTAGTAACTGTTAATTCAGTAACTAGTTCTAAATGAAGTAAAATGCTCAAATATGAGATGGGGAAAAGTAAAAGTAAGACTGCTTATATAGATTTGATAAAGATTATTCAGAACATGAAAAGTACAAAATGATTTTAAGTACCATGTTAGTAGAGGGGAGGCAATTTATTTCCTTGAGCCAGGATTGTGATCTGATTGACAAAAAATTATCTTGAATTGGCTAGGAAACTGAGAATGACAGTGATGAAGATGGTATTGACAGCTAAGTATATTGTCTTCTCTGTATTCCTGAGAGATGAGTAATACATGTGTGGAAATTGACACCTAGTGTGACCATTTGTTCAAAGCCACATTATGAATAAGTAGTTGAGACAGAATTTGAATCCAAGTCTACCTTAAATCTCTATTCTTCACAATGTTTTGACAAACAGATGAGAAGAGCTTGGCCTGAGTTGGTGGTCCCAGTAGCATCTTACTCCGACTAGTATAACACTCAACACCCTGAGCTACTGGACTTATATGACATCTACTTGTCTTTTACTACATTGTGACCAAGAGAAGATGAATCATGTCTTAATCATCTGTGCAGTGAAATTGTGCATTTTGTACTTGATAATGTTTACTTTCATTTTTTCTGGTATTTGTGCAGTTTAAAATGCCTTCCCAATATGCTGGACTGATATCTACTCTTCTTAAGTGGGAGATAGCTTTAGAAGAAATGTACATTGATAAATTTCATTTAAGCACGTTATAATGCCATTGGCCATGAGTTCAGTGTTAATGAATCAATAAAATGTATTAAATAAGGGTTTCTTGAATCAGAAATGAACATGAAACAAGGTTATATATCGATTGGCTAATTAAAATGAAACCAATGAAACACAGGAAGCCAACCCTGCATTTTCCCTAGTAGCCCTGGTTCCACAGTCACATTCTAGGACATAACTATTCCAAATAACAAGAGCCAAATATTTTTTTATTATGGAAACACAATTATGGTCTTTGAGAATGGGAGATTCACATGAGGTGCATCTTTAGTATTGCTTATTGTAGATCTCTATATGTCAGTCTTTTCTAGAGTCTGTTATCTTTTGGATGAAGTCAGTTTTATCTCATTGATTTTAAACAAGTCTTTTATAATTTTAAACTTAACAAATCATTATTTTACAGTTCTAAGTAGTTTTAAGTATCTTCCTTTGTGTGAAAGCTAGATTATCTCAACTTTAATGTTGTTTGATTAATGAAAGCCTCATAAAGCTAAGATTTTTTTTAATACCCTCAAAGTCTGAAACCTAAAAAAAAGATCTTATTTGAATTTCTAAAGTCAGAGTTTATACTATTTATATGAAAGGGACAGCAGATACAAGATGACTAAGTCTCTAGTTAGATATTCTTTGCTTTTGTTGCTTACAAATATTAACTATGTGAGATTTTTAAATTTTATTTTTATTTTGTCAGTTGTGGGTTTGAACTCAGGACCTGGGCACTGTCCCTGAATGAACTCTTTTGCTCCAGGCTAGTACTGTACCACTTTGAGTCACAGTACTACTTCTGCTCTTTTTTGGGGGGAGTAATTGTAGATGAGAGTCTCATGGGGACTTTTCTGCCCAGGCTGGCTTTGAACTGCAGTTCTCAGATCTCAGCCTCTTGAGTAACTAGGATTGCAGATGTGAGCCCACCAGTGCCCTGCTATGTTTTAAAACACTATTTAGCTCAGGATCCAGTCCAGAGTTAACTCAATAGTATAATCTGCCAATCTTGGTTTTGTGTTGACTGTGTGGGTGCTGTTAGTTATTGCTCTTTAGATAGTAATGCTTACTAGGCAGTTGTAACCTGGAGTTGAAAAGGCCCTGGCTGTGTCTTTGATTTTCATTTTTATTGGAATTTTAATTATACTTTTTATGGGATATGGTGTTATAATGTCATATGTGTAAACAATTTGTAATGGAAACTAAAGGTAATGAATTCTTTTTTAGAAATCTTAGCTTTGTTGTTGTTGTTGTTGTTGTTGTTGTTTAGAGGAAATAAGCGTGGTGGATTTTGTGGTTATTATAGTCCTCACTAGAGCCTGATTAACATCAAATACATGTGCGGAAAAAAAAAACAGAGAATAAGCCCAGGCACTTAACTTCTCTACTCAGAAATCAGAAGAAATAGAAAGCTTTAATTAATTGCCTGTTTGCCAAGCACAGACCATTTTGTATAACTCCTTATCTAATCCTCATGATAATCATAAACAGAAAAGCATGAACATTTTTTCAGAGCATAAGCCTAAGACCTAATTAAGTCAGCACTGCCCACTAGAATTTTCTGTAATTACAGAATTTTTGTAGCTGTCAATGCTGTACATTTATTGCTGTTGAGAAAGTGGAGTGGTGGTAATGTAACTAAAATTCTACCTCTAATTAAATGTAGTTTCAGTTTAAACAAGTACATGTGACTAGAGACGACCATACTGAACAGCCTAACTCTTGAGAGCTTAAGCTACATGCTTAGTTTTAGTTAATAAGTTATATAACTCTGCTTAAAAATCAGGTCTGCGTAATTCCTAAACTCTTATTTTTCCTATCATGCTACATCAATAAAAGTCAAAGTGTCTTGGAAAATAGAAAGAATGGGGAGTGCTTGCCTAGCATACATGAATCCCTGAGTTTGAGTCCTCTGTACCACATATACAGAAAAAACTGTAAGTGACTCTGTGGCTCAAGTGGTAGAGCACTAGCCTTGAACAAAGGAAGCTCAGGAAGAATACCCAGGCCCTGAGTTGAAACCCCAGGACTGGCAAAAAAGAAAGAAGGAATAGGGAGAGGCTAATCCAATGTTACGGTATAGAAAAATTGTTCAAATATTAGCATATTTCAATAGTGTTTCTCTAGGGCTGGAAGTGAGGCTCAGCAGTATTAGACCAGCCTAGAAAATATGAAGCCCTGACTTTAAACACCAAGTAATGCAAAAAGAAAAGGTTTCCTTGTTCCATTTATACACCTTAAGTATTTTGACTTTGTACATATTCCCTCTATTCTCTTCTCTATCTACCATCATACTAGTATCTACATCCAAATGAGACCATGCTTCAGCTTCCTATTATTCATTTTTCTTAAAGGGTTTTACCATCATCTGTCACATGTGCATATAGTATATTTTAGTATGTGCTTACATATATGTTTATATTTTAGGTATAGCATGTGACCTCTGAACTGGCTTTGCTTAATGTGGTTTTTTTTTGCAAATGACATAATTTCACCTTTATGACATAGGATGAACAGTATTTCTTCATGTGTTTGTGGCCATTTATGCTTCTTCTTCCAAGAAGTTTTCATTCACTTCAGTTGAATTATTGATTCATTGGGAATTTTGTGTTTAAAAATATTATTTGTATATTCTGATTATAATACCCTTGTCAGATGTATAGCTGATAAAAATGTGTAGGCTCTTTGCTATACTTTTTAGCTTGTTATAATCCTATTTGTTAATCCTTGCTCTTACTTGCTAAGCCACTGAAGTTCTATTCATGAAGTTCTTGCCTATGCCAATAATTTCTATTTT
The DNA here is from genome assembly GCF_031878675.1 of Megascapheus bottae. NCBI lineage: Eukaryota > Metazoa > Chordata > Mammalia > Rodentia > Geomyidae > Megascapheus > Megascapheus bottae. The sequence goes on from NC_143547.1 coordinate 54,379,225, forward strand.
TTATCTATTATTTCCCATGGTAAATTCAATGTTTCAGGTCTTACATTAAGTTCCTTGATCCACTTTGAATTAATATTAGCATAGTGCAAAAGAGAGGGGTCCGGTTTGTGTTATGTATATGGATGTCTAGTTTATCTAGCACCATTTGTTGAAGAGGATCTTTTCTCCAAGTTATGATTGGGGTTCCTTTATAAAAAAAAAAATCAGATGGCTGTTGCTGTGTGAAATTGCTTCCCATTCTTCTGATCACTTCCACTGGTATTTAGGTGCATTTTATAATGTTTTTGTTACCATGTGTCTGAAGTATAATTTGAAGTCTGGTATTGTAATAAGTTCTGCATTCTTTCTTTTTTTCTCATGCTTTGGTCATTTGGAATCTTTTGTGCTTTTATATTTATATTCTCATTGATTTTTTATTTTTGTGAAGAAGAACACTCATAGTATAGTGATTTCCAAATTGTTAATTCTACTAATCAATGAACATGGGAGGTATTTCCATCTTCCAGTGTCATCGATTTCCTTCTTAAATGTTTTATAGTTCATTGTATAGTGTTTTCCCCCTCTTGGTTACATTTATTCCTAAGTGCATTCTGAGGCTGTCTGGTAGCTCAGAGCAGGGAAGGGAATGAAGGAAGGAGAAGTTAAGGGAGAAAGAGGAGGGAAGAGGAAGATTCATCTCAAAGCAGTCATTGCAGCATTTTTAGACAGAACAGGAATACTCAAGTAGCATAGCTAGAGCATTTGACCAAATAACCAAATCATGGTGAATACTTTCTCCTGGATCCTAGAAAGTGATCCATGTCTCAGGGCTACTTTCTATGACTTTTCCATGGCAAAGTTTTTTCTTTTCCACCTGGGCTGCTAATTTAATGTTTCTTTTAGAGCACATGGAGCAAAAAGGTTTCAAACTCTGTGAGTTCAGCTAGGACCTTACATCTTTCATTTGTCTTGGGATAAAGAGATAGTTCCCAGATGATTTGTATCTAGCAGCTTCCTGCCTGCTTTCCTTTTTGTTTTGAGTGAGGGACACAAATGTCTTGGCGTGGCTTCACCTATTCACAGGCCCAGGGCTGTGTGTGAAGCCTTCTGTGATGATTCTGTGAAGTCTTCTTAGGAATCAAATATATCTGCATCTTACCGTAGGACTGGTTGAACAGTCTCCCTCAGGGAGTAGCAATAGCTGTAGGCAACTTCACCCCCCTATTAGTATGGATTTTGCCTGATTAGCTGCAAGATTTCTTGGGAAGATGTATGTTAACCTCTTTTTGTACTGGGCAGGACTATGCAATAAGCCTCAGGGTTGAAATCATCTGAACGCACCAAGGCTTGCTCTGCTGTCAAAACTCCCTCCCAAAAGGATAAAGAATGAATTAGAAGCTAACAGGTGGCTCAGGCAAGGTTTTCCCACTTGCACCCAGTCCTCTGTGTTGATATTTTTGTTCAGTGGCACTTGCCAAAAGCAATGAGTAAATAAATGAACAAATTTAATTACTTATTTCTTTTTTATACCAATTTTGTGGCTTGAACTTAGTGCCAGGACACTGTTCCTAGTCTTTTTTCCATCAAGGCTAGCTCCAATTCTTGAAATTTTGATTGCTAATTGGAGATCAGAGTCTCATGAATTTTCCTGCTCAGGCTAGCTTCAAACAACAGTCCTCAGATCTAAGCCTTTTGAATAGCTAGGATTATAGTTATGATCTACTGGTGCCCAACTCAATTATTTACTTTTAAAGGGCCAAGTAAAGCAGATTTGGACAGGTAGGAGCAAATCCAAGACTCAATTTGTCTTCCTGTTTCAATATTATTCCAATTTCTTGTTCTGTCCTACCCATTTCTTATTGTAGCCACACACATCCAGTAATACCTTTACTTCATGACATACATCAGGGAAGTACTGCTTGTCATCTTGATCCTCCAAAATAAATTATTAGTCATCAGAAAAATAATTGTACTCCTGTAGTAGAAGAGAATTTTCAGCCAGTCGTGGTGGCTCATACCTGTCATCCTAGCTACTCAGGAGGCTGGTATCTGAGGGTCAAGGTTCAAAGCCAGCCCTGGCACAAAAGGACCTGAGACTCTTATCTCCAATTAACCTCTAGAAAATGGGAAGTGGGGCTTGGCTCAAAGGTAGGGTGGTAGCCTTGAGCTGAAGCGATCAGGGACAGTGCCCAGGTTGAGTTCAAGCCCCATGACCCACAAAGTCTTTTTGATGTATCTTTTGCAGATGGGAAAGCTGACAGCCATGCCTGCAGGTCTGCTATATGCATCTGTAATTGTACATGCAGCTAAAGAAGAGGAATCCAAAAAGCGGCTAGTAAGACCAGAGCAGGTAATTTGCCAACAAATGTTTATGAATATTGTTTCGCATAATGTGAAGATAATGCAAAAGCTATGTAGTTGGTTCTTTTTACACGATTTATCCAAAATACATTTTAAGGCTTATGTACATTTTATAAGTGGAAAGAAATATTTGTTCTATCAAAATAAGTAAATAAGTAGTATATCTGACACAAACATTTAGTACATTTTTAATTTTAATTAAATTTTCTTGTGACTACTTATTAAGTACTACAAAGTCTCAGAACTTCTAATCTGGTCTCCCTCCCCCCCTCTCTCTTTCTCTTTTCTTCTTCTTTTTTTTTTTTTTTGGCAAGAACTGTGTCTTGACCTCATGTCCCAGATCTCTTGCTTGCTTTTTGCTCACACCTGGCATTCTTCTAATTGAAGCACACCAATTTTGCTGGTTAGTTGGAAAAAGAGTCTTATAGACTGTTCCTCAGATCTCAGCCTCCTAAGATTACAAATGTTTGTTCCCTGTACATAGTTTCTCTTAAATTTTTTTTGCCAGTTGTATATATAGAATGGCAAACCAGAAAACATCTAAGGTCACTTCTAAAACTACAATCTTTTTTTGGCCAGTCCTGGGCTTGAAGTCCGGGCCTTGGCAGTGTCCCTGGGCTTTCTCAAGGCTAGCACTGCTCTACCACTTTGAGCCATAGCACCACATCCAGTTTTCTGTTTGTTAAGTTGATATAAGTCTCTCAGATTTTTGTTCCTGGGCTAGGTTGGAGCCCTGGTCCTCGGATTTCAACCTCCTGAGTAGCTAGGATTACAGATATGAGCCACTGGTGCCTGGTTTACAGTGCATCTCGATCAATGTCACCCCTATCAACATGCTTACCTATCCCTCACCTACCTACCCCTTCCTTCACTCTTCTTGATTTTGTTGAATATACACTGGATTTCTTGACTCCCTCTCTTCCCTCTTTATTTGTGTACCTCTTTCCTTATCACCCCACCAAACCCCTTTCAAATACCTGCTTCCTGGTGTTTTATTTTATCTAAGTTTAGTAGTAGGATTTCTCTTTTGAAACATATATACACTCATACCAAACATTAAGAAGCTGTAGCCTAGGAAAATCATTAAGATTGTAGTTTTAGGGCTGGGAGTGTGCCCTAGTGGTAGAGTGCTTGCCTAGCATGCCTGAAGACCAGGGTTCAATTCCTCAGCATCACATACACAGAAAAAGCCAGAAGTGGTGCTGTGGCTCAAGTGGTAGAGCACTACACTTGAGAAAGCCCAAAGACAGTGCTCAGGCCCTTGAGTTCAAGCCCCAGGACTGGCAAAAAAAGACTAGTTTTAGAAGTGACCTTAGATGTTTTCTGGTTCACCCTTTTATATATACAGTGGTAATACCCTTTATAACAGGCACACTCAATCACTAATTTTCCATACATGTAAAACAGTGTAAAGGAATCTAAGAAGATCGCTTCTGCTGTCAATCAACTTAAGGGTTTTTCTATGACATATACAAACTTATACTATCTTCTCTCTATTGATAGTATATTTGTTATCTATGACATATACAAACTTATACTGTCTCTCTCTATTGATATTATATTTGTTATTGATATTATGCAGGAATATTCTCATTTTATTTAAAAAATAATGCCCTTCCTAGATAAACATATTAGTTCCTTTAATCATTTCTTATGTGAAGTATTGAGTTCCTTCACTGTTACCACTTTCTGCCATACAAGTTCAGGGTGGTTAGATTTTTATAATTCAGACACTTCACGTGTCTGTCCTGGGGCTTGAACTCGGCCTGGACACTTCCCTGAGCTTTTCTTCTTTATATCATTCACTTGAGCCACAGCTCCACTTCCATGTTTTTGACAGTTACTTGGAGATAAGAGCTTCATGGACTTCTAAACACAATCCTCAGATCTCATCCCCCCGAATAGCTAGGATTAGAGGTTTGAGCCACTAGCACCTGGCTTTCAGGGGCAAATATTTTTACTATTGCTGGTTAGAATCAGACTCTTCCTCCAATTCTACATATATTTCTATTAATGCTTCCTAAGACCATACTGGTTTTGTTTTCGTTTTGTGCCAGTCCTATAGCTTGAAATCAATGCCTGGATGACAACTCAGCCTTTTTTTGTTTTTTTGTTTTTTTTTTTTTTTGGCTCAAGGCTAGCACTCTACAACTTGAGCCACAGCTGTCCTTCTGGCTTTTGGGTGGTTAATTGGAGATAAGAGTCTCAAGGATTTTACTGATTTGGCTGGATTTGAGCAGTGCTCAGTGATCTTACCTTTTTTTGATGTTTATTTTAATCTTCAGTGTAAACTATGTAATATAATGTAGTAAGCTATGCTCATAATCAGCCTTTGGCCATGACATAAAGAACCTGAAGCTTTCTAAAATGTGTTAAACCTATTAGGCTGTGTCTTTACCTACTTATTTGGACTCTGGATTTAGTCCCTGGCATAATTAGACCTGTTTAAATTTCATCTTTTTTTTTTCATCTGGCCTGCTTATGATGTCACCTTGTTGAACTGTAATTGTGATTACTGATTCTTTTCACCATTGTGCTATGTATGTCTTTCAGCCTTAATCACACTTAATGCTTGGCTACACATATAGCGACATATTCTTCCATAAGATTGTCCTACATCTAAATTCTGAGTCAACCATTAAGTCATTTAAAGTCATTGATCAGAATTCTTTTTTTTTCCTTGTTAGCTATGGGTCTTAAACTCAGGGTCTGTCCTAGAGCTCTTTGTTGCTCAAGGCTAGTGCCCTACCGCTTTGAGCGACTGTGCCATTTCCTGTTTTTAAGTGGGTGATTGGAGAGCAGAGTCTCATGGGGACCTTTCTGCCTGGGCCAGCTTCTAACTGCAATCCTCAGATCTTAGCCTAGTGGGTAGCTAGAATTAAAGGCATGAACCACCAGCACCAACCTGGCCAGAATTCTTAAGAGCAAACATTCAGTATTCTGTGGCATGAATGTACTACCATCAGATGAAAAAAATCACAAATTTTTAGAACTTTCATATATTTCATTATTTTGCAATTAAAATTAATCTCATGCTATTTTAAATCTATACACACACAGAAATCCTACTATTGTTTCCTTAGGATGAAGTTCAGGAAGCAGAATTTATAGGTAGGAAGACACAGAAAAAAAACCTGACATAATGTCACACTAACTTAAAAAGTGCTCATATTCATACATTTAGTCATAGCAACAAAATAACCATTTTCCAAACTGTATGACACACCTCTAGAAATGCTGGCTATTTTTAGTCATTTTCATTAGCAACCTACGGTAGATTGATTTGTCTACACACTTGCTTACTCTCGGTGTTCTTTCTTCTTATTAATCTTAGATTTTATTTTTGCCAGTCCTGGGCTTGAGTTCAGGGCCGGAGCACTGTCCTTGGACTTTCTCAAGGCTAGAGCTCTACCACTTGAGCCTCAGCACCACTTCAGGCTTTTTTCTATGTATGTGTTACCGAGGAATTGAACCCGGGTCTATGTGAAAGTACTCTACCACTAGGCTAAACTCCCGGCCAATCTTAGATGTTTTTAAGCCTTTCTGTACATATCTGTATGTGAGTAGCCTGAAATGTAAGTGAAAATATAACTGGCATTTCCCCTAATAGCTGAATTTAAATATTTCAAAATTGTGAAATAAGTTAGAATGTATTTTCTGTATTATGGAATGTATCATATTCCTTATTATTTATTGCATTTTCCAAGTTCATTTTAAGTAGGACTTAATTGGATTACTTATTAAACCAAGGTGATTGCCAATCACCTGCATGCCAGGGACTATTTGCAAATTAGTATCCAATGGAGAAATTTATGATGAGATGAAAATGTGGCTTACATGTAACATTTCCAAGTACTTTATGGTATAAGGTGAGCTGTCCTGGTTTAAATCTGTTTATAATACAGCCTCTACTTAATGAAAAACCAGAACCCTTAATGAAGAGGTGTTATAGTTTATTTGAATCTTTTAGTAAGCTTGTAGCTAACACAAAATCCTTTTCTTAGTTCAGCTCATCTTATTAAACATTATTATAAAAAATGTCAATATGCTTCTGCCTTATTAAGTGCCATCTAGTGAACATAATTAAATTTCCCTTTGAGAAAATTCTGCAAGGCCACAGGGTAACCATTTGTCAACTGTGAAATTTACAGTATTCAGGTTTGTATAATGACTGGTACTTGGGCTGCATATATACAGCCAGCCATAAATATCCCTGGTTGCATTCTTAAATTTTTCAATAACACAGATTTGACTTCTTTTTGTTTTGTACCGAGAAGTAACTGAGAAAAAAATATTAAGAGTTCTAGTTACTTTGGTTCAATTTAATTCTAAATAGGGCTTTTACACCTAATTGAATCATAATTTTAAGTACAGACAGATTGTATTTATACAGTAAGTGGTATTTAAGTTGAAATCCATAGAATTTTCTTCTGTCAGTGGAGACTATAGAAATATTCCATGTGCTGGTTCCTAAAATTCTCACAGGAGAAGTGATGTCCTTTGATGATAAATAACTATATTTGAATACCCATGCCTTAGAAAGAAAATAGTTTAAAGCATTGCTTCTGAACCATTCTGACATCTTTTTGAATCTGATAAAGCATTCCTAAAATTCATTTGAATTTTTTTGTTTATAATAGAGCACAAATAAAGAACTTAATAAAAACTGGTAATCTAATCAGAATCAGCAGATTTAAATTCTTGTTAATTGATGTACTGTTCCAATAAAAAGTTGCCTGCTTTTACCAAAAAAAAAAAAATCAGCAGATTTGAATGGGATAGATGAAAGAATAAAAACATAAGAATCTGAGCACTCTGGTACACACTTTTAATCCCAGAACTTTGGAAGCTGAGACAGAAGGATCGCTAATTCAAAGCAAGCCTAGAATACATAGTCAGATCATGTCTCAAAAAAACAAGGGATGGGGCATGCGGCTCAGTATCCGAGTACTTGCTTAATAAGGACAAGGCCCAGGTTTGATCTACAGAACTACAATTAATAGAAACAATGATAAAGCTTGAAATTGAGATATGAAGAATGGATGCACTGAGGACATGATGGACAAGCATATAAATAAATAATTAGCTCAGCATGTCCTCATGTAAGCTGTATTTTTAGGAGAGAAAACTTAATTGCCTACCAGACATGACATGTTTTTTCCCCAGGTCTATCACTTTTAATATAGAATATGAAGTATGGCTACTCCTATTACAGAGTTGCCAAATAGGTGAATTTATATCTAAGCATTCATCCAAACTGCGAAATAAATTACCAGACAAAATGAGAAGCATGCAACTGGAAAAGTGTTACCAAACTGATATTGTCTTATATTTAACTTAATTTTTTCCTAAACAGATAGACAAAAATGTATGTATTTACTTTGTACAATACAGTGTTTTGGTGTTTTGAGGTGTATATATACATTGTGGAATGACTAAATCTAGGAAGTAAAAATATACATTACCTCATATAGTTAATCACTTTTGGTGCTGTAAACACTTTATATATTATTTCATTTCTTAGTATTTTTCAAGAATATAGTATATATAAAAATGATTTTGTCAGTATTGGAGCATGAACTCAGGGCCCAGGCACTGTCCCTTAACCTGTTTTTTCATAAGGATTGCATTCTACCATTTGAGCCACAACTCCATTTCCAGCTTTTTGGTGGTTATTTGGCGATAAGATAAATTTCTGCCTTGGCTGGCTTTGAACCGTATTTCTCAGATCTTAGACCCCTGAGTAGCTATGACTATATTTGCAAGCCACTGGTGCCTGTTTTAGAATACAACATATTCTTAACTGTTACCTTGATTCTCATCAGTTATGTCTTTGTCAAACATAGAAAGATGCTGTACCCTGAGGATAATAGCAAGAAAAAAATTGCTTAAGTAAATGAGCCTACCTGATTAGTTTTCCATAATTATTTTGTGTTTTTCTTAAACTTTGACTGTAGTCAAAATATTTCTTGGATCTGTGAAAAGTACAAATAACAATAGTAACACAATGATAAAGAACCAGGTATCATTTCAAGTGAAAAGAAAAACAGAACAAAATCTCTGCATTCTGAGATAACCACTAGTCTTAGTAATTATTTCCTTTTTTCTTTTATAATTTTATCTTGTTTACGTTGCTAAGCAACTTGGGAGTTTGATTTTATATACTTGAATTATTTGTTGATGAAAACATACCTGTATGCAGTTTTCTGTATTTTACCTTCTTTGCTTAACCTTACATTCAAGAAATTGCACCCATATTTTTCCATGGGGCTTTAATTTTCATATTGCTCTTAATTCACAATACTTGACTGTGACTATAACCCAGTTTAATTATCTGTTCTACTGTTGGTAGACATTTGAGTCTGTCTCTGGATTTTTGTAGTGAAAGCTTTTCCTTGACCATCACTCTGCATATCTTTACTCAAATATGGTTTCTCTATAACTAGGATTAAAATTACTGGCTCACACTACATGTGGCATCACTTATTTTATGGCCTATTGTAGTGTTTCTAATCAGTTCACTACATCTTCCTCAAAAGTAAGATTTTATCAGCTCTATTATTCATTCTTAGGAGGAAGGTTGATGGTAATTCTTGTTCTGCCAACCTACTGGAAAAGGCAGTCTGTTTTGTATTTTGACTCGAATTTTTCTTGTCTCTAGCTCCCCATATATACCGCACCACCTCTTCAGTCTAAATATGTTGATGAACAGCCTGGTTATTTACAAATGGGCTTTGCATCCGTCCGTACTAGAACACTTTATTACATTGGCTGGTGCAAGGTAAGTCTTTTATTTGTTTTCCTTCTTTTATATGTCATTTTTAAGTATCTTTAAATAGTTGTGCTATGTGATTTCAATTCAGCATGACAATTTTTTAATCTAATGCATCTTGACGGATGATTGGTCAGAAGTTTCTTAGTAATTGTTCTAGTTACCTATTTATTGATGTGAGGAATTTTTTTGCTTAAAAAACTATGCATAAATTTAATGGCTTGAAACAAGAGTTGGGTATGTCTCACAACATTATGTGTTAGGAATCTGAGCAGAGTTCTGAAGGGGAATTTTTCTGCTGCTTCCAATATTAACAAAAGAGAGTCTGTTATACACCCGGCAAGATAGTTAATCTATATAGTCCAGGGAAGCTTTATTTGCTTTTCTGGAATCTTGTCAAGAATGACTGGAAGGCTGGACTCAGCTGGAGCTATTGACTAAAATACCCACACATGATCTCACATAAAGTGGCCTCAAGGTAGATAAGTTACATACGATGTTCAAGGCTCTTTAAAAAAAAAAATCAATGTTTAAGAAGCCTTGGGTGTAGAATTTGCCAAGCTTCTCACCCATCTTCAAGTGTCAAATTAAGTTACTTGGATAGAATTTTTATTCAAAATCAAATCAACCTGGTTTTAAAGGTTGTGAGAGCAAAGAATAAGTAGTGGTGTATTTGTTTTTTGCCAGTCCTGGGCCTTGAACTCAGGGCCTGGGCACTGTCCCTGAGCTTTTCAACTCAATGCTAGTTCAAGCTCTCTACCACTTGAGCCACAGTGGAGATAAGAGTCTCACAGACTTTCATGCCCAGGCTGACTTGGAAATGTGATCCTCAGATCTCAGCCTCCTGAATAGCTGGGATTTACAGGCATGAGCCACTGGTACCTGGCTGGTAGTGGTGCTTAACTTCTTATATTGCTGCTGCATAATGTGGTTTGGCAAGTTTTATGTCACTTAGCATGTCCAAATCACTTTTTATCTTGTACATGAAGTTTTGAGGTAAATTATTTCTTTTTTTTTTTTTGCCAGTCCTGGGCTTGAGCTTATGAGCACTGTCCTTGCTTTTTTTTCCCTCAAGGCTAGAGCTCTACCACTTGAACCACAGCACCACTTCTGGCTTTTTCTATGTATGTGGTACTGAGGAATCGAACCTGGGTCTTTGTGCATGCTTGGCAAGCACTCTACCACTAGGCCAAACTGCCAGCCTGGTAAATTATTTCTTATTTGGCTGAACAAAATATTTTTCCACTCCTTGGGGTTTGCTCAGAAGACCATTTTAACTAGAAACAGTGTTCAGGCAAAGTAGAATCAACCAGCCTTCAGTCAGCAGTGTGTAGCTGCACAGGGATAGGAATAAGGTGATAGTACACTATTTCATTATCATCCCCTAAGAATACTTGTGTTAGCATATACACTGTTGTATCTTGCTGATAATATAAATAATGATCATTTCAGTTTTTATACCTGCAACGACCCAACTTTCCCCCCAAAATACAGGCTTGATTGTGAACCAGAATCCAATTCTATTTAAAGGAAAGTTCTAAAGATTGTGTGAAAAAATAATATCTGTAGGTAAAACCAACACATCAATGAACTCTGGCCATTCTAGATGATATTTTGAACATATGATGAATACATTGTGTTATTTTTTAAAATTGATGATTGTCATGCAATTCTAATAGTACTGGTTGTTCTACACTCCTTTAATGGTTTGATCTCTGAGGGAGATATCCTAACTAATTATGGTCTGAATCATGCTCCTCAGGCTATATGCCAATAGCTAAATGATTCAGACTTCAGTCCCCTGAGACCTAATTTTCCGTAGTGTTCTCAGATGTGTCTTCAAGGAAGTCATTGTTCCTGAGAGATCTTTAAATTGCTATTGTAACTGTCACCCAATTTAAGACAGAAAGAACATTTTCTTCTGCTAATATCCTGAAACAAAAAGGTTGAAGTGCACTTTCAGATGCATTTCAGCTTCAGTGTAAACAACTCTTCCTCTCTAATTTCCTCTAAAAATGTTATCTATTAAAAAAAAGTATGTCAGCCTTAAATTATGTTCTACCTGAGTCTTTGACAAATTCAATCCATGCTTCTACTCCTTAGTATTTTGATACTTAGGTAGCAGTGCCCCCTGATGGTAAAAATGAATTCCTAATTATTGCTAAGGAATTTTCTCCAGGTTAGTTATTTTTCATAATGGTTAAATAATTCCCAATGAATAAACAATAGATATTTTAATTTCTAAAATTTCTCAAGAAAATCCCTCAAAATAAATATATCTGTGGTAGTTAAGTTCTATGTTAGTTTCTATAGCTTTATACTTAGGACAAGTTTCTGCATCTCTGTTCATTAAACTAAGAGACAGAATTACTAAACAACAACAAACAAACTCAATCACAGTAACTTATTTCTTTGACATCTAATATAATGATTTTTTATTTGAAAATATTGTTATTTAACAAAGTAATATTATAATTATTATTGTAGCGGTGATACACAGAGGGGTTACAGTTACATAAGGCAAGTATATTTCCTTTTGAACAGCATCACCTAATCTCATTTTTCTCTAGTGTTTTCCCTCCTGATCCCCATCCCTCATAAGCTATACAGTTCAGTTTCAATACAGTGTCTAGTGAGTACCACTGCTAAATTAGCTCACTCTTTGTACTACTATTTCCTTGCTCCCACTTACCTTCCCCAAACAGATAAACTTACAAACAAGAAAAAAAAGTACAGAAATCCAAAAGAGGACAAAAACCCAAATTGTAGCCAGGCTCATGCCTATAATCCTAGCTACTCTGGAGGATGAGATCTGAGGATCATGGTTCAAAGGCAGCCCAGGCACTTAAGTCTGTGAGACTCTTATCACCAAATAACCTCCACAAAACCGGAAGTGGTACAGTGACTCAAATGGTAGAGCTGTAGCCTTAAGCTGAAGAGCTCAGGGACAGCACCAAGGCCCAGAGTTCAAGCCCTATGACCGACAAAAAAAATAAATCAAATCAAAATTGTTTTATAGCAGCTAGTTCAGAGGAGACCATATGTTTTGACTGTGTTTCCTTGTTCATGCAATGGGATATAACATAATTATGAGTAAATCATTTTGTGACATTATTTTCTGAGATAATACCTGTGGCTCAATAAATGTAACTATCTTGGCTTAAAATAAATTGGAAAAAGTAAAGAGAAAGATTTGCTTTAAACCCTTAACTCCTCTAATGGATTAATATAATCTTGATTTATGTTCCTATTTAAAATCAAGATGGATACCTGTCTGTATAGAGTGATTTCTAACTTGAAATAAATGTCTTACTCAGGTTTTTTTCTAACTAAGACATAGGGAGAAGATAAAACTTTTTTCTTTTTTTCCTCCAAAAATCATGTTGTTGCTATTATGTGTGTATTAATCATATAATACTTCTATACTGATATATACTACTTTTCATGGTTTATTTAAATACCAGTCCTTTTTCTAGGCTATTATAAAATGAGATGATAAATCTTCATGTTTTTTCAGTATTCTTTCTGTGAGCCACCCTGGTTACTTTATAGTCATTACTTTACCCACTTATGTAAGGAAAACAGTAAATAAATATTATTCATGTTAAGTGGAATGAAAAGAAATGAAAGGAAGCCAAGTTAAGCTAGTAGTGAAAAAATGCTATTTAGATTGGGGGATATTACTACTAATTCAACTTTTTAATATTATCTTGGAGAAAAATTATCCACAGGTTCAAAACCACAGATGTCATTTTTCTCCCCATACCCCCCTTTCTTTTTGCTTAGGGTGTTTATGTCTTCATGAAAAATGGAATAATGGATACAGTACAATTTGGGAAAGGTAGGTAAATGAACCATCCACAATTTAAAAAGTTCTATTATGTGTTAAAGTTGTAAAGCTTTTTTTCCCTACTAACTAAAAAAGGACTTGGTAGTTTATTGGTAATAATAACAAAGCAATGTTATCTACAATTTATTTTGCAATTATTCTATGCTAAGCACTTTATGTAGTTAATATCATTTAATTTTATCATAATTCTGTGACTGTTATCACAATTACAGTATTTCTATCTTACAGATGTGGAAACTGAGAACTGGACAGGTTAAATAGATTACCAATATTATCACCTAGTGCCAGTGCCTAGATTCCAACTGGAGTGTGTTTAACTATAATTTATATTCTATAATTGTAAGGAATATAGGAAAGAACTGTCTCCACAGGTAATAAGCATTTTAGTTAATGTTATTTCTATTAAAAATAACATTATTTTTGTTACCAATGATTACCAGCCACCTCAGAAATTATATAATAAATAGTCACTTCAGAATCCTTACACCCAGAAAGCAATTATATTTGATTCCCCGACTTATTAAGGGTGTTTGGCATCTGATACATCTTCCAATATTCTAGGCCTACACTAGTTGTCAAAAATAAATACTTATATGATACAGGAAGATAAGTGAAAAACTTCTTTTGTGTGTACTGTTCCTGGGGCATGGACACTATCTCTAAACGTTTTGCTCAAGGTTATGATTCTACCACTTGAGCCACAGCTCCACTTCTAGCTTTTTGGTGGTTAATTGGAGATGAATCTCATATCCTTTCTTGCTGGGCTGGCTTTGAGCCACACTCCTCAGATCTCAGCCTCCTAAGTAGCTAGAATTATAGTCATTAGCCACCATCATCCAGCTTAATGAAAACTTTTAAGTGTTTTCATGAAGTTGTTAGCCTGTATAGGAATGTAATATATGTAATGTATTAAAATTACTTTAATATTATATCTCTTACTAGTCTTTTTAAAAATGTACTATTATCTAAGTAGTTGGAAAAAAGAGTATGTTTTTGAGACAAGGAAGGTATCATGTGACTCTGGCTGGCCTCAACCCGTGGTCCTCTTTAGCCTCAGCTAGCAATTACAGGTGGACATCACCTCCATCAATATACTGGACTAAGATGAAATAATTGTACTTAAATAACTATTATAGAAGATATATTTGGGAAATCAGAAATAATTTAGATATATAAAATGGAAAAATATCTGGAAAATCCAGATTTTTAATATTTAGCTTTTTTTTTGTCTACTCTCAGGCCTCATGCTGCTCATTGCTTTTAATGACGATCAATGCCTACTTTGAGGTTATTGAACAATAATGATGAGAAAGACCCACTGGGTAGTTTATCTAAAAATATTCATTTTATACTAGGTCCTACCAGTATATGGCCAGAGAAAGACAGAACTATTTCATATAGGAATATTAGAAGTTTACCTTATACTAATTCATATTAAGCTGTGTCTTCTAGCATCATGTCTCCTTAAAGAGGAATAATCATTACTATCATAAACAAAAAATGCTAAATCAATTATAACTTAATTTTTTTATTTTGTAATGAGTATCTATTATAATAAGCTTTTTAGGTTACTGCTGGAACCATTTTGAAGAGTATTTCAGCCATCCACTGTTACCTTATTGTCAACCATTATCAAATGAATCTACCTTTCTGTATTATAAAATGTACAACTGTAGTCATTTATATATTAATTTTAACTTTTGTTTTTGAGATGCCTATGCCTACCTGAAAAATCCTCCTCGAGATTTTCTTCCCAAAATGGGTGTGATTACAGCTTCGGGATTGGTGGGTTTGGTTTCAGCAAGGAAAGGTAGGTTTTAAAAATATATTCTAAGGCTGTGAGTGTGGACTAGTTGTAGAGTGCTTGCCTAGCATGAATGAGGCCCTGAGTTGGATTTCTTGGTAGTACACACACACACACACACACACACACACACAAAACCTGGAAATGGTGCTGTGCCTCAAGGGGTGGAGCTCTTGAGAAAGCTGAAGGACAGTACCCAGCACCTGAGTTCAAGCCCCATGACTGGCTAAGTGAATAAAGCAGAAATATTAAATAGAAAAACATAAAATAGAAGAGAATAGTAGAGTGCTCGCCTAGCATGCACGACGCCCTAAAGCTGGAAGTGGTGCTGTGGCTCAAGGGGCAGAGTGCTAGCTTTGAGCAAAAAGAGTCTAAGGACAGTGCCCAGGCCTGAGATCAAGCCCCAGGACTGGCAAAAAAAGTTAGGGAGAGTGATCAGACCCTGAGTTAAAGGCCCCAGGACAGCACCAAAGGGGAAGGGGGAAGGGAGAAGAGAATAGGAAGTGTCACAGTGCTTTGTATTTTAATGTGGGCAATTCTCATGATACTTGTTTCAGTGAAGTATATGTATGTATGATAAATTATAATCATGTTAAATTTGGTTTTAATGTGAGTCATGGCAAAATTTTGGAAAGCTATTAATATCTGTTACAGATGGAGGTCTAAAGAAATGAAATTCAAAATTTTTTAAATCAAAAAAAGAAATGAAATAATTTAGTTGTTTCTTAATACGTAGTACTAATTACTAATTATATCAAGAGTCCTCAAATTACTAGTGTATTATTGAACCCAATTCAAATAAATTACGTTATAGACTGATTTTTTTTGCCAGTCCTGGGGCTTGAACTCAGGGCCTGAGTGCTGTCCTTGGGATTTCTTTAGGCTAGAGCTCTACCACTTGAGCCACAATACCACTAACAGCTTTCTTTCTATGTTTTTAGTACCGAGAAATCAAACCTGGGTCTTCCTGCATGGTAGGCAAGCACTCACCACTAGGCTAAACTCCTGGCCCAAGACTGACTTTTTTTTGTCAATTGTGGAGCTTGAACTCAGGGCCTGGATGCTTTCCCTGAGCTTCTTTGAGCTAAGGCTAGCATTTTACCACTTTGAGCTACAACACCACTTCTCTTTTTATGAGGTTAATTGAAGGTAAAAGTGTCACGGTGACTTTTCTTCCCTGGGCTGGCTTCGAACCATGACCCTTAGGTATCAGCCTCCTGAGTAGCTAGGATTATACAGGTATGAGCCACAGGCACACAGCTACCTGACACTTTTTGTATCAGGTAGAAAGAGGAAAAATCTTTTTTCAACTTTTAATATGGAACAAGAAAGATCTGTCGCCTTCCAATTTTAGGAACAGCATAATGAAGAGAATTTGGTTGAATCAGAGGAACGTATTCATGAGACACCGAGACTGTAAATTCAAGACATAAACAAAAGACATTGAAATAATAGCACACAACTAAAGAAACAACTTGGGATACATTTAAATTAACCTAGACTCTCTCTACCCATACCAAAATAAACACAATCTAGACCTTGAGGAAAATTAAACTAGAATTTGAAACGGCTTTTTTACCTATTTTTCCCAAACAGTCTCTCATAACAACGATGTTAGTAAAAGACTTCCTTGATAATGGTTAAGCCAGATAATAAAATACCTCTTGTTTATGTTTCCCTAAACTGCAGTTACCAGCAGACATTGCCAGTTATTTTTCACTTTAGTCTTTATTGATATACCACATAGGCATTTTTTCTCTATTTCTTTTCTTTCTTTCCTTCCTTCCTTTCTTCCCTCCTTCCTTCATTCCTTGGGGCTTTCTCAAGTCTAGAGCTCTACCACTTGAGCCACAGCACCACTTCTGTCTTTTTCTGTGTATGGTGGTACCAAGGAATCGAACCCAGGTCTTCATGCATGCTAGACAAGCACTCTTCCACTAGGCCAAACTTCTGGCCAGCAATTTTTTTAAAGAAGAGTTTGCACAAGCCATCTGAGAGTGCATAGTACTTGTTCCAATTTTTTTTTAAAAATCCATCATCTAATTACCTAGCCATATTTACATTATCCAAGATAACCAGAAAGCATTTAGGATCCATATCATTTTGAAACAAGTTTTGTAAGAACTAATGATTTAGTGGTGTATTTCCAGCTATTTGGCAGAACTTTCTAGAGTTCAGGGAAGTATTTATGAGTGGTATAGGGATGAGGGTAAAACTATGCAGGTAGGTTGTGATATTCAGCTTTTCACACCCAGGGTTAATTCAAACAAATTCAAGTTTACAGATTTTATATATTAAAATTCATAGTAAGATACTATTTGCCATATTTTAAGCAAAAGTTTTATATAAAAGTTATATGACTGTTCGATGCTCAGTTAAAGCATTTTTGAGGTGCGTTAATTATCTCAAATTGCTTGAAATATTACTTTAGTGTTCCAAATTGGTGACATGAAGGAGTTATATACCCTTTTTAAAGTCTTTAGTTGAATGGTCATTTAGTTCCTTCTCCATCCCAAGTACTTAATCAAAGTACTTAATCAAAACAGTTCATTTCCCTTTAACATGGTATCACAAGCACAGTGGTCAATTAATTCTTTAGTATCTTGCATTGTTAGATACTTAAAAATATGATTACACTTCAAGTTTCTTGGGAAATGAAAGTACCTATCTTTCTCTTTAAAAAAATGAATTCCTAGGCCGAGAGCATAGCCTAGTGATAGAGTGCTTGCCTACCATGCAGGAAGCCCTGGGTTTAATTCCTCGGTACCACATACACAGAAAAGCCAGAAGTAATGCTGTGGCTCAAGTGACAGAGTACTAGCCTTAAGCAAAAAGTATCCAAGGAGAGTGCTCTAGCCCTGAGTTCAAGCCCCAGGACTGGTGGGGAAAAAATGAATTCCTTTTGTGTAGGTAATTATCCATATTAAATTGAGAACATCTTTCTAACATTAGACCTAATAGCTAAGAGCTATTAATTGACTTGAGTGCCTTAGAGGTATTTTAGGTACCATCTTAATTGGTCTTATTACCTAAACCGTAATTTAACAAATGACTATCTTTTTTTTTTGCCAGTCCTGGGCTTGATCTCAGGGCTTGAGTACTATCCTTGGACTTTCTCAAGGCTAGCACTCTACCACTTGAGCCTCAGCACCACTTCCAGCTTTTTTTTTTTAGCTATGTATGTGGGGTATCGAGGAATCAAACCCGGGTCTTCGTGCATGCTAGGCAAGCACTCTACCACTAGGCCAAACTCCCAGCCCATGACAGTATCTTAAAGGGAAGGAGAGCAAAAGAGCATCAAAGCTCTGGTTGGTGGCATATATTTAGAGGTGTGTAATTTGTATTTCTTAGGTTCTAGGTTTAAGAAAATTACCTATCCACTAGGACTGGCTACATTAGGAGCAACTGTTTGCTACCCAGCTCAGTCAGTAATAATTGCAAAGGTAAGTTCTTTAATGTTATAGAAAATTTAGCATTTGTTTAAACTCGTAGTGTTACAATATGTAAGTATTACACATCACCTTCAACATTTAATTTTCAGAGAAATATAGTCAATATCAATACTTCTATAAATATATTTTCATTTAAATAGTACAAAGAAGCTACCATTCAACAAATTGGTTCATAAGTACAATTCCTCTTGATTGATCATCATTCTCCCTCATACCTCCTATCCCCAACATATCAGTTCTTCTGTTGGCAAAATTACATTAGCGACTCAGTGTGGTAAATGCCATTCTTAATTACATGATCATAACAAATAAGATGAATTTATTTAAATACAATTGGACAATATAAATGCAAGTGTGAGGATTTAAGTTCAGAGATAGTGAATTAGACTTTATGCGCAGAAATAGGACTCCATTACTGAGCTGTGCAAAATTCAACTTTTAAAGAATAGAAAATTATACCTGCTGGCAGCTGTTCAGCTGACATGAACATAATGCAAGAAACAGACAATTGATAGTTTACTGAGGGCTTTTTGATTAAGAAAAGATACATACATGGACATACTGAGTTTTGAAACCACCAGGAACAAAGAAACACATTCCTTAAAGGTTTATCATAGTTCTTTTTTTGTCATTTCTTCTAGTGAGTTTACCTACAAATTCATAGGCTTTCTAAAATTTGAACAGTTTTTTGTTTGTTTTGTTTTTCCACTGCTGAGTACTAAAATCTGGTCCTCACACTAGGCAAGGGTTGAGTGTTGTACAACTGAGCCACTTATTCAGTTCTAGGTGGGTTTTCTTTTTTAGTTGTTGTTGTTTTGGCAGTCCTGGGGCTTGAACTCAGGGTCTGGGCACTGTCCCTGAGCTTCTTTTGCTCAAGGCTAGCACTCTACCACTTGAGCCCCAGCACCACTTCTGGCCTTTTCTGTTTATGTGGTTCTGAGGAATCAAACCTGGGGCTTTGTGCATGCTAGGCAAGCTCACTACTACTAAGCCACCTGCCCAGCCCCCAGGTTTATTTTTAGCACATATTTATATCAAGGACATGTTTGGAGCTTTGCAAGCTTTTCCTGATTTCCTTCTTCCGTCATTTATGAACACGAACTGACACTTTATCTAGAAGTTGTTATTCTTACTATTGATTCTTACCTGGATGTTGCTATAAAATGCCTGACATGAATTTTTTAAATCGTTTTCTCTTTTAAAAATATCTTTGACTCACTTTCCTTTGAATTAGATTACTGGGAAGAAAGCATATACAACGAGCCAGCACATTTATGAAGCTGTTAAATCACTGTGGACAAGCAACAACAAAAAAGAATCACTCCCTGAACCTAAAGAAGAAACTAAGGTAGAGTTTAAATGGACAAGAAAAGTAGACATTGAGTTTTTCCTGACTCATGTTAGGCTGGTAATGGTGTTACTACACAGAAATCAAAGAACAAAATGAAAATAAATGAAAGCAATAACAATACCTTGGCACGGTATCCTTTTAGGATATTTTATTGTCTTATAAATAAAATGGTTTAACTTATAAATAAAAACATCTTTTTTTTTGTAAACAGCTAGAAAGCCCCAATGAAACAGAAATACCTGCAGAAACAACTCAAGTCCTAAAACCTTCACTGCCTTTACCAAAAGAATTACACTCTGAAACAAAGACCAAATCAGCATTCACCTCAGGTTTGTTAGCAATTTTTCAAATTCATTTTGTATTAACTTTTGATAGCAATAGTTGGTAGCTTGAACTTGTTGGATATGCCATTAAGACACACAGGATATTATCCTGTAATTTAACTTTGACAAAGTTACGTAATGATTTTACTAATGTTTTCTTCATGAGTGTATTCTCTTGGTTATACGGGTGCTTTATTTCTTTTTAGGTTATGAGCGACTTTTAGATCTGGAATTTTTATAAGCACCACATATTTATAACATAGATCTTTCTGTATGAGGACAGAAAGGAGAACTGACAGGTTGATTGAGTGAAGCATTTAATACCACTTTATAAATGAGAGCTATTTTATAAGGAAGAGAAAAAATTTGCCTTTTCAGATTTTATCAGTTTTTGCAGGCATGACATAAAGACATGTCAGCTTCCATTTCTCTTGCTATTTACCTGTCAGTTTAAGATTGCACCATGCATAGTTTTATTAACTTTAGGTATCAAGAGAAATTTCAGTATCAAAGAAAACTAACAATCATTCTAATTCTTGTAACTTTATAATACTAAATACTAATACTCAATATTGGCAATTAATACTTTATGGGAACAAATAACGGCAGCTACACTTGCTAAGAAAATACTCCAATAATTTTACTATGACCCAAAAGAGTGTAGCAGATGTTGGATACCATTTCAACAGTATATTAACGTGAACCTACCAGTCCCAATGTGAACAATCTGGATTATTCAAGCAAACAAGTTGTCTTACTGCAAAGGAAATGTGACCAACTCTGAGGATAGAAAAATAGGAATAGTACTATTCTCTGCCGTTTTTCAAGCATGCAATGTAATTCCCAATAACTCCCCATGCTTTACGGCTATTGTTGTTATTTTGTTCTCACCCACAAAGCAAAACAGATTTAAAACTCTGAGATAGGGGCTGGGAGTGTGGCCTAGCAGTAGAGTGATTGTCTAGCAAGCACAAAGCCCTGGGTTCAATTCCCTGCTACCACATACACAGAAAAAGCTAGAAATGGCGCTGTGACTCAAGTGGTAGAATGCTCACCTTGAGCAAGGACAGTTCCCAGGCCCTGAGTTCAAGTCCTAGAACCGGCAAAAAAAAAAACCTTCTGAGATATTAGTAAGTCTTATGAGGAAAGCATTGACAATCAAGGAGCTTAATAACTTTTCCAAATCATACAACTTAGGTTAGGGCTTCCTGATACCAGTTTTTTATTATTCATAATTTTCCTGATTTGAAGCCAGTATTTAGTCTAGTCTATTTCTCCCATTTAAAAATTATCACATGGGTGGACCTTGCTAGTACACACCTGTCTTCCTAGCAGTTGGGAACTGAGGAAGAGTGAATTTGAAGTGAACTCGGGCTACCCAGCAAGATCTTGTCCCTAAAATATCAAAAAAGAAAGCAATAATATGAATAATTAAAAATAAATGTCAACAAATAACAACTTTGTTGGTTTTCCTTTCTCATCATGACAAGTTGTACAGGTGATACACTTTCTCTAAATACCCCACAGTTGACCATAGTCCCAAAGAAGAGAAAGGATCTAATCAGTTTTTTAAATGTTTACCTATTCTAGAGTGTCTTGGTGAGGATAAAACAGCTTTAAATATGGATCCAAAATAAAATGTCTATCTATTATGTATCTACCCAATAGCCAGATTTGGTAGATTTCTGGCCTTAAGCAAAAAGCTGAGGAACAGTGCCCAGACCCTGACTACAAGCACCAGTACTCGATCCACGCTAAGGAGAATGAAATTTTAGTGCTAAGGAGATGAAACTTATCAGCTTGTCAGTAAGAAACTTGGGAGTTCCATGCCTCAAAACCAGGAAGAAACGAGAGGATTAATAACTGACTCACTGTAGCTATAACTCATCCAGACCTAGGTCAGTGGCTTGACTAGATTGAAATGATAAGTGCTTCACCCTTATTTAAAGAGGAAAGGGAAAAGAAGGGTACCAGACACTAGTGGTTCACACCTATATAGCTAATACAACTCAGGAAAATGAGAATATAGACCATGAATGGTCCAAAGCTAACCCAGGCAAAACAATTCGCAAGAATCCCATCTCCAACTAACTAGCACAAAACTGTGCTGGGAGGGGAAAAACTGGGAGAAATTGAGGGAAGGGGTGACATTGTCCAAAAAGAAATGTACTCTTTACCTAACTGATATAACTATTTTTTTCCAGTCCTGGTGCTTAAAGTCAGGGCCTGGGCACTGTCCTTAGGCTTTCTCAAGGCTAAAATTCTACCACTTGAGCCATAACATCACTTCTGACTTTTTCAGTGTAGGCAGTACCGAGAAATTGAATCCAGGGGTTCATGCATGTCAGGCAAGCACTCTACCAAAAGGCCACACTCCCACCCCTGACCATCACCTTTATAACAATAAAAATATTGGAAAGCTGTGCTGGAGGCATGGCTCAATTGGTAGAGCCCAGCCTTATAAGCAAGCAAGCCAAATGAGAGAACAGCTTTCTCAATTCAAGCCCTGTAACTGGTTAAAAACAAAAAGAAAGAGATAACCTTCTCAAACAAATTAGTAGCAAAATGGTAAATGCAAAGATGGAAGAAGAAATGACTGATAAATCAAATGAAGGAAAATATCAGTACAACAGCAACAAATCCAGATGACCTAAGTATTGAATATAGCAGAAATACACATTACAATAGCTATGATGAATATGTGAACATGAAAAATGATAGGCTGATGTATAAAAGAATGGGAGAATTTCACAGGAACTTGGAATATATTATAAAAAATAAGTTCTGTTTACTAGAAATAGAGTACCTGAAAGAAAGAATTCATTGGATTTGATTAAGCAGTTGAGTGCATACAGAACACAGCATTTATGAACTGAAAGACATATTTGTAAAAATAAAATTGCTGATATCCTCAATTATAGGCAAGAAACAAAAATAAAATTTGCAACAATCTTTACTTAGTGATTTAATCATCTTTCATCATTTATGCCCAACTTGCTTGAATAGTGTGTGAACTAAATTACAGATGAATAGTTATTACTTAAAGGGTACTTGAAATAATACACCATTGTCATCTTATAATTTTAAACATATTCATTCCTTTTCTCTGTATGATAACTCCAGCTTTTTATTTTAAAAAATGTGCTAAAATCTGTATGCTGATAGATCATACCTGTTATTCTAGTAGAAAGATGAGATTTGAGGATTGTGGTTTGAAGCCAGCCCCAATAGGAGCGTCCATGAGACTCTTAACTCTGCTTAACCACCAAAATGCTAGAAGTAGATCTGTGACTCCAGTGGTAGAGTGCTAGCCTTGAGAAGAAAAATTTTTTTAAAAGTCCAAAAATAAAAGTTTAGCATAAAACTCTTGTCAAAGATCAGAAACATGATGAAAGGCAAAGGAAAGCATCATAATGACTAGAGCATTGAAATTCCAAAAGAGTTTTTAAAAAATATTAACAGGGAAATTGCAATCCTTAATTCCTTTAATGAGCATGAGATTGTGCTTTTCAACAGGATAGAAATCATATAACCTAGGCCAAGTAATTCTAAACCAAAGTGAGCTATAATTACTTGCATGTTTTTATTCAAAAGAATCTTATCTTAAAGCCTATCTTAAAGCCTTTTTTCATATATTTTTATTGTAATTAATAGAAGGGTTACATTATATTTGCCAGATAGAAGGTGCATTAATTCACATACATTGATATCCTTTCTCATGTCTTGGTCCCCATTTCTCTCCCCCCACCTCCACCCCTCATCTTGTTTTCACCCCTTCCATATCCAATTTCAAATAACCAAATACAAGTATATCCAATATATCAGATAACAAAGTGAGATACCGTAACAATATGAAATAACCAAGGAACAGCAAAAGAGATGAGAGATAACATAGTACATTAAAGACAACAATCACTCATTATATGGCTTTTGTTTCTATATCCTAGAGGTCCTTTCATTTAGCGTCATACTATATAGCCTTATGTATCTAGGTTTTGCTCTATTGCAAATCTTTGCTATGAGAGCCCAAGATTTCTACTGATAAAGCCTTTTAAAGAATTTTGAGCAATGGAGATCTAAAGGCAAATGACCTTTGCAATCCAGGAAATTTGAATGAACTGAATCTTTGACCAAATTCTAAACAAGAATATAAACTGAATAAGTAAACAGAAGTACACTGAAAACCATTGATACATAAACATATATAAAATTATCACATCTGGTAATGAAAGCAACTTTCCACATGTACTTGACCTATAGCCTCCAGCAGAAGCAGTAGAGATCCTTTTAAGAAAACATGAGAGAGCTGAATAATACCAGGCTCTTAAACTTTTTTGTAATTTGACCCCTGAACAGTATAGTTTTCAAATTAAAAAAAGCACAAAGTAATATATCATTACCTTGATTATATTTAAATGTAGAAAGCAAAAATATAGAATAATAGAATTTAATATCTACTCTACTTTTCAAGTAGCAGTAAATATAAATAGTTTAAGATAATCAGTCAACTATAATATGATATGAAAATATATGTGTGGCTGGGAGTTTGGCCTAGTGGTAGACTGCTTGGCTAGCATCCATGAAGCCCTGGATTTGCTTCTTTGGTACCACATACACAGAAAAAGCCAGAAGTGGTTCTGTGGCTCAAGTGGTAGAGCTCTACTCTTGAGAAACCATAAGTACAGTGCCGAGGCCTTGAGTTCAAGTAGCAGGACTATATGTGTGTTTTCTTTGTGATTTAAAATGTAAGATACTTATAAAACTACTTGGTTTCATTGCCAATATTTGTTACTGAATAAAATGCCTATGTTGAGAGATTAGTGAATATAAAGATGTATTGCCCCTATCCCTCAAGATGCATTGTATTCATAAAATAAGACTTTGATTTGTAACTCCTTCATACAGCTACTTAAAATACGATACAATAATTTTTTATACATCAAAAAAATGCCCTCATCCCAGTTAAAAAAATTTCCTGAGTCCAAAATAGACCCTCAACACACCTGAGGTTAGGAATTCCTAATCTGTGGAGAACTATACTGCTGTTGTGAGTAATGATCACTTATAACCTGGTTGTATTTTTAATATTTACTGCTGTTACTTACAAGTAATTCAGTTTATAAAATCTAAAATGCCTCTAAAAAGATTAGCATTGGAATTGTCAAAAAGCCAAGAAACAGTCAAAATCCTTAGTTCAAGTTCCATTACCTACATATATGAAGGAGAATATTTTTTAAATGATGTAAAATTAAATAAGAACATAGATATAAAATAAAGCATTCTATTCTAATTTTTCTCTCCTATTTTTTATTATAAAATGAAAAGTAGTCAAGTGTGGTAGCTTATGATCCTGTTTTGATGGCCAGCCTAAGCACAAAGAAGTTTATAATAGTCCATGTCCAGCACTGGCTGTGTATGGTGATGGCACATGTCATCCACAAGTACAAGAGACAGCCTAAGCTGACTAGACATAAAGCAAGATCTGATCTCAAAAATAACCAAGGAGCCTGTCATCAGTGGCTCATAGCTATAATCCCTAGTGACTAAAATCTGAGGATTGCAATTTGAAACAAGCTTAGGTAAGAGAGTCCATGAGACTCTTATCTCGAAATAACTGAAAGTGGAGCTGTGGCACAAGTTGGTAGACTGCCAGCCTTGAACAAAATCTCCAAGGGATAGCATCCATGCCCTAGGTTCATGCCCTGGAATCAGCACACACCAAAACCAGGCAAACCCAGGGCTAAAAGTATGAAGTGTGAAGTCCTAAGAAATAACTGAAAATTATCATTCCCTAGGGGGAAAATATGGTTGAGAAATGTAAGAAAATGGTTCACATATGAATCTGATTGAAAAAAAAGCATATTTAGATGTTTAAACTTCACAAGAAATATTTTACTATTAAATAAGAAATACTTCAAAAGTACAAAAAATAGTTATCTCACTGGGTGTCAGTGGCTCACACCTGTAATCCTAGCTACTTAGCTGAAATCTAAGGATTGCAGTTCAAAGCCAGACTGGGCAGGAAAGTTCTTGAAATTCTTACCTCCAGTTAACCACCACAGAGCTGGAAGTGAAGCTGTCGCTTAAGTGATAGAGTGCTAACTTTCACGCTCCCCCCAATAAAAAAGCTCACCCAAGC
The DNA here is from genome assembly GCF_031878675.1 of Megascapheus bottae. Taxonomy (NCBI): domain Eukaryota; kingdom Metazoa; phylum Chordata; class Mammalia; order Rodentia; family Geomyidae; genus Megascapheus; species Megascapheus bottae. The sequence goes on from NC_143547.1 coordinate 54,405,256, forward strand.
CTTGCACAGTCATGGAACCCAGTCACCCAGGAAAATAAAAAAATACAATAAAATAAAAAAGCTCTTAGCAGCTGAGTGACACTGGTCAAGTTACTCTCTTTGAATTAAAATTTCTCATTTGGTTAATAGCTATAACATAGCCTTACAATGCTTAAGAACAAGTATACATTTTGGGAAACATGTCATTGGATGATTTTACCATTGTGTCAACATCACAGAGTGTACTTAGACAAAATTAAATAGTTAGGTAAGGATTCCCTATGGATACTTGCTATTATAAGGAGATGGTAAAAGCAAAATGTTTACAACTGAAGCTGGCATTAAATAGCATACGGATATAGTAAGCTTTTTAGAAGTAGCTGGAGTACAGTTAAATCAATGGTTAAAGCATTGTATATTATGTATGTAAATCAATAACACCACTTATTATTATCAAGTACTGTTTACTGAACCGAATTATAAATGGCTATACTTTTTGATTGCTAAAGGTTAGGTTTGTTTAAATCAGCATCACTCGAAATGTGTACTATATTGCAGTCATATGGCAACATGTGACTAGATGCTAGGTGGTAGGAATATTTTAGCTCCTTTATAATAATATGGTCTCTTTCTTGTATAAGCTGTATGTCAGAGATCAATACATCATTACTGCATATGTGACTATATTAAAATAATGTTTAAAGATGATTGGGAGAGGGTGTGGGCAGGGAAAGGGAGACAAAAACATGAAAAGGGTTCGAGAAATAATGCAACCATTACTTGATGAATGTAACTGTAACCCCACTATAAATTATCCCGAGAAAAAAATAAAAACAGCCAAGCGCAGTAGCTCACACCTGTAATCCTAGCTACTCAGGAGGCTGAGATCTGAGGATTGTGGTTCAAAGCCAGCCTAGGCACTATAAGTACATGAGATTCTAATCTCCAATTAATCACCAGAAAACTGGAAGTGTTGCTGTGGCCCAAGAGGTAGACTGGTAGCCTTGAGCTAAAGAGCTCAGGGATAGTGTCCAGGCCCAGAGTTCAAGTCCCATGACCGAAAATAAATAGATAGATTGATAGATAGATAGATAGATAGATAGATAGATAGATAGATAGATAGATAGAATTTTAAAAAAGAAAAGAATGTTTAGGTCGTGGTACTACTGTAAGATAAAGCATTCTGCCTTACCTACAATCATTGGATCAATTTCATCATTGATCCACATTGCCAAATCCAAGAATCAGTTCTCATGAAATCCATAAATAATCTTTAATACAAATTCAACTCCCTACTACTTGAAGCAATCTCTTGGCTGTAGACAGTCTCCTATAGTCCCACCATTTTAAATACTATGTATTTTGCTAGGAATATAAAATGTGTAAACCAGTCAAGACCTCTTCTAAACTATATACTCAAATTTCTAGCTGCTTTGGTATTTATATGCAGATGTTTAGCAAGCAATTAAAATTTAATGCATCTGAAATTTGACATCTTCATTTTCACAAAACTGCTTCTTCAGCATGTCCTTTCTCAGTAAATACCAGCCCCATTCCTTCAGATTTTTGGGTTACTCTCCTTGGTAAAAGATAATTTCAAAAAATTTCAACCCATTGAAGAAATCTTATCCATTCTACCTTCAAAATTATAAGGTCTAATCCTTTTTAATACCCCTATTATGGTTGTCACTCAAATTAAAGCCCTTAGCATCGTTCCTGGAATTTTGCAACTGCTTTTTCACTGACCAAGAATGATATCTTTCTTTTTTCTCTTCCCCCCCTCTCTCACTCTCTCTCGCTCTCTCTCTCCCCCTCCCTCCCTCCCTCTCTCTCTCCTTCCTTCCTTTTATTCTTTCTTACTTTCCCCTCCCTCCCTCCCTCCCTTCTTCCCTTCCTCCCTTCCTCCCTTCCTCGCTTCGCTTCCTCCCTTCCTCTCTTCCCCCCTTGCCCCCTTGCCTCCTTCCCTTCTTCCTTCCTTCCTTCCTTCCTTCCTTCCTTCCTTCCTTCCTTCCTTCCTTCCCTCCCTCCCTCCCTCCCTCCCTCCCTCCCTCCCTCCCTCCTTCCTTCCTTCCTTCCTTCCCTCCCTCCCTCCCTCCCTCCCTCCCTCCCTCCCTCCCTCCCTCCCTCCCTCCCTCCCTCCCTCCTTCCTTCCTTCCTTCCTTCCTTCCTTCCTTCCTTCCTTCCTTCCTTCCTTCCTTCCCATTTACCTGTCTATCTGTGTTTACTTTTTTTTTCCTTTTCCTCTCTCTTTTTTATTTTTTTTCAAATCTTGGGCTTGAACTCAGGGCCTGGGCACTGTTCTTGACCTTCCTCAAGTCTAGCACTCTATCACTTGAGCCACAATACCACTTCTGGCTTTTTCTGAATATGTGGTACTGAGGAATTGAATGCAGGACTTCGTGCATGCTAGGCAAGCAGTCTACCACTAGGCCAAACTCCTGTCCCTTCCTTTTTTGGTACCAGTTCCCCGAGCTTTTGTGCTCAAGTCTAGCACTGTACCACTTGAGCCACAGCTCCACTTCTGGCTTTTTAGTACTTAATTACCACTCGTGAACTTTCCTGCCCAAAGTGATAGCTGCCTTCCCACTACCATCAGCAGATCTCAGCCTTCTGAGTATCCAGGATTACAGGCAAGAGCCACCAATGCCCAGCAATGCCAGTTTTATAAGAATTATCTTATAAAACAACCTGTTACTTCTCTCCTCAAAATTATCTGCTAGCTTCTCATCTCATGTAGAAGCAACAGCTTTATTTGAACTAGCCTGATCATATCTCATTCATTGTCCCCCATCATCTTATCTGCTTTGTGGATCCTCATTAATTCTTCAGGTATGCCTTGGGTTCATTGATCTAAGCTCATCCTGGAGGTCATTAGCCACACATACCTATGGGACACATACCCTCAGTGCCTCTTGTTCTTTGCTTAAGTAGCACCTTTGCAGAAGACTTTACTGGCCATCTTATATAAAATTGTAAATCATGTGAACAATTCTGTATGCACATACCTGCTTTATATATATGTATATGTATACACACACATATATACATATAGATCTCATTTTACTGGTCAAATATATTTATATATTTGTCATTATATATACATTATCTGATATATAAGATACTTTGTGTCCCATCCATATTAGGTCCATGTCAGCAGAAATTTTGATTACTTATTTCAGTGCTAATTCCTCAGTACAAAACTCAGTTTGCTAAATGGCTGCTTTGTTTTTCACTTTAATATTTTTTTCAGGTACTAACCAGTTTATATCTGACCCTAACCTTATGGATCATGGGCAGTCTCATCCAGAAGATGCAGATATGTACAGCACTAGAAGCTGAAATAGACTGCACAGAAAGACTGCATAGAGAACCAAACATAAGATGTGTGAAGTTGGAAATGGTTTTTAAAAATCATGTACTGACTGATACTTAGAGTTCACCTTGAAGTGATTCCCTGACCTCTTCAAATGTATGGTCAAGTAAGTGATGAAGACACTAATTGTGGATGCAATCCAGACAGTATGAAAGGATTGATGAGGCAGCAGAAGTAGAAATAGTATGATGTATCTGATGACTTGTAAGGGAATTTACTAAAATGCAAAAGTGAATGTAGTTGGGAACATCAATGGGACTAAACTCTGAAAATATTATGCACATATTTACATATGTACATATGTATCTGCTTTGGGTTTGAAAATGTCAGTTGGATTAGATTGGTGTAAACAAGGATGGATGTGTTCTCTTTTTTTCTTTTTTCCATTTCTCTGAGCTACAATAAAATACCCATATTTTATGACTCATGATTTGACTTTTACTAATTGATTTCTCATATGTCTAAAATGTTATATTTAAGAGAACTATATAGACATGCCCCCCTCAAACCTTTTATACCTGGCAAAGTTCACTGAACTTCCTACTTTATAGAGAAGAAAAATAAAATTACTAGACATAACCATTCCCAAATGCTTCTCATCTTACTGCATTTCCCTTTCCTGAGACTAGTGCCTCTATTGAGGCTACTAATTTCATTCTTTCCCATGTGTTTTTCAGAACTATATTTCATCTTGTTTAATCTACTGTCTTTTTTTGCTCATTTCTTTTCCTCAGACTCTAAGTAGATTCAGCTTTTCTATATCCATAAGCAAAAATGAGATAAAATTACCTGTTTATTCAAGGTGTCTTTTCTCTTGAACATCTTCCTATGATTTCTGTACATCTTAAAAAGTAATGCCCACATGGGCAAATTTACCATCAGTAAACTAGAAGTGGCGTTGTGGCTTAAAATAGTAGATGAGGCCCGGAGTTTGGCCTAGTGGTAGAGTGTTTGCCTAGCATGCATGAAGACCCAGGTTTGATTCCTTGGTACCACATACATAGAAAAAAAAATGGAAGTGGTGCTGAGGCTCAAGTGGTAGAGCGCTAGCCTTGAGAAAGTCCAAGGACAGTGTTCAGGCCCTGAGCACTGGCAAAAAAAAAATAGTAGAATACTAGCCTTGAGCAAAAAGGCTTACGAATAGCACTCATGCCCAGAATTTGATCCCCACCACCAAGATGAAGAAGTAATATGCCTTTATTCCATGCTTTCATTTTTTCTGTAATTTGCAGTATCCTGGCCTATACACTTTTTGCGAGTTTTTATGTAATTGTTGAATTCTTCCCTCCCTCTTTGAAACTCAGCCTTCCCTTTGCTCTCTGTTCTTCTTGTTTGTCTTGTTATTCTCCATGCATCTTCTCTTGCTCATCTTCCATTCTTTCCTCATATATGTGCATTCTCCTTTTCATTCAGTCAAATTTAATGTCATTACTATTCATATTTTAGCATCCACATGTCTCTTCTACTACTACAACTACAACTTAGATTACTACTACTACCACAACTTAGATTTCTCATTATTAGCCTAACATCCTATCACTATCCCAATATCAATATGCCTAAAATTAAATGATGTCAACCTCCCTCTCATTTTTTTTATTTTTAATGTAAACATAGTAAATTTACTTGAAGGTAAGGTAATCTAGTGACACTTTTCTACCTAGTCTTGCTCATTTCTTTTTTTTCCTTTTCTTTTTTTTTTTTTTTGCTGGTCCTAGGGCTTGACCTCCCGATCTGTGCACTGTGCGGTTAGCCTCTTTGTGCTCAAGGCTAGCACTCTACCACTTGAACCACAACTCCATTTCGGGCCTTTTCTTAGTAGCTTATTGGAGATAAGAATCTCATGGACTTTCCTACCTAGGCTGACTTCAAACCATGATCTTCAGATCTCAGCTTCCTGAGTAGCTAGTATTACATATGCAAGCTCCCAGCAACCAGCTTCATTTCTTTTTTTTTGCCAGTCCTGGTGCTTGAACTCAGGCCCTGAACACTGACTTCTAGCTTTCTCAAGGCTAGTGCTCTACCACTTGAGCCTCAGCACTACTTCTGGCTTTTTCTGTGAATATGGTTCTGAGGAATCAAACTCAGAGCTGTGTGCATGTTAGACAAGCACTCTACCACTAGGCTATACGCCTGGCTCCCCAGCTTCATTTCTTATTTCTCAAATCTATTCTGCCTTCTCGAATACTCTTAATAGCTCTTATTCAGGCATTCATTGACACATTCTTGGATTTACAGTCACTACCTGGCTAATCTTTCTCTTTATTTCAGAATGTATTCTTGCATGTGAACTGGCTAAGAGAACCTTAAACAAAGATGGGTTCAAAGCCTGGAATTAGGTAGCACAGGATATATCCAATGGTTCTTAGTGCCACCACAAGTCTAGACTTGTCACATTCCATTCTTATATCCATAGCATGATGCATTCTCATATAATCAACAAGATTGATGCTGTATCATACAAGAGCACAAAAACATTATAAGTAAGAAAGAAGCTGGGCACGGTGGCTCATGTCTGTAATCCTAATTGCTCAGGAGGCTGAGATCTGAAGATCAATGTTCAAAGCCAGCCCAGGCATCAAAGGACCTGAGACTTTAATTAACCTCTAGAAAACAGGAAGTGGGGCTTGGCTCAAGGGTATGGCAGTAGCCTTGAGCTGAAGAGCTCAGAGACAGCACTCAGGCCCAGAGTTCAAGCCCTATGACCCATAAAAAAATTAAAATAAAGAATAAAAAAGCAAATGAAATATGCAAAATGCAAAAAATATGCAAATGATGCTTCTGACTTCTTTTGACCTTGTACTTGCTAGGCCGATGTTCTACTGTTGAGACATACCTCCATCCTGTTTTTATGCTGTCCTACCTGAGATGACAATTGTGGACCACCATGCCCTGCTTTTTCTGTTGAGTAGGAACCTCATAGACATTGTTGTTCAGGCTGGCCTAGAACTGTCCTCTTGCTGTCAAACTTACAGATGCATACTACTTCACACATACATTGGTTGAGAAGGGGTCTCTTGAAATTTTGGCCTGGATTGGCCTCAAAATGCAACCCTCAAATCTCAGCCTGTAAGTGAGTAGTATTATAGATGCAAGTCACTGTATGACATTTTTTTCAGAAAAATATTTTCTTCAGACATGGGTACATCTGTAGTCCTAACTACTCAGGTGAAGATCACAGTTTAAAACTAGACACTACATTAAAAATGAACTATACAACTTATGGGTAGGGATGGAAGGGAAAAACTGGGAGAGAGCAAGGGAAAGAGTGACAATGTCCAAGAAAAAGCACTCATTACCTGACTTACGTGACTATAACTTCTCTATGTGTCACCTTTATTATAATGAAACTTTAAAACATTAGAAAAAAGTAGCACAGGAAGAAAAAGTCCATTCAGACTTACCTTTCATTAATTAGTGCAAAGCAGGAAATAGAGGTGTGGTTCAAGTAGAGTACCAGCCTTGAACAGAAAATGCTAAGGGAGAGTGTGTTGTTGGCCTTGACTTCAAGCCCAAGTACAGGTAGGAGAGAGGGGATGGGGGGGAGTTTCCTTGGAATTTTGCTCAGAGGAATAATTCTCAGTATATCTAAATCAGAATTCAGATGGCCACATACTTAGCTCAAGGAAGCTAAGTCCATGGAAATCTAGTGCTAAAGAAGAAAAGTAGCCAGACGTATTGGCTCATGCCTATAATCCTAGCTACTCAGGTGGCTGAGATCTAAGGATCAAGTTTCAAAGACAGCCTAGGCACAAAAGGACCTGAAACTCTTATCTCCAATTAGCCAAAAGAAAACCAGAAGTGGCACTGTGGCTCAAGGGGTAGGGTGGTAGCCTTTTAGCTGAAGAGCTCAGGGACAGCACCCAGGCCCAGAGTTCAAGCTCCATGACTGACCAAGGAAAAAAAGAAAAAGAAAAAACAAAAGAAACAAGGGATTGGACATGATTTGAATGTGATCTAAAACAGTTTCTGCTACTCAGGTTTCTAGCCTATCTAACCTGTTATGATAATTGTCTTTCTTTCTGACAACTCTTGTTAATAATTAGCTATTTTTCTCAAATCTTCAGTAGCTCATCATTGACTATGGAATCAAACTCAAGTTCCTTACCCAGACACAAGACTTTTCCTGTATGATCTAAGATTGCTATCTAATCCTATCGTCATCCATACACAGCCCACTGTCATGGTATGTAATACTTAGAGATCATACATTCCTCATTATACCTCTTGTTTTCTGCCTCTCTTAAGGTTTCCTTTTAGACTGTTCTATCTCATACTCCACATAATAATTTCCCATTTACGCTTCAAATCCAATTCTAGTGCCAATTCTTTCTCGAAGTAGAATTAAGATGGTTTCTATACTCCCTTGCATGTAGCATTTATAGATGAAATTATTATCCACACAATTTGTATTTTCTCACAGTTATATGGGTATAACTGAATCATACTGCTTTGCCTATAAAATGCATGGTACCTAGCAGGAATTCACATTGCAGTTGAATATAAGATCCAAAATAATTATAATTCCATAAGAGACTTACTGTCAAAGAAGAGAAACACATACACATAGCAGTGCTATATGTGGAATCTGCCCCATGTACACCCAAAGAAATGAAAAAAATCAGCATCCTAAATTTGAAGACATAGAGGTTAAAAATTAACCCCACGCCAAGTGTAAATGATTTTTGTATTACCTATAACTAAGATTGTCAGCATTTGTTACTACCATTAGAATATTTGTTTGTGTAATGTAGACTTAACTATCTGCAAAACATGTTTCAAAGTAAAAGATATACAAGAATACTATGGATGAGTTGCTGTATTTTACGCTAATTCAGCATCAGACTGCTATTAGGTGACATTCAAACGTGGAAGCCTCAGTTCCAATAAGTTGTTGTATGGCTTCTTCAGTCTTCCCCTGCTAAAGCCTTAAGATCTTCTCTATTAAATCTAAACAGATGCCATCCCTCCACAAAGGAGAGGTCTACAGCTCCATGACGAATATAATAATCAACAGAATCCTGGTTTGAAAGGACGACAAGAAAGTGCATGTAGCCACATTGGGATATGAGGGCGATCTAGTAAAAACAAATAAGCAAAAATTACTTTCATTGGAAGGAATGTCTCCCTTAACATTTCAATGAAGAGATATTCTATATAAGAAATGATATGTGCATATGACTTGTAAGTAATATAGCAATTAACTTTTGGTATGCACTACAATTATTGTAAACAGAGAGAAGTCCCATGGTTATAAACTTTAAAACTCTCTTCAATCCCCAAAATGATTTGCAAAATCATAATTCTACAGAAAATATGTACCTTTAAAATACATTTTATCATGTAGTTCCAAAATGAAAAATACCTTTTTATAGTATTGTGATTCAAAACATGGACCTATTTTATATATAAACTTGTCTTCTAGTTATATGGTTGCACACAGAAATCATTTCATTTTATATTGATTATATAGAATTTTGTGTACTTGATTTGAAAATCCAGTTTAAATATTTAAACTATATCAGATTTATTTTTAAATACATATGCTCTTAAATAATAGTTGATGAAGAGAAGGATAATACGTAGAATAGCAATAGCTACTATAATACTTACTTGACTTATTTTTCTTAGCATTTCAGTTCCAATTCCTAAATCTGTTAAATAATCACAAATGAAAAGTTTTAAGTAGAAAAGGACCACTTAATTTATTTGCTATACTTAAAAATAAAATATAAAACTACTCTGTTATTTATGTTGAAATTCAATTCATGAACACTTTTCGTATATTGTTTTCCTAATTTGAGCATTGTACCAATGATAGTATAAAAGAATTTATTTTAAGAATTAGTGAAGAATTGACTCTCACTATTGTACTATAATAGGTTATATATTTCTTGCTTATGAATAATAAACAGATGCTAAATCACATTCAAAAAATAAAAGTATAGCTGTAAAAGCATCATTTTCTCAAATATTGATGAAAGCTAAGAATATTTTTCTCATCTGTGATCTGAGCCCTTCTTGCACTAGTATTAGTGATCAGGGTCATGAAAAATAATTGCATTATATAAGTAACAGCATATTTACACTAAAGTACTATATCCCTCCTCCTTGAAATAGACCTTTTTAATTTTTACAGTATTCATAAATAATACTGTAATTGCAGTATTACCTTGGTAAGCATGGATGACATAAAAATCTTCAAGATGAAGTACTTTGCCTATCCACAAATCATAGGTGAAGTAGTACATGGCAAATGCAACTAATTCTTTTCCTAGGAAAAGAGAAAAGGGACATAAATTACTTTTTTCATTTAATACATTCATATTATGAGGGGTTTCATTATGATATTTTCATAAGTAAATATTAAAAATATTCTACTCCTCAATTTTTGTGATGTAATGTACCTTCCATCTGGCAAAAATAATTAACCTTTCTATTAATTACAATTTAATATATTTAATAAAAATTTAAAAAAATATTCAACTCCTCTACCATATCCTCATTCCTCCCCTCCATCTTCCCCACATTGTAAGGTGGTATTTTGGATTTTCTTATACTATATTCATGTGTATGTATGTGTATGTATATGTATATATACACTCAAATACTCACATGTTAATATATTATTTATATTGAGTATTCATAGATAAAATATACATATTAATATGTTAATAATATAATATACTAATATAATATATTAGTAATATGTTCTATACAAGTAATTATTTTATTTTATATCATAATATAAATCATTGCATAATTATGTATTATAATATATAGTTATATAATTATTCCATTATATTATCACATAATATACAACATATAATTGAATATTGTACCTTATTATTATGTTAATACATGTGTTCTATATTATGCATGTATTATTTTATTATATATCATAATATAGACTAATATATAATGTAATATAGTGTACAATTATATAATTATTATATTATATTATATTATCACATAATAGACAATATATAATTGTATATTGTACCTTAATATTATATTAATACATGTGAATGTGTGAGTATATAATATTTATACATATCATCCTTTGATCCTTTTCAACTTGAAGTGTCCTCTTTTTCCCCCCCCTTTTCCTTGGCTGCACCTTAATAGTTATTTACCCCTTCTCTCATAGTACAAATCTTTGATTTTTCCTTTAGCTAGAAAAATAATGTTTAATGAAAAAGATATCAGTACATAGACGTATAATATAGAAGCTTTCATCCTCTTAATACACACATGTAAAAGGTAAGCACTCTTATAGTTTGGTATATGTATTCCATGTTTTAGTGTTTACATAAACCACTCATTTTCTTTTTTTTTTATTAAGCATTTTTTATTGTAATTAGTAAAAGGGTTACATGATATTTGCCAGATAGAAGGTGCATTAATTCACATACATTGATACCCTTTCACATGTCTTGGTACCCATTTCCCTCCCCCCCCCACACCCCCATCCGTCTTGGTTTTCCCCCCTTCCCTATCAAATTTCAAATATCCAAATACAAATAAATTCAATATATCAGATAACAAAGTGAGATACTATACCAATATGGGATAACCAAGGGACAGCAAAGGAGATGAGAGACAACATAGTACATTAAGGACAACAATCATTAATTATATGGCTTTTGTTTCAATATCCTGGAGGTCCTTTCAATTAGCTTCACATTATATGGCCTTATGTATCAAGATTTTGCTCTATTGCAGATCTCTGCTAGTAGAGCCCAAGGTTTCTACTGATTATGACGAATGAGGGAAACCATTGAGCCTAAGTTCCTTTGAGTCTGGCTTACTTCACTTAATATGATTTTTTCTAAGTCTTTCCATTTCCTAACAAATGGGGCGATGCCATTCTTTCTGACAGCAGCATAGAATTCCATTGTGTACAAATACCACAACTTGTTGATCCACTCATCAACTGAGGGACATCTAGGTTGGTTCCATATCTTTGCTATGGTGAATAGTGCTGCAATGAACATTGTTGTGCTAGTGGATTTAGTATGTCCTTGTTTCTGGATGGTTGGGTAAATGCCAAGTAGTGGAATTGCTGGGTCATAGGGGAGTTCTATGTTTAACCTTTTGAGGCACTGCCACACTGCTTTCCATAGTGGTTGAACGACCACTCATTTTCTTAAAAAGCAAGGCACTGGGTTTGTACATACATACTTCTCTTTTTACTAAGTTTTAATGGAATATAAATACACTTTGTTTTCAAGATGTACAAAGAGTACTCCAGATTATATTGGAAAAAGGAAGTTTAGTTACCTGATGGTTTTCCTTTTTGGGACACTTCGGCAACCAGGCAGTAAAAGAGAGGACTGGCTCCAAAGCCATCCCTGAGTAAATCTAGAATATCAATTCACAAAAAAATGCATCAGAAAGTTTATAACAAGAGAGAGGGAATATTACAAATTAGGAAGCACCCAGAATTCTTCTCTTCATCTGGACAGAAAACTGACAGAAACTGTTTGAAGGGAATACTTTCAAACTTAGAGGAGTTTATTTGAACACTTGGAATTTCCAGGTCATTGTCTTATAAATTCTAGTTAATTTAGATTAAATTCAGAGTTTGGCACCAGCTACATACTTATCTCCTGTTCTACGGAATGTTTTGAGGTTGGCAGTTTTTATTTCTGTAGCTGATTTCTGTAGAAAGGGTGGACTATAAGGTTAATGTTCTCAAAATCCTGATATTTGGGTTTTTGTTTTTGTCCTGGCCCTGGGACTTGAACTCAGGGATAAGGCATTTGTCTCTGAGTATTTGGGCTCAAGCCTAGCACTTGAGCTACAGCTTCATTTCCAGCTTTTTGGTAGTTAATTGGGAATAAGAGTCTCACAGACTTTCCTGCCTGGGAGCTACAAATCTCAGCCTCCTGAGCAGCTGGATTATAGGTGAGAACCACCAGTGAGTGCCCAGCTTAGTTTTCATTGTATTAGTGACACTGTGATCACTGACATGAGGGCTGAGAAGTTGGTTGCTACATTATGCCCTAGCAGCTGAGGCAGCTTCTAGGAAAATATAATGCAGCTAAACCTTTTTGTTCCCTTGGACAGGCAAAACAAAACCATACATAAAAAGTTTTAGAAAGCCACTGCAAGTGAGAAGGGGGAAGACACTGGCTCAGATAAAACCTAAGAACACAGTAAACTCAGTCTGATCTCTGACAATCAGCCTCTGCAAAAATTGAAAAGTATAAATCCTGAGAATCAAAATGTTCCAGCACAAAATCAACAAAACACAAACAAAAGCAACAAATGAAAGAAACAGAACAAGAACACACTGTAAGGCAAATAGAAAGATGGCAGATGTGCATGTTCTCATGAGTAATGAAATGTGAAAACATTAAACATTTGTTTCAAAATAAAAAGATTAGAAGCACAGATTTAAAAAATGTTAAACAAGCACGCTACAGAGTCATTGAATAAAGAAGTAGGGTGAAAATGGAGTCCTGGGGCTTGAAAATAGAATGATAAAAAAAGTTAGTTTCATACAAATAAAAACTAAAAGGAAGCTCAAGTGCCTATTATAATACCAAGAAAAACAGATTTTAAATCAAAAACCATTATGTCACAAAGACATTATCTACTTACAAAAGGGTCAGTTCACCAGAAAATTAAAAAGTTTGGGGCTGGGAATGTGGCTTAGTGGTAGAGTTCTTCCCTAGCATGCAAGAAGGCCTGCGTTTGATTCCTCAGTACCACACAATCAGAAAAAGCCCAAAGTGGACCTATGGCTCGAGACACTGGCCAGGCCCTGAGTTCAAGGCCCAGGACTGGCGGGCATATGTCTGCAGTAAATATCACAACTTCAAAATACATGAGGCTAGGGGCCGGGAGTTTGGCCTAGTGGTAGAGTGCTTGCCTAGCATGCACGAAGTCCCAGGTTCAATCCTTGGTACCCCATATACATAGCAAAAAGCCGGAAGTGGTGCTGAGGCTCAAGTGGTAGAGTGCTAGCCTTGATAAAGTCCAAGGACAGTACTCAAGCCCTGAGCTCAAGCCCAGGACTGGCAAAAAAAAAAGACAAAATACATGAGGCTAACATGATAGAACTAAACATAGAAACATAGGGCACAGAATGAGACTTTTAATACCTCACTTTCAGTAGCATAGAACAACAAATCAGAATTAAGCAACAGATTCCATAAACAAAACTATGGTTCAGGGCTTGGAGTTTAGCCTAGTGGTAGAGTGCTTGCCTAGCATGCACGAAGACCTGGGTTCAATTCCTAGGTACTACATACATAGAAAAAAGCCGGAAGTGGTGCTGAGGCTCAAGTGGTAGAACTCTAGCCTTGAGAAAGTCCAAGGACAGTTTTCAAGCCCTGGGTTCAAGCTCCAGGACTGGCAATAAATAAATAAATTAAATAAACAAACAAATAAATAAATAAGACTATGGTTCAATTGACCTAACATACAAAATTCTCAGCCTGAAAACCAACATTGAATACACATTTTTCTGAGCTGTATATGGAATTTTTTAAGGATTAGGACATAGGGCATATACCTAGTCTTGACAAATTGTAAAAGATGGGACAATATCCCTTTTAATCAAGATGGGATGCATCTCACTGTCTCTGTTTTGGCAGCAAATTCCTCCACTATCGTCCATGCATGTTAAACTGCTGACAGAATTTTCTATCTTCAACTTCACTGATCCAATGGGCACATGTAACAAGATCTGAAGGAAAGTCAGTGATGGTGGAGACTGCCACACACATATCTTTAAGAGGCTGTTGGGAATCAACACCTCTGTCACCATGGAGAAAGATGAGAAGAAAACATTGTAAATTTTCTGTAACTTAATCGACTTTACTTAGGGGAGAACTGCCTAGCGTATACCTAGGATGTAGGGGACTGTGACCTCATGTGGAAAATCCATTGATGTTGTAAAGTATCCCACAATGGAACTGCCTGGTTTCTCTCCTCTATCATAACAAAAGAGACCCTGAGACAAACACCAGTTTTAGAGACTTTACCTTATACCCAAGACACTGCCAGAACACACAACACAACCAATGATTGGCAAAGTGTGGATTTCAAGAGTCAGAGTGGATATTATATTGGGGACCTTACCTAATGCTTTGCTTCAGTACTGTGTCTATCCATTTAATGGATGTCTGATAATAGGACTCTGTCTATCCTATCCATAGGAAGTCTAATACTCAATGTGATCCCTTGGTGTTTCATATACAGACAAAATAAGGAATCATGACTTCCAGGAAGATGGTGGCATCATCACAGGTAAACTCCCTTGGTGTCTCTGACCAAGCAGAGATTTAGGGTCCTAGCACACACTTCACCTCAAGAGATCCACACATATCAAAACGAAACACTCATTCTAGTACAGAATAAATCACAGTGCAGAAATACACAAACAGAAAGCAATGAAGATATCAGCTGAGCTGAACAACTGCTTCCACAGCCCTCTGGCACAGGGAAATCCAGAGCAATATACCTGAATCTCTGCCAATCAAACTTGAAACAGAAACTGAAGAAATCACACTGAGAATATAAGAGGAGAAAGCATCAAAGATCTCAGAATCGGTGTGTAGACCTCTGGTATGAGGCTGCTGCTGCTGCTGCTGCTGCTGTGGCCTTTCAGTGCAAGGCAGCATGGAGTGAGAGGTGAAGTGACATGTGAATGGCCATAGTAGGGGGAAAACACCAGATAGTGGAGTTTGAGACTGACACCTCCAAAGAGACACCTCACCAGGACTCTCCACTTGCCAGCTCAATACTAACTCCAGTCTGTGAGTACCCCATTGAGGAACCCTCCCTTAGGGGACCAGCTCCCTGTGGTGACTCAAAGTGCCTAAACTGGATCCCCCACCTGACAGGAAGAAAACATATTTGAAGAGGGCAAAGAACCAAACTCTTTTCCCACACCTTCCATTGCTACTGGAAAAGGCTCCTGGGTCATAGCCCCACCCCTGCACCAGCAAACTAGAATTCCCAACTCTCCTCGAAACTCCCACCATTGAATGGTAATACCCCATGGAGATGCACTCAGCCAGGGAGACATCTTGGAAAATAACACCAGGACCCGCCCCCATATAGGAAAGTCAGCTATAAACCTTTAAATGCAGTATGGAACAGACCTGATCTCTGACACATTGAGCAGAGAGCCTCTGTTTTTTTCTTTTTCCTCTTTCTCCTTCAGTTTTTAGACAATGTGAATCTCCAAGTTGAATGTTCTGGGTCTATTGATATGGTTATTTCAGATACATATTTACACAATTTATAATGTATTCCTTGTAACATGTTCCAATAATATCCTACTCTTCTTTACATCACATTTGTCTCTTCAAAAGTAGAGCTGTAATTAGACAGGAGACAGCAATTACCTTAGGCTTTTTAGAGAAGGTGGCATTAGGGTTCAGGGAGCTTATCCCAATTTCTCTTGCCTTCTTCAATAGAGAATACATTTATATATTCCATCACACTCATTCCATGTCCTCTTCTTTTCTCCTGTAACTCCCCTATATACTTGTATCCCTCTCATATATATCCCAGAACACTACCCCTCTCCATCCTAACTTTACCTCACAACCTGAACACTCTCATGGGATAGTCAAATTTTAACAGTATCATGAAAATGTTGATTGAAGTTTTCTCCACTTTTTATTTTGCCAATCCTGAGTCTTGAACTCAGGTACTGGTCACTGTCCTTGAACACTTTTGCTCAAGGCTAGTGCTCTGTCACTTGAGCCACCGTGCCACTTCCAGCTTTTTCTGTGTATGCGATACTGAGGAATCGAACACATGGCTTCGTGCATGCTAGTCAAGCATTCTACAACTAGGCCACACTGCCCACCCTCCAATTTCTTGATATAGGCAATTAGAGCTAAAATTTTTCCTCTGAATCAAGATTTAATTCAAGAGCCTCATAACAAGTAATGAAATTGAAATGGCAATAAAGGACCTTTCCATCCAAGAAAAGCCAAGGACCAAATGGGCTCAAAGCCAAATTCTAAGGACTTCAAAGGAGAACTCACTCCATAACCCTCAACTTTTTCGATGAAATAGGAAGGTAAAGATCATTATCAAACTCATTCTAGGACGCCAGCATAATGCTCATCCCCAAATCAGATAGGGACCCATCAAAGAAAGAGAAATATAGACCCATCTCTTTGATGAATAATTTCTCAATAAAATTCTGACCAACCAAATTCAACAACTAACACCCTCTCAAAAAAAATCATATACTGTGATAAAGGATTCATTTCAGGAATGCAGTTTCAATATATGCAAGTCAATTAATTTGCTTCAATACATCAACAAGGACAAGAAACACATCATCTCAATAGTTACAGAAAAGGCATCTGACAAGATTCAACACCCTTTTATGATAAACGCTCTGGAAAAGATAGGAATCCATGGAATATTCTTCAATATGTATATAAATATATATTGTAATATATAATAAACCTACAAGCCAGTATTATACTTCCTGGGGAAGTTAAAACATTCCATCTAAATCAGGAATAAGATGTAGATGCTCACTCTCTCCATCCCTGTTCAACATAGTGCTGGAATTCCTAGCAAGACCAATAAGACAAGAGAAACACATAAAGGGGACCCAAATAAGGAAAGAAGAAGTGAAGCTATCCCTCTTTGTGGACGACATGGTCCTGTATTTATAAGTCCTTACATAAGCTATTTGAGTTGTTTAAAAACTTTGGCCAAGTAGATGTATGTAAAACTAATACACAAAAATCAGTCCTTTTTCTGTATGCCAACAATGAGAAGGGTGATGCTAAAATCAGGAAAGCAACTCCATTTGTAATAGCCTTAAAAATGTATAAAACACAAATGAATTAATTTAACCAAAGATGTGCCTGTATGACAAAAACTTTAAAAATCTGAAAAAGGAAATTAAAGCATATTTAAGGAATGGAAAAAGCACCCCAAGCTCTTGAATTGGAAGGATTAACATTATGAAAATGGCAATACTGCCCAAAACTATCGACAAATTAAATGTAATACCCATCAAAATACCAACAACATTCATCAATGATTTAGAAGCAATCCAGAAACAATCTTTAGCAGGAAGAGCAATGCAATTCCAAGCTTCAAACTCTATTACAAAGCTATAGTAATAGAAACAGCTTGGTACTGGCACAAGAATAGGCCTGAGGACCAATGGAATAGAAAAAAAAAGACCCAGAAATGAACTCACACACCTATGACCACCTAATATTTGATAAGGGAGCCCAAAGCACAAAATGGACAAAAGACATCCTCTTCAACAAATAGTGCTGGCAGAAATTGCCATGCAAATGTAGAAAACTGAAGCTAGAATCCTCATATCTCACTTTGTACCAGAATGAAATTCAAATGGTTCAAAGACCTCTGTGTAAGGCCAGATACCCTGAAAATATTTCAGTAAAAAATAGAGGAAACGCTAGGGCTACTTTGCACAAGACAAAACTTCCTACATAAATATCCAGAAACACAACAAATCAAAGAAAGACTGGATAAATGGGACTGTATAAAACTGAAAGTTTCTGCATGATAAAGGATATAGATAGGAAGATAAATAGCCCACAGAGTGGGAGAAAATCTTCACTAGCTGTGCATCAGACAAGGAACTCATAAATAAAAATTTTAAAATAAAGGAAAAATAAGCCTTCAAAAATTCAACAACCCAATCAGTAATTGGGCTAAAGATGTAAACAGAGACTTATCAGAAGAATCAAAAAGAATGGCCAATCGACACATGAAGATGTGTTTAACATATCTGTCCATAAAAGATATGCAAATCAAACAACATTGAGATTCTACCACAATCCAATTATTTTTCAAGAAAACCAACAATAACAAATGCTTTTGGAGATGTGGCCAAAAGCGAACTCTATTACACTTTTTGTGGGAATGTAATCTTGTTCAATCACTCTGGAAAGTTATATGCTGAATATTTTAATATATTTAATCATTTAATTCTTTTTTTTTGTCGGTTATGGAACTTGAACTCTGGAGGCTTGGGCGTTGTCCCTGAACTCTTCAGCTCAAGGCTAATACTCTACCCCTTGAGCCACAGTGCATTTCCTTGTCATTTAATTCTTATAACTATGTTGTTATTATCACTTCATTCCTTAGAAAAGATCTAAAGACACTTGGATAGCAGAAGCCAGTGTAAAACATAGTTCTTAAAACAAGTGGGTTATCTTTCAAAATTCGGTAGCCTTTCTGTATGTCAACAATACACAAACAGAAGGAGAAATCAAGAAAATGATCCCATTTACAATACCTGTCAAAATAATAAAATAGGAATTAACCTAACCAAGATGTAAAGGAATAATTTGATGAAAACTATAAAAACCTAATGAAAATAATTAAAGTAGATACTAGGAAATGAAAAGACTTCCCATGCTTATGGACAGGGAAAATCAACATTATGAAAATGGTCATGCTGCCAAATTTGATATACAATTTCAATGCAATCCACATCAAACACCCAAGGGTATTCTTTACTGAAATAGAGGAAAAAATCCAAAAATTCATTTGGAACAACAAAAGACCTAGAATAGCCAAAGCAATTCTAGGCAAAAAGAGCAATGCCGGTGGTATTGCTATATCAGACTTCAAAGTCTACTGTAGAGCCATTAAAAACAAAAACAGCATGGTATTGATAGAAAAAACAGACCAGAAGATCAATAGAACAGAACAGAAGATCCAGAAATAAAACCACATACCTACAGTCAGCTGATATTCAACAAAGGAGTCAAAGATATATAGTGGGGGGGGAAACAAAGCCTCTTCAATTTTTGGCAAAGAAACATATGAGAAAATGCTCATCATCCATGTCCATAAAGGAAATGCAAATAAAAACAACCTTGAGGTAACACCTTACCCCAATCCAAATGGCCAAGATTTTGAACTCAGACAACAGCAAGTGCTGAC
The DNA here is from genome assembly GCF_031878675.1 of Megascapheus bottae. NCBI lineage: Eukaryota > Metazoa > Chordata > Mammalia > Rodentia > Geomyidae > Megascapheus > Megascapheus bottae. Next base: position 54,424,532 of record NC_143547.1, read on the forward strand.
GGGGTTGTGGGAAAGAGGAACCCTGCTCACTGCTGGTAGGAGTGTAAACTATTACAGCCCTTGTGGAAAGCAGTTTGAAGGTTCTGCAAAATAACTGAACATAGACCTTCCCTATGACCCTGCCATAAAAGTAGTAGGCATCTACTCTGAGCAACATGACCCAGGATATGATAAGGACACTTGCACAGTCATGTTCATCGCTGCACTCTTCACAATAGCCAAGAGATGTAAACAACCCAGATACCCCAATACAGGTGAATGGATTTAAAAATGTGGTACCTAGATACAATACAGTTCTACATAACCACCAGACAGTATAAAATAATGGCATTTGCTGGGAAGTAGGTGGAACTAGAGCAAATCGTGCTGAGTAATTAAGCCAAGACAAAAGAGACAAAAGGCAATTCATGATAGAGACTCCATGATGGAGACAAAAGGTCTAATGATATGCAGGTATTAGATCTAAACAATACAAGAGCAATGACTGAACAGAGAGAATGAGAGAGAAAGAGGGAACAACCAAATCCCTAGCAAAATGAAGAACTGTACATAACAGCGAACCTGGAAGAAATGGTTTCATTGCCAATATTCAGAGTTAAACCTTTTGTTCTGTGTAACTCTAGAGGTTTTTGTATATTCCAACATTTATAAATTTTGTTTACTATAATGATGATGCTTAGTATTATAAAAGTAAAAAAGTGATTGTGATAGTTGCTAAGAATAACTATGTCACAGTACTGTAATATATATAACCACTTAATCGTAACAATAAATAAAAGTGCTACTACATGTGTGCATACATGCTATTCCTGTGTGCATACATGTATCCTTCATTCACTTGCCCTTAACATACCATAAAATATCTTACCTTCTACTGTTATCTTCACAGTATGTTGTATGTCATCAGAGGCAGACAATTCCTGTCAATGTAAATGTTCAGTTTTTGATTTAATAACGAATTATTAAGATGATAATCATCGTGGCATTTTATTGAGCATGTATAACCATATACTATCCTCAGCGGTATTAAAAATGAGCAGGAATTAGTCCTTGTCATCTAGAAATTTAAAATGAAAGCATGCCAGGAAAGAATAAAGAGAGCTAAGAAGTAGCCTGTGTTTGTAATTTCAGCTACTTTAAAGCAGAGATCTGATCATAGTGCCAGGTCTTTCTGGTCAAAAAGTTAACAAGACTATATCTCAACCAAAAAGCTGAGGATGGTGGCACAAGCTTGTAATTCTAACTAAATGGGAAGCATAAGCAGGAGGATCATGAGCTAGAATTACTCTTGGCAAAAATGCAAGGTTCTGATCTGATTCATAACTAAAGCAAAAAATGCACTTAGTACTCAACTGGTAGAGCTTCTGCCTATAAAGTGTGTGAAGTCCTCAGTTCAAATTCTAGCATTTTCAACAATGAAAGTCAATTGTTTAGATTACTAGCTTTGAATGGAAGTGAAGAGAGGGAAATGATGCAAAATAGTTTCTAAATATATTCAAGTTAGATGTACAATGTATATATGTCATGAGCATCTCAAACTCAATAAAACAAGCCTGTTTTGTGTTTGCTGTAGGGCTTTTTTTGCCAGTTGAACATGCAACTTTTAAAATATTGCTTTTTATAATCTTTTCATACATTTAAATGAATTCGTTGCTTTGTGATCTGTGTCTTACACTTGAAAAGTTATATTAAAATATTCACCCTTAGCCAAGCACAGGTGGCTTACGCCTGTAAGCCTGTAATCTTAGCTACTAAGGATTACAGTTCAAAGCCACAACTATAAACCTAGCTACTCAGAAAAGACCAAAATGGAGTACAAGTGGTAGAGTGCCATCCTTGAGCAAAGAAACTCAGTGACAATGCTCAGGCCCTGAATTCAAGTTCTAGGACTACACAGAGGGAGAAAGAAAGAGAGTGAGAGCTAGTAAGCAAGAGCAAGAGAAAGAAAGGGAGAGAGGGAGGGAGAGAGGGGGGAGGGAGAGAGAGATTTTATAGCTCCATTCAGAGGACTTGGAATAATTTTTGTGTTAGTACAAATACATGAAACCTGGAATACTCTCAACTAAATCTCTGGTCAACTTCTTTGTGGAGTTAGAAAAATGGAAATATATTTAAAAAGAAACCAAGCTCCAAACTAATCAGATATACACGACTGTAATGCGTGTAGAGAAAATAATTTACCTTTTCTATTATTTTTCTCCGATGAATATGTATTAAATTACTCCCAAGAATCTTGATTGTTTGGGCCTTACTGCCAAGAATCTTGACTGCTTGGGCCACGTATCTACTACACAAAGAATATGCAGTTACTTTTCTCTGGTTCTTTTATATGACTTGTTGAAGTTGTGTATCAAATAAATGATTGCCCTCAGTGCTCCAGAATTTTCAGCACAGTGACTATGGTTATTAACTTGCCCCCATTTACTACATTGTAATTATTGCCAGGAAATCCATTTCAATAAGTATTCACATAAGAAAAATTACTTCAGCGGCCTTGAATTCTGGGGGCTGTCTGAGTAGACTTCTGGGATACACAAACTGTCTCAAATTATGTAGAGATTTTGTTGAGTGTGAGTAGTGTTTTCTGTGATACTAGCCATCAGATTATACAGGCAGGTATGGTCTTAGAAACAAGATTTTTCTTCTCCAAAATCTTAGTCATGAATACCTGAATTTCTGTCACTGGTAGATTCTTTGTTTAATTAATCATTTATTTTATGTAAGATCTTGAAAATGTAATATGTTTGTCAGATGAGACAGCATATACAGTCTCTAATGACTTGATTCCCATATGATTATTTGTCTCCCTCTCACTATACGTCAATTTACATGTAACTATTGTTTCTGAATCATTACAATTTTGTGAGATAATCATTAAACTAATCTTCATTTCAGGGTGGGATAAAGATTAGGGAGATTTAGTGACTCCTAGGAGGTTGTATGCATGAGTCACAATTAGCAGAATATAATTTGCACCCAGACTGTGTCTCCCTTCCTTTCTTTCAGACCTACACTGATACCATAAAACTCTCAGGAATACATAAAAACAGGCTCACATTAATCAGACGCAGGATTTCCGGGCAGTCTTCAGCCTCTGCAGGTCTTATTTGAAAAGTAGTGTCTTCTTGTGTCTTAGGTGATTGATCCATTTCTTGTTCACTTGTATTTGATTGGCTAGTGCTTGCTGGATTCAAGTTTAAACTATTCTTGCTCAATTGGCTTGGCCTTTGTTCATTTTCATTTGACTGGCTAGTGGTTGGTGGACTGAAGGTTAGATGGTTCTTGTTTTCCTGGCTTGATGTTTCTTGTTCAGTTGTATCTGATATGGTAATGCTTGGTAGATTCAAGTTTAGATAGTTCTTACTCAATTCATTTATCCCGGATTGACTTCCATCTGATTGACTGCTGACGCTTAATCGGTCTATAGTTAACTGGCTCGTGTCTAGCTTGGTCATAATTGAACGGATGACAACTGGGCTCCTCAAAGCTTCCTGGCTCTCACTCGTATCTTGGCAATTTTTGTATGATGGTCTCACCGCTGGACACCATTTGTTTGCTTGGCTCCGTTCTAAATGACTGGTACCTGGCTGACCTGAAATTGGATTGCTCATACCTGGTTGCCACAAGCTGGGATGACTCGAGCTTTTTTGGCTTACTTCTGATTGCGACATATCCAGGTATCTTGTGTCCAGCTTCTTCATATCATGAAGACTTATGCTTAGCCGGGGATTGTCTGATTGGTTCACATCAAATAAGCAGGAGTCTGGAAGGTTTATACGTGGCTGATTTGTACCTGCTCGGTCCATGTTTGTTACAGTTGGTTTGTTCACTTCTGATTGCTTCTTTCCCTGTTGATTCATGTCTTGATGGATGAGGAGGATTTGGCTCAAGGCTGATTGATCTACAATTGGATGGCAGATGACTGGCTGGCAGAGGAATAGTTGGCCAGTGAGAATCTCAATGAAACAGGATTTTAAGTTCAATGTTGTGAGAGGCTATTGGCTGTTCCCGTTCTTCTTCCTGTAATTCAGACATTAAGATAAATCTACATGAAGATGGGACTGGAAAGACAAAAAACAACTCTACTTGATACCTACCTTGAATCAGCTGGAGTTGACTTTACCAGCAATGACAGCCCCAAGTTTCATTGGATTTCACGTTGTCATATGGCCTTTCTCTGCTAGCAGGCTTGAAGGGGAAGAAGGAAATGAGCCTTGGCAAGATTTTCCCCCTACTCCCTTCAGTGTGCCCTCATCAGTAAGGATGATGTCACAATGCAGGTAGTGTTGTGCTTCTCTATGGTGAGGGAGGGGCAAAGTAAGGTGGGGGAGGAGCCAATCAGAGAGGCTTTCACTGAAACTGTATTCCCTCCTTTCTAAGAGTTGAAGCTGATGAAGCAAAAACCTAGGATTCTCAGAGCTTATGCTTAGCAGCCCCCTAAGAATGCTTGTCATTTTAACCAACCAATTCAGACACTAGTTAAAATTTAATGAGCTTTTCTATGCCCCAATCCATGTGAATAATTCACTTCCTGATTTTAGCCTGGTTTTCACTTTCTTAGACAGTAGAATGCTTTACAGGGGTTGTTCTGGGTGAGATGTGTAAATCTTGAAAGCACAGAACATTTCTTTAAAGAAGTAATGGCTTGGGGCTGGGAGCTTGGCCTAGTGGTAGAGTGCTTGCCTAGCATGCACGAAGAACTGGGTTCGATTCCTCAGTACCACATACATAGAAAAAAGCCAGAAGTGGTGCTGAGGCTCAAGTGGTAGAGTGCTAGCCTTGAGAAAGTCCAAGGAGAGTGCTCAGACCCTGAGCCCAAGCCCAGGACTGGCAAAAAAAAAAAGAAATAATGGCTTCACATTATCAAGAAATCTAATAAGAAAAGATGCTGTCTGGGATGTGGCCAGGAAGGATCACTACTACATTGTTGGTGGGAGTGTAAACTCGTAGAGCCACTATTGAAAGCAATATGGCTCTTCCTCAAAAGACTAAACATAGAGCTCCCCTATGACCCAGCAATTCCACTATTTGGCATTTACCCAATAGTCCAGAAACAAGGACAGACTAAAGCCACAAGCACAATGATTCTCATTGCAGCACTATTTACCATAGCAAAGATATGGAACCAACCCAGATGCCCCTCAGTAGATGATTGGATCAACAAGATGTGGTATTTATACACAATGGACTTCTTTGCTGCCATCAGAAAGAATGACATCACCCCATCTGTAAGGAAATGGAAAGACTTGGAAAAAATCATACTGAGTGAAGTAAGCCAGACTCAAAGGAACATAGGCTCAATTTTTTCCCCTCATTTGTAATAATTAATACAAACATTGGACTTTCCTAGCAAAGGATTACAATACTCAAAACCTAGATACATAAGGCCATATAGGATGAGGCTAAAAGAAAGGAACTCCAGGACATGGAAATAAGAGCTTTATACTGTGTGTTGTTCTTAATGTACTATGTTATTTCTTATCTCTTTTGTTGCCCCTTGGTTATTCTCATATTGTTACAGTGTTGGACCTTGTTATCTGGTATATTGTATATACGTTTATTTGTTTATTTGAAATAAGAAAGGGAATGGGGGAAAACAAGAGGGGAGGAGGTGGGGAGAGGGAAATGGGGACAAAAACATGAGAAGGAATATCATTGTGTGTGACATAATGCACCTACTATCTGGTGAATATAACTGTCACTCCTCTATTAATTACAATTTAGAAAGATTATGCCCAAATCAAATGTAAAAAAAATAATCAATGCAATGATAAATTAAGAAAAATTCACCCCCAGATTCCATAGTCCTGCATCCTACTCTCTAATTCACCCTTCCTAATTCATACAAATTGTCCCACATTTATTGTCTGTTTAGACATGCCTTCTCTAAATGTTTTTGGGAATAGTTTTGCACTATCTATTAAGTCTACTTAAAACTACTTAGCCTATTTCTGTCTAGGTTAATGGTGTCTCTGAATGGTCATATGGGATATTTTGGTCCAATTCAGTGTGTTCATTTACTTATTCAGGAAATATTTACTGACCTTGTTTTTATGGAAAAGGTTGTGGTTGGGTACAGCAGCTGTCAAAATGAAAGAGCCAGTCCCTAATCTCAGAAGCTTCCAGACCAGCTAGTCACGTGATCACCAAAAGGCACAGGCAATACTGAGTGATGAATTCTATAACAGTATACTATGAGTGTCAAGAGAACACAAGGGAGACTGTCTAGCTCATCTTAGAGTTCAGGACAGACCAGAAAGAAAGATATCGCCCCATTTGTAAGGAAATGGAAAGACTTAGAAAAAATCATATTAAGTGAAGTAAGCCAGACTCCAAGGAACATAGGCTCAATGGTTTCCTTCATTTGTCATAATCAGTAGAAACCTTGGACTCTCCTAGCAGAGATTTACAAAAGAACAAAACCTAGATACATAAGGCCATATAGTATGAAGCTAAATGAAAAGACCCCCAGGTTATAGAAACAGAGGCCATATTATGAGTGATTGTTGTCCTTAATATACTATGTTATCTCTCATCTCTTTTGCTGTCCCTTGGTTATCTCATACTGTTACAGTATTTCATCTTATCTGATATATTGTATATGTGCTTATTTGTTTATTTGAAATTGGATAGGGAAGGGGGGAAAACAAGACGAGGGGCGCAGGTGGGAGGAGGAAAATGGGGACCAACACATGAGAAAAGGTATCAATGTTTGTGAAATAATGCACCTTCTATCTGGTGAATATAATGTAACCCTTCTATTATTACAATAAAAAAAGAATTAATTGAATAGAAAAAAATAATTCAGGACAGACTTTGTATAAGATACCTGAGTTTAATGGATAGGAAGAGAAAGCTTCAGCCAAGTACAGAAAGCAGTATCTTGACACCAGAACAAAATGTTCATTCATAGGCAAGACATGGAGAAAGGTAAAGACAACATAAAAGGGTTGGTATCCAGCCACTAAGGATCAAAGCCCAGAATCCTAACCCATGTTGCAGAGGATCCCTGAGCCCCACCGTGAAGTGTTAGGAGGGCCACCAAATATAGATATCCTACCCTGTACTCAAGGAAGAACAACTGAAGGATTTTATGTGTGGAAACAACATGGGCAAGATTGTATTTAGAAATAACTATGCATTTGGATGGAAGTAAAGAAATGCTCCTCTTTTCAAAGGAAGCTTCCAGTGTGGTCAATGAGATAAAAATGACCTTGGAGAATGCCGTAGCATATGACTTTTTTTTGCCAGTCGTGAGGCTTGAACTCAGGGCCTGAGCACTGTCCTTGAGCTTTCTCAAGGCTGGTACTCTACCACATGAATCCCAGCACCACTTCCAGCTTTTTCCATGTATGTTGTACCGAGGAATAGACCCCAGGGCTTTGTGCATGCTAGGCAAGCACTGTACCACTAGGGCATACTCTTGGCCATATGACTTCTTTTGAGTTCTAGATTTTAAAGATATTACAATTATTATAGGTCACAACACTGCCATTGGAAACAATCATCTTAAGTCATGGACTTCAAATTGGGTGCGACATCACAATGTCACTGGACCAGGTTTCCTTTAATGTGGCATGGCTAGGCAGCTCACATGCTCCAATCGTTCTTTGGGAACTCAGGCTTCTAGGTCTCCAGTGGAAAATTCTCAAATCTCTTCAGTCAAATAGTATATTTTTGTATTTGCATATAACCTACACATATCCTCCTATGTATTTTAATCATATCTAAATTACAGTATTTAATAAAAATGTAAGTCATCATTATGGTTTATTGTTCAGGGACTGGTGGAAACAAGGATAAGAAGTCTGTACATGTTCAGTAAAGTTATGGTCATCACACACACACAAAATGGCTTCAGATATCACTTAAATTAAAAAATTATTACCTAGGAACCAGTTTATATTTCCTCATTCTATTCTATAATCCAAATCTAATTCTGAAGAATCAAGTCCAGAGATTGGTCAACTGCCCAAGACTTCAGGACAGTAGGCTTCATGATGGTAGGGAAAAAGAATTCAATCCTGAGTGTATCCTTTCTGTTCAGGACTGCCACCGTTCTCAATACCCTCTTATACTCAAACCCTTTCTTCAAGCTGAGTGCTGGGGGCTCACGCCTGTAATCCTAGCCACTCAGGAGGCTGAGATCTGAGGACTGAAGTTCAAAGGGAGCCTAGGCACTAAAGTCTGTGAGACTCTTATCTCCAATTAACCACCAGAAAATTGAAGGTGGCAATGTGGCTCAAGTGGTAGAGCTCTAGCCTTGAGCTAGAGTCAAGCCCAGAAGTGAAGCCCCACTACCAACAACAACAAAAATCCTTTCTCCAGCCAGATGTGGCTTATAAACCTTTACATCAATTGAAAACTATTTAATTGTTCGTGTTTTTTTAATTAAAATATTTTAGATTTGAACATTGTACAATTGAACACAGTTTAAAGGAATACACACCAAATACACTATTGATGAAAGCTACAGTATTTTTCCCATACTGGAAATCCAGAATGAGAATATTCATCAGGTATTCACAATATGTGGAAGTTAGGTGATGGGGCCAGGAGTTTGACCTAGTGGTAGAGTGCTTGCCTCTAGCATGCATGAAGCCCTGGGTTTGATTCCTTGTGTGCCACATACACATAAAAAGCTGGAAGTGATGCTGTGGCTCAAGTGGTAGAACTCTGGCCTTGAGAAAGCCCAAGGACAGTGCTCAGGCCCTGAGTTCAAGCCCCAGCACTGGCAAAAAAAAAGCACGAGGAGATAACAAAATATACAAGGTTCTAGATACCTACAGTGAGGTCTAAAGAGGATACTCTTAGGAAAGAATAACAAAGGTACAATGCCTAAGTACCTCTTCATATTTATTAAAATAATATATGTATTGAAATAACTCCAAAATATGGAAACAATGACTTCCTTCCTTCCTTCCCTTCTTCCTTCCTTTTTAGTTTATGATTCTGCATTCGTTACCTTATAAATGCCATACTTCCGGGGGGGGGGAGAAGGCACAGAACTCAGTGGAAAAAAAGATGAAAAGTGCAGCTGTTGAGCTCACAGGACACTGATGAAAAACTCATGGGTGGCGACAGAAGGGACTGGGAGAAAATGAGGGAGCAGATGACACTGTATGAAGGGAAATTTACTCATTACCCGACTCATATAACTGCAACCATATAACTGTATATCTAACTGTATCAATAAAGTAAATTTAAAAACAAATCAAATCTGCTGTTGTACTGGTAAGCCATGAAAGGAAAAAAAAAGGAAGTAACAAAAGCAGGAATAACAAATCTTTGTCACCAGGTGGCAGTATTACTCAGTTTAGGAAATGTAAGTTTAAATTTCTATTCCATGAAAGCATACACATTAAAATTTGAGGTTTTATTTCCTTCCAGATATCATCAGGCAGTCTCTAAATGCCTCGTTTTAGTTTTTCTGTGCTGATTTATCAAATATCTAGTTAAGTGTTTAGTTTAGTAAGGCAAGACCATATAAATTTTATCTCTCAAAGTTTAAAATGTTCACACATTGTCTACTAAAATATTTTGAATTAATGTAATATTTAAAGACAGCCTGTAGATCTATATGTATGGGCATGATTTTACAGTTGAATTCTAATGACTACAGCATCCCCTTTGATGATACTAAGTAAATTCAGCTTGGGTCCATATAAGTAGATACTTATATTTGACAAAGACATTTGTAGAACTGGCCTGTCATGTATAGCAGTAAGAACTTAATGTGAAACTACCTTGAACTATTTTCATGTGTGTGTGTGTGTGTGTGTGTGTGTGTGTGTGTGTGTGTGTGTGTGTGTGTATGTGTGTGCTGATACTGAGATTCGGATTTAGGGCCTTGGTACCCTGAATTTCCTCACTCAAGATTGGCACTCTACTACTTGAACACCCCATGGCTTTGGGGAGGTTTAATTGGAGGTCAGTCTCATGGACTCTTCTGTCCTGTCTGCTTTCAAAGCACAATCCTCAGATCTCACCCTCTGAATAGCTTGGGTTGTTGGCATGGGCCACAGTTCCTGGCTTCATGCTTGCTAGGCAAGCACTCTACCACTAGGCCACATTCCCAGCCCTCACACTAAGTTTAGACTCCCAGAATCCCCTACCTATCCCCCCACAACCTCCCCACACAGAGAGCCTCAAAAACACTGGAATTTCTGCTAGATCCTAGGGCCTTCACTGAAGGTAACACCTAGCTTCTATGATGTCTTGTGTGACTGTATTGTAGGAGAGCTGATATTGCTGCTTGGGATGGGGCTGCAAGAATACTGCTGCTCCTCTTGCTGTGGCCAGGCACTGTTTGCTCTGTGGGCTGTGTGGAGCCTAGGCCTTCTATTGACCTCATCTCCAGCCTTTCTTCAGAGATACCACCCCCAGGGAAGAAGATGTAAGGGTCAGTATGGAGCTTGCGACCACCCGCTCTGCTTGTGGCAAGCTCTCCAGAACCCACCATACTCTCCAGACCTCGGTATAAGGCCCTGTCCTCCCACTCCTGTGCCCTCCACATGAATTGAGGCAGGTACCCTCCTACCCCGGACCAAGTGGTTGTGTTAGTGATTGACCCTGAATTGCTGGTGCTGTGTCTCCAAACCTAGCTCTCCCAACTGGAGAACCCTTCCCTGGACACTACCTGGGGTTCAGGTTCCAGTCTCCAATTCTTGGTTGCTGCTGGAAGCTGCTGGCTCCTGACATAACTGTACTTTGAATGCTGCTTCTGCTGCTTACAAAATTATATATACATATTTTTTTTTCTTTTGAAGTTTTAAGGAGTTGTCATTTTTAAACGTAATTTGTCAAGGTGATGTACAGAGGGGTTACAGTTACATATATGAATTAGTGAGTACATTTTGTTGTTGAACTCTGTTACCCCCGCCTCATTTTTCTCCTACTTTTTCTTGCCCCAATAACCTTTAATATGTAAACTTCATTTCCAAGACATTGTCCTGTGATTATCGCTGTTACCTTTGTTCACCCTTTGTCCTTTGTTTCACTATTTTTTTTGCAGTTCCCCTTGCCCTCTCCAATTCAGATAAACATATATACAAGACACGGGGTAGGTACCAAAATCCAATACAGTGACAACAGAGGATAACCTTACAAAGGGGAAAAAATGAAAGAAAAAATAAACTTTGTAAAAAAGAAGAGCAATAAACATTCTAAATAGATAAAATACAATATAAATACCTTTAGGAAACCTTGGAAATTTTTTTGAAACTTATCAGGTGATGAATCTAACGATTTTTAAATATGTTGTGTTTGATATATAAGGAATTTAGGTAAACTATTACCTTCAATGTACAATCTCAGCACATACATGATGAGTTTCTGAACATAAGATTCCTGTTTAAAAAGTATGTTTTAACCAGGTACTAGTGACTTATGCCTGTAACCTAGCTACTTAATAGGCTGAGATCTGAAGATCAAGATTTGATGCCACCCCTGGCAGAAGAGTAAAATTTTTATCTGCACTTAACCAGCCAAAATGCTGAAAGCTAGAGCTGTGGCTTAAGTGGTAGAGTACCAGCCTTAAGTGAAAAAGCTAAGAAACAGCACTCAGGCCCCATCTTCAGCATGGACACAAACTTACACATACACACACTCACAATATGCTTGTATTGAATTATACAAATATTTTCAGAAGAATCAGAGGAAATTCATAAAAAATTTGTCCTTATGAGACATGTTAAATGCTATTAGTAAAGATTAATTGTATGTTTTATTTTTATTTTATTTATCTTTTTGTGCGTCATGTGGCTTGATCTAGGCCTGGGTGCTGTCCCTGAGCTCTTCAGCTCAAGGCTACTGCCCTACCCTTGAGCCAAGCCTCACTTCCCATTTTCTAGAGGTTAATTGGAGATAAGAGCCTCAGGTACTTTTGTGCCCAGGCTGGCCTTGAACCTTGATCCTCAGATCTCAGGCTCCCAGCCTCCCAAGTAGCTTGGATTACAGGCGTGAGCCACCACGCCCCACTCATGAATGATACTTATAATGTACAGATTTTATTTGAATAGCAAAATATCACATCAGGTTCCATATATCTTTAAAGTAAATGAATGAAGTATTAAAAGGAAAAAAAATTCAAGGGCAGGGGTTGAAGGGATTCAGAAAACATGGTTGAAATAAGCTCACCACTTTGATTCTTTCTAAGAAAATGAGGAAAATTTAAATCCTTCTTTCCCTCCTTTTAGTCTTTCATATGAGCTGCCATAAAACTCAATTAAATATCATCATTTGATGATTTTTTCCCCAAAAAAGTCTGTTTTAATGTCTTCAACTATCCTTACTCTTGTGATCCTTCTCTGTGTCATAGCTGAGTCAGGAATACTGCTGGGGTCCCAGAGGAATTTTATGTTCTCTTATTTTTACTCACCAGTCTTGCTAACCTTTCACCATTTCTTTATTATCTTGCTGAAGTATCTACAGTTGAGAAGGAAATTTCAGCTCCAAAAGAAGCATAATACCAATCTTTTTCTAGCTTAGATCAAAAAGTAATAATTTTAAAGAAAATGACAGTCAAATGAAAAGCTCTTCAGAGGAACATGATTCTTGGATGAAAAAATGCCCAGAAAACTTAATGAAGTTGATAGTATTGAGAGTGATTTACTTTGAGCTCATTAGGAAACATCCAACATGGCAGGAAGCAAAGTTAGAGTTATCAGATTTCCAGAGGCTGATTTGATGTTCATGGTATTTGATGAGAGAGTCCTACTTCATTTGAAGTTTGGAATTAGAATAAAACATAGAAATAAATTAAGTTATGCAATATTTTGTGCTACCATGAAAAGGTTATTACTAGGTATATTATACTTAGCTAAGAAATTTTTCAGTCTACTCCATGACAGATTCCTTTTCAATTCTGAGCCTATAATCAAAGCATGTTTTATGTGTTATGGAGAATGGCAAAGACAAGGGGGCTCTGCTCAAGTTGGCTCTGGGCCCTGTGGTGCATTGCTGATTTGTTTACAATCCTCTTAACTTCCAATTGACTGGCTTGTACAAAATCATGAAGCATCCCAGTGCAGTGGCTCATGCCTGTAATCCTAGCTATTCAGGAGGCTCAGATCTGAGGATCAAGGTTCAAAGACAGCCTGGCACAAAAGATCCTGAGACTCTTATCTCCAATTAACCTCTAGAAAATGTATACATGCATCAAAACAACATGTTTGTTTAACTTGGAAGTAGGAATGGGAAAGAGAACAGAGGGAATGATGGGAGGGGTGACACTGATCAAAGTGCATTATGCTCTAATCCTAACTTACGGAAATTTAACCTTTTGTGGAACTATTTAATAATAAAATAAAATATTTTAAAAGAAACAAACCATTATGGACACCCTATATGCCTATTAGTTGTGATCTGTAATTCAAAATAAATATGAAATAGAATATAACTACCCTTTGTGTGTGTGTGTGTGTGTGTGTGTGTTTGCACACATGCGCATGTGCACATCCTGGGGTTTGAACTCAGTACTTGGGACCTGTCCTCAACCTAGCATTCTACCATTTGAATAACAGCTTCACTTCTGGCTTTTTGGCATGAGCCACTGGCATCCTGAAATATATCTACTCTTGAGAAATACTGCAGTCATTTCCCTTCCTGAACTTGTCTCTGGAGAGATGGTGAGGTTTAGTGAAGCTTCCCTTAAAATACAGGAACTCTTCACTTACGGTTCTTGACTTTGATCTTGCAGAATAAGAATTTATGGACAAGTCAGGATAGTAAGAAAACATGGTAAAGCTTTATTGAGTAAATAAATGGGCAATCACACAGTACACAAAAGGCAGACTAACAGAAGGGCAGGGACACAAATTTACAGATTGAGGGTGCTTTCATAGGGAGATAGAGAGAGAGAAGCACATGACTGCTTAGGGTAAGGAGCAATTGAAATGGTAAAGACAGGGAATCTGGCTTCAATGTTTTGCAAAGATGAGTGTTTTGTCTTTATTCTCTTTATACTGGTGTTACTTTGAACTTCCAAGAAAAAACATATCCTGACAGGAAACAAAAGCTTGAGACAAGGAGGCACCCTGTTATCTGTATTTTGGGCAGGTAGCTTACATTTTCTCAGGAAAGACTACAATCTGTCAGTTAAGTGTTAAGTTGGGTGAAATATGCATCTCTCAGCAAAAAAAAAATGCATTCTGCGGCTATAAAGATAGCACTTCTAAATAACATATTTTTGTGATGCCTTCACAAGCCTCAGTTTCCTTGAGTTATCCTGCTTCATTTCCCCTAAAATGATTTTTGTTCCCTTAATCTTAAGGGAAGTAAAAGAAGAACCATCTCCTGTATTTGCTGTACCTTATTTTCCCCAACTATTTGGCTTCATGTCCCTCAAAATGAATTTGTTCCCGTAATCTTTATTTTCCCTTTTGAAATGATTTTATTTTTGAAAATTGGTTTTAAACATCTTTTTTTAACAGATTTTTATTTATTTTTTATTGTATAGAGGGGTTGCATTTATATTCACCAGATAATAGGTAAATTACTTCTCAAACAGGATAGCTCTTCTCATGTTTTCATCTCCATTTCCCTCCCCCACCCACTCCCAATCATCTTGTTTTCCCCCTTCCTGTACCTATCTCAAATAAACACATAAATGTATATACATAACCTAGCCTTAATACTATTTTCCCACTTATAGTAATATGGCTCTGCTGTTCACAGCAGAGAGCCTTTTTGCTCATTTACCCTATAGTGGGCTACTTTCAAAATGCTGGGCACATTGCAAAAATGAGGTTTTTTGTTTATTTTACTTTACTCAGGGAATAATAATGAAAGTATAACCTCTTAACATATCAAAAGCTTTATAAGTGTTCAAAGAAATGCCAATTTAAATGTGAAATTTTATGAAGCCATCCATATCATCTGCTTAAGTCTCCTTGCTTTTCAAGAGGAATCTCAAATCTTTTACAGGATCCCAGGCACAGAACTCTTAGGGATCCCTGGATATAGAAGAATCTGAAACCTGGAAATTAGGATTGAAGAAATATCCAAACAGATATGTCAGACAATTTTACAGAAGTGTTGAGAAGAAGCATATAGGGTCCCTTCCATGTAGGTGGAAGTTTATCTGTAGAAATTCGAGCACAGAAAGGGATTAAAGCCATTTTTGTATAGCAAGTAAGTGCAGCTTGTTCAGCACTTCAGTCTTCAAAGGCATTTCCCTGGCTGATTATGGAATCTGATTTTTGGTGACCATTACAATGTTTAACAACTACCTATATAGGTTTCCGGACAGTTTTTTTCTTTTTTTCATATATTTTTATTGTAATTAATAGAAGGGTTACATTATATTCACCAGATAGAAGGCGCATTATTTCACGTACATTAATACCCTTTCTCATGCCTTGGTCTCCATTTCCCTCCCCCCCCGCCCCTCATTTTGTTTTCCCCCCTTCCCTATCCGACTTCAAATAACCAAATATGAATATATCCAATATATCAGATAACCAGGTGAAATACTGTAACAATATGAGATAACCAAGGGACAGCAAAAGAGATCAGAGATAATATAGTACATTAAGGACAACAATCACTCATTATATGGCTTTTGTTTCTATATCCTGGAGGTCCTTTCTTTTAGTGTCATTCTACATGGCCTTATGTATTTAGGTTTTGCTCCATTGTAAATCTCTGCTAGGAGAGCCCAAGGTTCCTGATTATGACAAATGAGGTTAACCATTGAGCCTATGTTCCTTTGAGTTTGGCTTACTTCACTTAATATGATTTTTTCTAAGTCTCCATTTCCTTAAAAGTGGGGAGATGTCATTTTTTCTGAAGGCAGCATAGAATTCCATTGTGCATAAATACCACATCTTGTTTATCCACTCATCAATGAGGGGCATCTGGGTTGGGTCCATATCTTTGCTATGGTGAATAGTGCTGCAATGAACATCATTGTGCTAGTGGATTTAGTATGCCCTTGTTTCTGGATGGTTGGGTAAATGCCAAGTGGTAGAATTGCTGGGTCATAGGGGAGCTCTATGTTTAGTCTTTTGAGGAACTGCCATACTGCTTTCCATAGTGGTTGAATGAGTTTGCATTCCCACCAACAGTGGAGTAGTGATCCCTCCTGGCCTCATCCCATCCAGCTCTTTAAAACACTGAAACAGGAAATTAAAGTAGAACTGAAGAAATGGAAAACTCCCATCCTCCTGGATTGGAAGAATTAACATCCTGAAAATGGCAATACCCATCAATATCCCAATGTCATTCTTTAAAGAAATAGAAGAGGAAATCCAAAATTTCATATGGAATAATAAAAGACACCCTATAGCAGAAACAATTTGTAGCAGAAAGAACAGTGCAGTAGGAATTTCAATACCAAACTTTAGACTCCATTACAGAGCAATAGTGACCAAAACAGTTTGGTACTGGCATAAGAATAAGCCTGAAGGGACCGGGAGTTTGGCCTAGTGGTTAAAGTGCTTGCCTAGCATGCATGAAGACCGGGGTTCGATTCCTCGGTATCACATACATAGAAAAAAGCCAGAAGTGGTGCTGAGGCTCAAGTGGTAGAGCTCTAGCCTTGAGAAAGTCCAAGGACAGTGCTCAGGCCCTGAGCCGAAGCCCAGGACTGGCAAAAAAAAAAAAAAGAATAAGCCTGAAGACCAATGGAATGAAACTGAGGACCCAGATATTAACCCACAGACCTATGGTCACCTAATCTTTGATAAGGGTGCAAAAATATAGAATGGAAGAAAAACAGCCACTTCAAGAAATAGTGCTGGCAGAACTGGTTAAGCACCTGCAGACAACTAAAGTTAGATCCTTCTTTGTCACCCTGCACCAGGATTAACTCCAAATGGATCAAAGACCTGGAGGTAAAAGCAGATACACTGAAAACTACAAGAAGAAATAGCAGATACATTAGGTCTCCTTGGCACATGTCAAAACTTTCTTAATAAGGACCAAGAAACACAGAAAATCAGAGAAAGTCTGGATAAGTGGGATTGCATTAAAGTACACAGCTTCCGTAAGGCAAAGGACATAACTAGCAAATTAACTAGCAAGTCCACAGAGTGGGAGAAGGTCATCACTAACCATACAACAGACAAAGGCCTCATATCTAAAATATATCAACAGCTTAAAAATTGAATCACTCAAAAACTAATCCCCAAAGAAACAACCATCCCATTAAAACATGGGTCAAAGACTTAAAAAGAGTCTTTTCTGAAGAAAAACTAAGAATGGCCTCCAGACAGTTTTAAAAGGAAAAGATCTCTGGTCCAAGTTTATTATGGAGTTACAATACAAAGTATGTTTAGAATCTGTATATATACATATTCACATCTCTCTACCATGAGTGTATGGGATCTATTAAGCCAAAATGGCCAGGTATCCTACTGAGGCTTCAGTAGAATTTTTGTCTAACATTCCAGATTTATCCACTTTTGGTGAACAGGTTAATTTATATGGCCAGTGCCAGATCAACATTTATAACCAACTACGGTATTAAGCATCTAGATATAGGGGCCAGGATTTTAAGTTCAAAGTATTCCCCATTTGTCAACCCTAGCTTCTTTACTATCCAGTATAATAGGCAAGGTTTTAAGTTCCGGCCCCATTAAAAACTAGGTAGACATGGGCATTAGATAGGATACCTACAAACTATTTTCCTATGACCTCCCAGCTCTGGTTAAATTTGAATGGCCAAACAAGTGACTGCAGGGAGTGACACTATCTCTGCCATCTCAGAAGTACTTTCATTTCTTAAATGTGGATGTTCTCAAAGCCAATTAGAGAATTTCCACATCCTACAGACCCTTAGTGGTGGCCCTTTATGTCACTGAATGGAGATGAGGTATTGTGAAGCTTCCCTTGATATACAGGAACTGGTCACTTAGGGTCCTTAACATTGATCAGATAATAAGAATTTCAGCACAGGTCATGATAGTAAGAAAACTTGGCAGAATTTTCTTGATTAAACAAACAGGCAAACAGACAAATACACAAAAAGCAGACTAAAAAAGTTCAGGGACAAACATTATTTTCTTTTTTTTCCCCCTTTATGCCAGTCCTGAACCCTGTCCTCGGGCTTTCTCAACGCTTGTGCTCTACCACTTGAGCCACAATACCACTTCCAGCTTTTTTTTTCTATATATGTCGTATCAAGGAGTCAAACCTGGGTCTTCCTGTATACATTCTAGCACTAGGCAAAACTCCAGGCCCCAAGGGCCAAATTTTGCAGAGTGTGGGTGCTCTCATAGGAACATAGAAGCAAACAACTGCTTAGGCTCCAGGGCTATTGAAATGGTAAAGAAGGGGAGTCTGGCTTCAGTGATATGCAAAGATGAGTGTTTTGGCTTTGCACTCATTAAAGAAGGTGTTACTTTGAAGTTCAAAGTAAAAATACCCCCCCCCCAAAAAACCCAAAAACCAAGTTTGAGCAAAGGAGGCACCCTGTAATCTGCATTTTGTGCAGGGAAATTAAATTTTCTCAGGAAGGTCTACATTCCATGAGCTGACTGTTAAGTTAGGTGAGACATGCATCTTTCAGAAAGAAATGCATTCCACTGTCTCTCGTTGAAGCAAAGAAAGCACTTTTAAATAGCATATATTTGAGTTGCCTTCACAGGCAGTAATTGATTTTTAAAACTCATATATTTATTTTTAAACCATATATTTTGTTGTTAACTAGATACAGCATTTTAAAACACTAAATGCAACCAATATTACTAGGCCAAACTTTGATGTGTAGGAAAATCATAGTTCTCTGTCCAAAGCAACTCACTTCCTTGAGAAAGAGACATGGTAAGGACCTTGACATAAGCAAACATTTATGTGAACTGTGCTTCAGCCGACACATGTTTATGTCAATCAAAACTCGACAAATTTAATAATAAACAATTTTAATAGATGGACATAAGCTATGAGATGAGTGGTTTTACTTTAGTATATATCTTGATTTTATTTAAATTATAGCCAACTTGATTACATACGAAATTAACTAAAACTTATAATAAGCTTTATCTTTTAAAAATTAAGACATACTCATATACCACCTGCTATCTACTGGCACCTTTTAGGGTTTGTCTTAAATTTCTAACTTTTTCCATTTGGCAACAAACATTTAAGACATTCTTACTTTCCAAATCCTTTCTTATCCAAAGAAAACCAGTTTTGTTTCCCCGGTTCACTTTTCCAAGTATTTCTTTACTAGTTTCTTCTTTTTATTCTTTTATATTTCCTTACTGATATTTTTAACACTTAGAAGAAAACATTTGAACTCAAATGACCGAGCTCAGGGCCGAGCACTATCCTTGGGATTTCTCAAGGCTTTTGCTCTACCACTTGAGCCACAGTGCCACTTCCAGCTTTTGTTTCTATGCATGTGGAACGAAGGAGTCAAACCTGGGTCTTTCTGTATGCACTCTAGCACTAGGCAAAACTCCAGGCCCCATGGGCCAAATTTTGTCGAGTGTGAGTGCTCTCATAGGGACATAAAAGCAGACAACTGCTTGGGCTCTAGGGCTATTGAAATGGTGAAGACTGTGAATCTGGCTTCATTGTTATGCAAAGATGAGAGTTTTCTCTTAAATCTCATTACAGCTAGTGTTACTTTTCATTTTAAAGTAAAAATGCATCCAGCCAGAAAACAAGTTAGAGACAAGGGGCTCCCTGATATCTACATTTTGAGCAGGTAGATTAACTTTTCTGAAGAAGTGCTACATTCCTTCAGTTAGCGGTTAATTTGAGTGAGGGATGCATCTTTCAAGAAGAAATGCATTCTGCTGTCTCTTTGATGCAAAGATAGCCCTTTTAAATAGCATAGTTTGAGTTGCCTTGAAGGGCCTCCATTTCCTTAATTTATCCTTCTTCATTTCCCCTAAAATGACTTTTGTTCCCTTAATCTTAAGGGAAGTACCTGATGGACTATCTCCTGTATTTGCTGTAAGCTGACTGTACCTTATTTTCCCTAGTTGATTTGACTTCAGGTCCCTCAAAATGACTTTGTTCCCTTAATCTTAAGGGAAGTGGATGGACCAGTTTAAGCTTGGGTCTTTGGTACCTATTTACCACGTCTCATTTTCCGTTAGCTATCCTGCCTCATTTTCCCCTTAAATTAATTCAGTCCCTTAACTTTAAGGAAAGTTGAGGGGTGAAGGTCTGTCTTCTGTAACTGTTTCTAGCTGAGTTGGGTTGTTGAACCTGCATAGCTAGAGACAGGTAGTTGTCCTATCTTATGGAGGGGTGACATGGGAAGGTCCATTATTGGGTTGCCAGGATCACACATCATAAGGGGCATTCTTTGACTCTGAACTGTCAAGAAAGACAAGTGTTAGGGAGATAATAAGCCTCAAACATAAATTAAGGCAGAGCAGATTAATATTTTCCCACATACTAATGCCATATGATAAACAGGTTTTTCACCAAGAGGCTCCAGACAACGAAGAGGTGAGGAGCTCATTAAAGGAAAGAGCAGACAAAGTGTTCAATATTATACTGTACATCATGTTCATACTTCAGGTATAAATATGGTAGATAATCTGCAAGCATTCAGTGTCAATGTTATGTCACTTACCAATTATGGCATATTGAAAGAAAAAGAATGGCATAAATGCTTCTGAAATATGTTCCATACAGATATTCATATTTTGGTGATGATTTTGCCCAGTATTAATTTCTCTCTTCCTAAAGTTGATAGTAAGGTAGAAAGCAATTGTGCTTTGTAAAATCAGCAATTACATTACAAAGTTGTATTACAAATATAATTATAGTACAAAGTTGCCACTGAATTTTGAATATACATTTTAATATTTCATGTTTCTGGCATGCTGTTTGAAACATGGAATGGGTTGAATTAGTTCAGTATACAAGCAAATTCATTCATTCACTTTTTCTTTTAGTCTTTCACAAAGTTGTCTTTTAGGTTTTGAAAAACTATTAGCTTATTTAGTCCTTATTAACTATGTAATGGTAGGTCCTTTTAAACATAATACAAATGTACTGATAATGACTAATTTTGTACATTTTATTTATTTTGCACTACAACAATTTGTATGCAGAGCCTTTAACTTGTATGACTTTTATAACAGTATGACTGTTTCATTTGAAGGCAACTTGTTGGTTAAATTGGAGATGTTGGGGGCCTTCTCGGGAGCCCACGAAAAATCCTGGGAACACAGACTCTGGAGACTAGACTCTCAGTGCAGATCTAACTTTATTTTAGAAAAGGCACTCACTAAATACAGATCCAGCGGTGGCAGCCACGTCAACAAATAGGGACGTCCCTGAATATGACCATCAGGCAATGGAGTCCTGAGACAGCCCCCACTTGCCAGGAACTTCCGGAAACTCCTGCTCTAGGAGAAAGGGGCCAGGGCCATCTGGCTCCAGACTGTGCTCAGGAGCTTACTCGCTGGAGGGCAGGGAATCACACATAGCAAGCAGCCTGGGCTCCTATGCCACTAGATAGGAAGCTCCACATGGAGACAAGAATCTCATAACTTTTTTTTTCATCCTGTCTTGGGAAAAGAAGTTTCAGTTCTCAACTCTAGCGTACATGCATGGGCCGCTGATTCATAACACAAGTGTAGAGGGCATGAGATACCCTCCTAGCTAAATGGATTAAAATGTTCAGAGAATAATAAAAGGTAAAAACGAAGTACTGTTTTGATGCAGATTGAAATTCCATCAGTGTGATCTGTGTTATTGTTGCATGTCTTAGTATAGATGTAGAGATTTTTTCTGTTAATGCAAGGAAGAAGTAAAACTAAAAAAAAAGATAAGAGTATGTGGGGAGCCGGAGTGGCCAAGACGGCGCCTGTCCCCTGCCTCGCTCTTTGTCTCCTTATTTGGTATGTGAGTGCGGAGCCTTTGCTCGTTCCACTGAGTCTGCGCGTATGACGTCAGAGGCCTGACCAATCCTGAGTTTTAAAATGACCCTGGCAACAGAGCAGCCAATGGCAAAAGCCCCATGTTCCTTGATTGTTTATAAGCAGCTGCATTTCCCTGCCCCGCGCCCCTCTGCTTCAGCTCTCCCTTCAACCAAGTTGCTCTTCAATAAAGCATGATACAAGAAGGATCCTCGGGTGGTGTCCGTTCTTCCCTGCTGGTCAGGGGTGCCGGGCGCCGCAACTGGTGCCGAAAACCCGGGACCTGCGGAGGGGCCGAAGAGGATCCAGAACTTGACACGTGAAGAGGACTCCTTCTAGGTATGTTGTTCTGAGAAGTTCCTGTCTGGGTGCTTGTTATCATTCTTCCTCTGTGGTTCGTGTTTCTTAAAAAACAATGATATTATTAAAGAAGGGAGGAAGGTATTAATTAAGCACCAGGATAGTCTCTCGGAGTCATCGTACAAGGAAGGAGGGACCACCAAGAGTGGGGTAAAATATAAGAGAAAACAAAAGAATGGAATTGAGGGACTGCAGCCCTCACAAAGTACAGTGCAGGAGGAGGAGAGAAGAGAAAAGAAAAAACAGGAGGGACCAAGGAGCTCCCTCTACCCGTCCTTAAAAGAATTTCAGGATGATAACCAGTTCTCTGCCCTGACTTTATATGATCAGGATGCAGGAGAGTCAGATCAAAGCACAGAAAATGAGGGGGAAGGGCCCCCGGAGGAACTAAGTTCAAATGAAGAGGAGGAGTTAGAGGAACAGGCTGCCGCGTATGAGGCTGATAGATACAGCCCCAGGGGAGGATTTGGTGCAGACAATGGCCAGGGCGTTTCCCGACCTACCCCTTCTGCCCCGCCCCCCTGCGTCCCTAAGACGGGGAACTCCCTTATCGGTGCTCCTACCTGGTCTCGGCTGACCTCTGCTTTTCCTGTTTTTGAAGACTCCATTACCAGACAGAGAGTTCTGGAGCCAGTCTCTTATAAAACTTTAAAAGATCTTATGGCCTCCGCTCAACAAATTAATTATTCCTTATACCCGGCAACAAGTACAAATATTGGCTGCCTCTGTTGACTGGTGGGCAGTTTTGGTGTGCTCCTTTCCAAATATAATTGACAATCATTATCCCAAACATCCACTGCTGAATTTTGTGCGTGAAGATTGGGTGTATTTCCCCAAAGTTACGAAAAAACTGCCTCTGAGTAATGCCCTAATTATATTTACAGATGGGTCAAAAACAGGCCGAGGTGCCTATGTAGATCAAGGAAAAGAGCCAGTAACTTTAAATTTTCAACCAGAAACTCCACAAGTAGTTGAATGTCTAACAGTTTTAGAAGTATTCGGGAAATTTCCTGAGCCTTTTAACCTGTATTCTGATTCACAATATGTAGTTAATGCAGTGGCATCCCTGGAAGTCGCCGCCTCCATAAAAGGTAGCAGTACAGTTTCAAATATATTATCCCAACTTCAGAGTTTAATTTTACAAAGGAAAAATCCTTTTTTCATTGGTCATATTCGGGCACATACTGGCTTGCCTGGTCCCATGTCAGAGGCCAATGCCTTAGTGGATTTGACTGCCAGAGCCCTGGTGGGCCTTTCCCATAATTCTGTTCAATTAGCACGAGATTTTCATCAACTTTATCATGTTTCTGCAAAAACCCTTCGTTATAAGTTTTCCATTTCACGCCAACAGGCTAGAGAAATTGTTAAAGCTTGTCAATCCTGTGTAGTATATCACCCCTCTTTCATAATTGGAGTTAATCCTAGAGGCCTTTGCTCTAATGCCTTATGGCAAATGGATGTTACCCATGTGCCTGAGTTTGGCCGGACAAAATATGTTCATGTTTCAGTGGACACTTTCTCTGGCATATTGCATGCCACGGCCCTTACAGGGGAAAGGGTGTCCCATGTTAAAGTTCATTGCTTGGAAGCCTGGGCAGCATGGGGAAAACCATTAAAATTGAAAACAGATAATGGCCCTGCTTATGCCTCTGCCGGATTTTGCTCCTTTTGCACTCAAATGCAGGTAGTTCATTCTACTGGCCTCCCTTACAATCCCCAGGGTCAGGGAATTGTGGAACGCGCCAATAGAACACTTAAACAACTTTTATTTAAACAAAAGGAGGGAATAAGCCGAGATGCCTCCCCCAGAGAAAGGCTGGCCATTGCACTGTTTACCTTAAATTATGTAACAGTGGATGACAATGGACAATCAGCTGCTGATCGGCATGCTGGCAAAATGGCAATACCACCCACACAAAAAGTAATGTGGAAAAATGTTATCGATAATAAATGGTATGGACCGGATCCTGTAATTCAGAGATCCAGGGGAGCTGTTTGTGTTTTTCCACAGGGACAGGAATCCCCCCATTGGGTGCCGCAGCGCCTCGTAAGGATATTGGAGGAAAATCAAACGCCTAAAGAGGATGATGCGAAACAAAATCCTGGGAATAACCCTGTTAATAATTCTTCTGCTGCCACGACTTTGGATGAAGAGACAGAAGGAAAAAAGCAACAAGGAAAAGACGATGTGGGCAGTGATGAAGACCTTTCCATTACCAATGCCTGTGACTAATGCTTCTTCCATTTTCCCCTTTGTGCCACCAATTCTTCCTTGCAACTTCCCTAGGACTGCAAGGTTTCCTATGCCTTACCCTGTCAAAAAATCTGTCCTTCTGTGTTAGGCTGGTTTCTCAAAAATTGGGTCGCTCTGATTAATGTATAGTTCTGGCAAGGGAAGGGTTGTGAGGTTTTCTGCACTTGTTCCAGAGGCGGACCTTCCTGTTTATGTTTTTACTCTTTAAAGCTTCAAGTAATGATAGTATTTTAAATTGTTCTGCCATAGAGTGTAAATTGAGTCAATGCTGGAGCCGTTGCCTACATTTGTTCCAGTTCCTGTGAATGTTTGTTGCAGTTTGTTTTGGGTTTTGTGTCTTTAGCCTTTGGTTGCTCTGCCAAATGAGGTCTCCAAATAAGAGAGAGAGAGCAATGCTTGTTCATGCACTCACTGCCTTGGAGCAGGGACACTCCCCCAAAATTTGGCTTGCAGCTTTAAAGGCCAACTAAAACTGCCCTGTACTGCCTTTGCACTCTCGAGACCTTAGTCTATTGCACAAGGAATAGGAGTATAGGCAGCCAAGAGTTGTGAAATGTTGGACAAAGTACCACTCCTGACCCTAACAGGTCAGGGAGAGCATGTGCGTCAGCATATGGGTCTGCGCCCCTAGCCCATCTCCACAAAGGGAAAAGAGGACCTGGAGGGGAGGGATCCAGGGTTGGCCGCCTGGGTCACTCCTCTAGAGTAGGACCTCAAGTTTTACTTTGGAGGACAGCACCTCTACTCTCTTCACAACAGGTATGTTGGCCTGCTGCGTTAAAACAGAAAGGGGGAGATGTGGGGAGCCGGAGCGGCCGAGACGGCGCCTGTCCCCTGCCTCGCTCTTTGTCTCCTTATTTGTGAGTGCGGAGCCTTTGCTCGTTCCACTGAGTCTGCGCGTATGACGTCAGAGGCCTGACCAATCCTGAGTTTTAAAATGACCCTGGCAACAGAGCAGCCAATGGCAAAAGCCCCGTGTTCCTTGATTGTTTATAAGCAGCTGCATTTCCCTGCCCCGCGCCCCTCTGCTTCAGCTCTCCCTTCAACCAAGTTGCTCTTCAATAAAGCGTGATACAAGAAGGATCCTTGGGTGGTGTCCGTTCTTCCCTGCTGGTCAGGGGTGCCGGGCGCCGCAAGAGTAGAATTAGACATAGCATGAATCTGAATTTGTAAGTCTGAAATGCTGAGGACACATTGTTTGAGTTGTCTGGAATATAGACAAATTTAAACTTTACAATTGTGCAGATACATCGCTGGGATGTCCAAAGCCACCCTGTTTTGAAGGACAATTTATCATTACTTTTACCTCTGAATTTAACTAAGAAATTGCTTTAACACTTCCATTGAAGGCTTGCTGGAAATAATAGTTGAAGAATGTCATATGCCATGATGCCCTTCAGGCCAATAGATGGAATGAGTACAGAAGCCAGGTGATTATACCAGTGGAAAACAAACGTTATCCACCCTTACATAATGCTGAAATTTGCAGCTTTATTAGTTGCATTCAGGGGAAACCCTATCCTCTCCACCCTGGCAGCAGCTACAGCTGGAGATTGCTCCCACAAAGCCATTTGGAGCTGCCCAGTGTATATTTTGTCTCAAGGCCAGGTGGTAGCCTGTCAGTGACCTTGACTGTTAGTACAATATTATAATCAATGAGAAAAACGTAACCTAGTCTTAGTACTTTTTTACTACTTATAATAATATGGCTAATGAGGGTAGGGGTGGGGAAGGGAAATGGCTACAAAAACATGTTAAGGGGTCGCAATGATTCTTAAGTAATGCACCTTTTATGTTGCGAATATTAATTACAATTAAATATAAAAACATGGAAATTCAAAAAAAATATTAATATGGCTCAGCTGTTCCCAACAGATAGAGTCCTTTTCCTCATTTGCACTATAGTGTGGCACTTGAAAATATTGGGCACATTACAAAAATGAGGTTTGAACTTTAGCCCAGGGAATAATAATCAGAGTATAATGTCTTAATAAAACAGAATCTTCTATAAATGCTTAAAGAAATGACAAAACTGGAAACTTTCTCAAACCATCCATGTCATCTGCTTAAGTCTCTTTGCTTTTCAAGAGGAATCTCAAATCTTTTGCAGGTTCCCAAGCACAGAACTCTTAGGGATCCTTCTTGGATCTAGATGAATCTGAAATCTTGAAATTAGAATCAAAGAAATATCCCAGCAGAAATGTCAGACAATTTTACAGAAGTATTGAGAAGAAGCATATAGGATCCCTTCCATGTAGGTAGAAGATTATCTGAAGAAATTTGGGCACAGAAGGGATTAAAGCCATTTTTTCTTGTATAGCAGGCCAGTACAGCTTGTTCAGCACTTGAGTCTGCAAAGGCATTTCCCTGGCTGATTAGAGAATCGTATCTTGGTTGAACCTTAAAATGTTTAACCACTACCGATATAGGTTTCCAGACAGCCTTTAAAAGAAAAGATCACAGGTCCAAGATCTCTCATGGAGTTACAATAACAATAAAGTATATTTAGAATCTGTACAAATATATATTATGTTCTCTCAACATGAAGGTGTGAGATCTTTTTAGTCCAAATAGCCAGGTATCCTACTGAGGCTTCAATGATATTTTTCGTAGTAACTTTTCAGGCTTTTCTTCATTTGGTGAACAGCTTAATTTATGAGGAGAGTGCCAGATCAACATTTATAACCAAGTACAGTCTTATGCATCTAGATATAGGGGTCCAGGATTTTAAGTTCAAATTATCCCCCATTTGTCCACCCTACCTTCTTTACTACCCATTAGAACAGGCAAGTGTATAAGTTCCTGCCCCATTACAAACTAGAAAGACATGGGCATTAGGTAGGATACCTACAAACTATTTTCCTGCGACCTTCCTGATTTGATTAATTTTGAGGGCCAAGCAAGTGACTTCAAGATCTGACCCCATCTCGGCCATCTCGACAGTACCTTTTACTGCTTCTAGCATTTCTGCTATCTGAGTAGTGCCTTTAACTGTCTCTAGATACTCCTTCATTTTGTCCCAGGAATGTTTTTGCATGCTAGGATAAATGTCCCATTAGCATTTCCCTTGGTCAGTCACTGGACTTGAACTCAGTGCCTGAGCACTGTCCCTCAGCTCTCCATCTCAAGGCAAGGTACCTGTCACTCAGATCCCACCCCTGTACTGCTGGCCTTTTTGGGCACTCTGTGGGAAGTTTAGAAATGGCAGTCTCACACTGACTTTTTTCTGCCCAGGCTGGCTTTTAATCACAGTTAGTAGATCAATGAGTGTTTTACAAATTCTGTTTTCCTCCAATTAAAGCAACAAGTTGGTCCTTAGAAGTAGGCTATAATCATGATCTTACCTGGAACTTATTAAGACCCAAAATTTGTCTGACATACTTGTAAGAATAATTTACCCATTGCTGTGCTGGCTGCAAACTGTTAAAGAAGATCTGTAAAAGCTAAACTGTATAGCAGACACAATGAAAGTTTTGAAACAGTAATTGATTTTTAAAACTTATATACATATATATATTTTTTAAACCCTATTTTGAGTTGTTAACTAGATACAGCATTTTAAAACACTAAATGCAACCATGTTATGCAAAGATGAGTATTTTCTCTTAAATCTCATTACAGCTAGTGTTACTTTTCATTTCAAAGTAAAAATGCATCCAGCCAAAAAAAAAGTTAGAGACAAGGGGCTCCCTGATATCTACATTTTGAGCAGTAGATTTACTTTTCTAAAGAAGTGTTACATTCCTTCAGTTAGCGGTTAATTTGAGTGAGGGACGCATCTTTCAAGAAGAAATGCATTCTGCTGTCTCTTTGAAGCAAAGAGCATAGCAAATAGCATAGTTTGAGTTGCCTTGAAGGGCCTCAGTTTCCTTAATTTATCCTTCTTCATTTCCCCTAAAATGACTTTTGTTCTCTTAATTTTAAGGGAAGCACCTGAAGGACTATCTCCTGTATTTGCTGTAAGCTGACTGTACCTTATTTTCCCTAGTCGATCTGGCTTCATGTGCTTCAAAATGACTTTGTTCCCTTAATCTTAAGGGAAGTGGATGGACCAGTTTAAGCCTGGGTCTTTGGTTCCCTGGAAATCATTTATTATGTCTCATTTTCTGCAAGCCATCCTACGTCATTTTCCTCTAAAATGAATTCAGTCCCTTAACTTTAAGGCAAATTGGTGAGTGCAGGTCTGTCTTCTGTAACTGCTTCAAGCTGAGTTGGGTTGTTGGCCCTGTCTAGCTAAAGACTGGTAGTTATCCTTGGCTGCGAGTTTATCCTAGTGGTAGAGTGCTTGCTTAGCATGCGGGAAGACTTGGGTTCGATTCCTCGGTACCACAAACATAGAAAAAAGCTGGAAGTGGTGCTATGGCTCACGTGGTAGAGCTCTAGCCTCAATAAAGTCCAAGGACAGTGCTCAGACCCTGAGTTCAAGCCACACAACTGGCCAAAAAAAGAAGAAAAAAAGAGACTGGTAGTTGTCCTATCTTATGGAGGGGTGACATGGGAAGGTCAGTTGTTGGGTTGCCAGGTTCCAACATCATAAGGAGCATTCTTTGACTCTGAACTGTCAAGAAAGCCAGACAAGTGTTAGGGAGATAATAAGCCACAAACATAAAGTAAGGCAGAGCAGATTTATATTCCTCTACATACTAATGCCATAGAGTAAACAATATGTTTTCACGAAGAGGCTCTAGACAACCATGAGGTGAGGAGCAATTAAAGATAAGAATAGAGTTAGACATAGCATTTATCTGAGTGTGTAAGTCCTTAAGGGCTGAGGAGACATTGTTTGAGTTGTCTGGAATATACAAACGTTTAAGCTTTACAATTTTGCAGGTACTGCATTTGGTTGTAGTAAGGATGTCCAAAGCTATCCTGTTTTGAGTGACAGTTTATTATTACTTTTACCTGTGTATTTAAATAAGAAATTCCTTTAACAATACCATTGAAGGCTTGCTGGATATAATGGTTGAAGAATTCCCTATCCATGATAGCCAGATGATTATACCAGAGGAAAACAAACCTGGTCCACCCATGTAGTAATGCTGAAATTTGCAGCTTTAGTTAGTTGCATCCAGGGAAAAACCTATCCTATCCACCCTGGCAGCAGCTAAAGTTAGAGGTTGCTCCCAGAAAGCCATTTGGAGCTGCCCAGTATTTATTTTGTCTCAAGGCCAGGTGGTAGCATATCAGTCAGTGGCCTTGAGTGTTATTACAGTTTTACAATTAGTGAGACAAATGTAACCTAGTCTTAGTACTATTTTCCCAGTATGGCTCTGCTGTTCCCAGCAGAGAGAGTCTTTATGCTCATTTGCCCTACAGTGGGCTAATTGCAAAATGCTGGGCACATTGTGAAAATGTTTTTTTTTTACCTTAACCCAGGGAATAATAATCAAACTATAACTTCTGAACATTACAGAGGCTTTCATAAATGTTTAAAGTAATGACAATTAAAACTTGCGAGCTTCTCAAAACATCCATGTCATCTGCTTACATCTCCAAGCTTTTCAAAAGGAATCTCAAATCTTTTTGAGGTTCCCAGCCACAGCACTCTTAGGGATCCTTAGATCTAGATGAATCTGAAAACTGGAAATCACGATTGAAGAAATATCCAAGAAGAAATGTCAGAAATTATACAAAAGTGTTGAGAAGAACCATAGTGTTCCTTCCATCTAGGTAAAAGTTTAGCGGTAGAAATTTAGGCACAGAAAGGATTAAGCCCTTGTAGTATAGCAGGCCATTGCAGGTTGTTTAGCACTCCAGTCTGCAAAGGCATTTCCCTGGCTGATTAAAGAATCTGATCTTTGGTGACACATGTTTAACAACTACCAAGCTTTTAAAGGAAGAGATCTCAGGTCCATGTTTTATTATACAGAGACAATACCAAGAAAGTATATTTTGAATGTGTACAGATTCACATTAATATCTCTCTACATAACTGTGTGAGATCTATTAAGCCTAAATTGCCAGGTATCATACTGAGCCTTCAGAAGAGTGTTTTCTCTGACCAACATTCAGGCCTTATCCCATTTTTCAGAGCAGATGAATTTATATGGCCAGTGTCAGATCAACATTTATAACCAACTACGGTATTAAGCATCTAGATATAGGGGTTCAGGATTTTAAGTTCAAATTATCCCCCATTTGTCAACCCTAGCTTCTTCACTACCCACTATAACAGGCAGGAGTTTAAGTTCCTGCCCAATTAAAACTTGGAAGACATGGGCATTAGATAGGTACTTAAAAAATATTTTTCTATTACCACCCAGCCCTGATTACTTTTGAAGGGCTAAACAAGTGATTCTGAGATGTGACACCATCTCTGCCATCTCAGCAGTACCTTTTACTGCTTCTAGAATTTCTGCCTTCTGAGTAGTGCCTTTAACTGGCTCTAGATACTCCATTTTGTCCCAGGAATATTTTTGCATGCTGGGATAAATGCTCCATTGGCATTATTCTTGGTCAGTCACTGGACTTGAATTGGGTGATTTAGCACTGTCCCTCAGCTCTCCAGCACCTGTCACTCAGATCGCCAGCCCTGTACTGCTGGCTTTTTTGAGCACTCCGTGTAAAGATTGGAAGTGGCAGTCTCCTAGGGACCTTTTTCTACCCAGGCTGGCTTTCAATCACAGAATATCAATCAGTCTTTTACAAATGCTGTTTTCCTCCAATTAAAGCAACAAATCTGTAAGTATGATCTTACCTGGAACTTATTAAGACCCACAATTTGTCTGACATACTTGTAAGAATAATTTATCCATTGCTGTGCTGGCTGCAAACTGTTAAAGAAGATCTGTAAAAGCTAAACTCTATAGGAGACACAATAAAAGTTTTGAAATAGTAATTGATTTTTAAAACTCATATATATTTATTTATTAAACCCTGTATTGAGTTGTTAACCAGATACAGCATTTTAAAACACTAAATGCAACCACTGTCACTAAGCCAAACCTTGCATATATAGGAAAACCATAGTTCTCTGTCCAAGGCAACTACTTCCTTGAGAAAGAGACATGGTAAGGGCCTTGACATAAGCAAACATTTAAGTGAACCTTGATTCAGTTGACATATGTTTATGTCATCAAAAACTAGATAAATTTAATAGTACACAATTTCAATAGATGGACATAAGCTATGAGGTGGGTGATTTTACATTAGTATATATCTTCACCTTATTTAAATATTAGCCAAATGAGGGCCGAGAGTTTGGCCTACTTGTAGAGTGCTTGCCTAGCATGCACAAAGACCAGAGTTTGATTCCTCGGTACCATATACATAGCAAAAAGCCGGAAGTGGTGCTGAGGCTCAAGTGGTAGAGTGTTAAACTTGAGAAAGTCCAAGGACAGTGATCAGAACTGCCAAAAAATATTAGCCAAATAATTCCACACAAATTTTACTAAAACTTGTAATAAAATTTATCTTTTAAGAAATTAAGACATACTCATATGCCATCTACTACCTACAGGAAGCTTTTAGGATTTGTCTTAAATTTCTATCTTTTTCCATTTGGGAACAAACATTTAAGACATTCCTACTTTCCAAATACTTTCTATCCAAAAGAAACCAGTATTGTTTCCTCAATTCCCTTTTCCAAGTCTTTCTTTAATAGTTTCTTTTTTTTACATTTTCATATTTCCTTCTTGGTATTTTTAATTCTTAGGAAACATTTGAACTCAAGTGACAGTGCTCAGGAACTGAGGGCTGTCCTTGGAATTTCTCAAGGCTTGCGATCTACCACTTGAGCCACAGTGCCACTTCCTACTTTTTTTTTATGCATGTGGTACCAAGGAATTGAACCTGGGTCTTCCTGTATGCACTCTAGCACTAGGCTAAACTCCAGGCCCAATGGGCCACATTTTGCAGAGTGTGGGTGCTCTCATAGGGACATAGGAGCAAAGGACTGCTTGGGCTCCAGGGCTATTGAAATGGTGAAGACTGTGAATCTGGCTTCATTGTTATGCAAAGATGCGTGTTTTCACTTAGGTATCATTACAGCTAGTGTTACTTTTCATTTCAAAGTAAAAATGCATCCAGCCAGAAAAGAAGTTATGTGTTATCTGTATTTTGAGCAGGTAGATTTACTTTTCTAAAGATGTGTTACAGTCTTTCAATCAGCTGTTAATTTGAGTCAGGGATGTATCTTTCAAGAAGAAATGCATTCTGCTGTCTCTTTGAAGCAAAGATAGCACTTTTAAATAGTATAGTTTGACTTGCCTTCATAGGCCTCAGATCCTTAATTTCTCTCAAGGCCAGGTGGTAACCTATCAGTCAGTGGCCTTGACAGTTAGTACAGTATTACAATCAATGAGACAAACATAACGTAGTCTTAGTAGTATTTTCCTACTTACAATGATTGTTAAGTAATGCACCTTTTATGTGGCGAATATAATGTAAACTTCTATTAATTAAAATAAAAATATAAAATAATGGAAATTCAAAACATAATAATATGGCTCAGCTGTTCCCTGTAGAGAGAGCCCTTTGGCTCATTTGCACTATAGTGTGCCACTTTCAAAATATTGGGCACATTACAAAAATGAGGTTTGAACTTTAGCCCAGGGAATAATAATCAAAGTATAATGTCTTAATATAACAGAATCTTCTATAAATGCTTAAAGAAATGACAATTAAAACTGGAAACATTCTGAAACCATCCATGTCATCTGCTTAAGTCTCCTTGCTTTTCAAGAGGAATCTCAAATCTTTTGCAGGTTCCCAGGCACAGAACTCTTAGGGATCCTTCTTGGATCTAGATGAATCTGAAATCTTGAAATTAGAATCAAAGAAATATCCCAGCAGAAATGTCAGACAATTTTACAGAAGTATTGAGAAGAAGCATATAGGATCCCTTCCATGTAGGTAGAAGATTATCTGAAGAAATTTGGGCACAGAAGGGATTAAAGCCATTTTTTCTTGTATAGCAGGCCAGTACAGCTTGTTCAGCACTTGAGTCTGCAAAGGCATTTCCCTGGCTGATTAGAGAATCGTATCTTGGTTGAACCTTAAAATGTTTAACCACTACCGATATAGGTTTCCAGACAGCCTTTAAAAGAAAAGATCACAGGTCCAAGATCTCTCATGGAGTTACAATAACAATAAAGAATATTTAGAATCTGTACAAATATATATTATGTTCTCTCAACATGAAGGTGTGAGATCTTTTAAGACCAAATAGTCAGGTATCCTACTGAGGCTTCAGAAGGAAGTTTTTTTCTTACTAACTTTACAGGCTTTTCCTCTTTTGGTGCACAGCTTAATTTATGAGGACAATACCAGATCAACATTTATAACCAACCACAGTCCTATGCATCTAGATATAGGGGTCCAGGATTTTAAGTTCAAATTATCCCCCATTTGTCCACCCTACCTTCTTTACTACCCACTATAACAGGCAAGAGTATAAGTTCCTGTCCCATTACAAACTAGGTAGACATGGGCATTAGGTTGGATACCTACAAACTATTTTCCTGCAACCTCCCTGCTTTGATTAATTTTGAGGGCCAAGCAAGTGACTTGAAGATCTGATCCCATCTCTGCCATCTCAGCAGTACCTTTTACTGCTTCTAGCATTTCTGCTATCTGAGTAGTGCTTTAACTGTCTCTAGATACTCCTTCATTTTGTCCCAGGAATGTTTTTTTTTTGAATTTTTTTATTGCAATTAGTAAAAGGGTTACATGATATTTGCCAGATAGAAGGTGCATTAATTCACGTACATTGATACCCTTTCACATGTCTTGGTCCCCATTTCCCTCCCCCCCACACCCCCCACCCGTCTTGGTTTTCCCCACTTCCCTATCAAATTTCAAATAACCAAATACAAATAAATTCAATATATCAGATAACAAAGTGAAATACTATAACAATATGAGATAACCAAGGGACAGCAAAGGAGATGAGAGACAACATAGTACATTAAGGACAACAATCATTCGTTATATGGCTTTTGTTTCAATATCCTGGAGGTCCTTTCAATTAGCTTCACATTATATGTCCTTATGTATCAAGATTTTGCTCTATTGCAAATCTCTGCTAGTAGAGCCCAAGGTTTGTACTGATTATGACGAATGAGGGAAACCATTGAGCCTAAGTTCCTTTGAGTCTGGCTTACTTCACTTAATATGATTTTTTCTTAGTCTTTCCATTTCCTAACAAATGGGGCGATGTCATTCTTTCTGACAGCAGCATAGAATTCCATTGTGTACAAATACCACAACTTGTTGATCCACTTAGTCCCAGGAATGTTTTTGCATGCTAGGATAAATGCCCCATTAGCATTTCCCTTGGTCAGTCACTGGACTTGAACTCAGTGCCTGAGCACTGTCCCTCAGGTATCCAGCGCAAGGGTAGGTACCTGTCACTCAATCCCACCCCTGTACTGCTGGCCTTTTTGAGTACTCTGTGGGAAGTTTAGAAATGGCAGTCTCACAGGGACCTTTTTCTGCCCAGGCTCACTTTCAATCACAGTTAGCAGATCAATGAGTCTTTTACAAATGCTGTTTTCCTCCAATTATGGCAACAAGTTGGTCCTAGAAGTAAGCTGTAATCATGATCTTACCTGGAACTTATTTAGAGACAAAATTTGTCTGACATATTTGTAAGAATAATTTATCCTTTGCTGTGCCGGCTGCAAACTGTTAAAGAAGATCTGTAAAAGCTAAACTCTATAGGAGACACAATAAAAGTTTTGAAATAGTAATTGATTTTTAAAACTCATATATATTTATTTATTAAACCCTGTATTGAGTTGTTAACCAGATACAACATTTTAAAACACTAAATGTAACCATTGTCTCTAAGCCAAACCTTGCATGTATAGGAAAACCATAGTTCTCTGTCCAAGGCAACTACTTCCTTGAGAAAGAGACATGGTAAGGGCCTTGACATAAGCAAACATTACGTGAACCTTGATTCAGTTGGCATATATTTATGTCATTAAAAACTCGAAAAATTTAATAGTACACAATTTCAGTAGATGGACATAAGCTATGAGATGGGTGGCTTGACCTTATTTAAATTATATCCAACCTAATTATATATAAATTTTACTAATAACTTATAATGAGCTTTATCTTATACAAATTTTAAGACATACTTATCTACCATCTGCTTCCTACTGGAACCTTTTAGGGTTTGTCTTAAGTGTCTACCTTTTTCCATTTGGAAACAATTGTTTAAGACATTCCTTCTTTCCCATCCTTTCTTATCCAAAGGAAACCATTTTTCTTTCCTCAGTTCTCTTTTCCAAGGCTTTCTTTACTAGTTTCTTTTTTTTACCTTTTTATATTTCTTTATTAATTTTTTAACTCTTAAAAAACCTTTGTACTGAAATGACAATGCCCATGGATAGAGAGAAGTGCTCCTGTCCTGAGCACTGTCCTTGGGCTTTCTCAAGACCTACATTCTGTCAGTTAGCTCTTAAGTTGTTTGAGGTATGCATCTCTCAGGAAGAAATGCATTCTTCTGTCTCTTTTGAAGCAAAGATTGCACTTCTAAATACCATAACTTTGAGTTGCCTTTACAGCCCTCAGTTTTTATAAGTTATCCTGTTTCAACCCCAAGCCTTTTTCCTTTTTTTAAAAGCAATGTATTTTTTTTATTTTCAAGGTAATGTATAGAGGGGTTACAGTTACATTCGCAAGATAGTAGGTGCATTACTTCTCACATATTGGTACCCCTTCTTATGTTTTTCCCCATTTCCCTCTCTTCAACCCCTCCCAATCATCTCTTTCCCCCCTTCCCTTTCCTATTTCACATAAATGAATAATATACCTTGTAACAAAGTCATATACAGTAACAATATGAGATCAACCAAAAGGAAACAAAGGAGAATAGATATAATATAGTACATTCAAAACAACAATCACTCAAGATAAAGCTCTTCTTTCCATATCCTATAGACCCTTTCATTTAGTCTCATCCTATATGACCTCCTGTATCTAGGTTTTATGCTATTTTAATCCTTTGCTAGGAGAATCCTATGTGCATACTAATTATTACAAATGAGGGAAATCATTGAGCCTATGTTCCTTTGCGTCTACCTTACTTCATTTAATATGATTTTTCCCAAATCTTTCCATTTCCTTACAAATGGTGCAATGGCATTCCTTCTGGATGGCAGTATAGAATTCCATTGTGTATAAGTAGCACATCTAATATTTATTCAAGTGTCTATTCTTGATATCCTAGTAGTCACTTTCTAATTCCTAACTTACAATTGTTGAATTAATTGTTTCATATACTATTATTCTTTATATATATATATATATTATTGTAATTAATAGAAGGGTTACATTTTATTTGCCAGATAGAAGGTGCATTACTTCACATACATTGATACCCTTTCTCATGTCTTGGTCCCCATTTCCCGCCCCCTAACCCCCATCCCTCATCTTGTTTTCCCCCCTTCCCTATCCAATTTCAAATAACCAAATAAGCATATATACAATATATCAGATAACAAAGTGAAATACTGTAACAATATGAGATAACCAAGGGACAGCAAAAGAGATGAGAGATAACATAGTACATTAAGGACAACAGTCACTCATTATATGGCTTTTGTTTCCTTATTCTGGAGTTCCTTACATTTAGTGTCGTACTGTTTGGCATAATGTCTCTACATTTTGTTCTATTGTAAATCTCTACTAGGAGAGCCCAAGGTTTCTACTGATTATGACAAATGAGGGAGACTATTGGGCCTATGTTCCTTTGAGACTGGCTTACTTCGCTTAATATGATTTTTTCCAAGTCTTTCCATTTCCTTACAAATGGGGCAATGTTGTTCTTTCTGACAGCAGCATAGAATTCCATTGTGTATAAATACCACATCTTGTTGATCCACTCATCAACTGAGGGACATCTGGGTTGGTTCCCTATCTTTGCTATAATAAATAGTGCTGCAATGAACATCATTGTGCTAGTGGATTTAGTGTGCCCTTGTTTCTGGACGATTGGGTAAATGCCAAGTAGTGGAATTGCTGGGTCATAGGGAAGCTCTATGTTTAGTCTTTTGAGGCACTGCCATACTGCTTTCCATAGTGGTTGAACGAGTTTGCACTCCCACCAGCAGTTTCATATACTACTATTCTTTATCAATAGGCATAATGCTTTATTTGTAAACTGCCAAAGCACAATATCTCATAGACTTAGAAGTAATTAAATTTACCACTGCTTTAGCTAATTAGTTCTTAATGATTCCTCTTTTAATTTCGATGTATGCCACTGAAGGGGCTTGAGCTCAGGGCTTGAGCACTCTCCCTTGGCTTTTTTGATCAAGGAGAGCACTCTACTACTTGAGCTACAGCTTCAGTACTTTTTGCTAGTTAACTGTAAATACGAGTCTTATGGATGTTTTGCCTAGGCTGTCTTCAAAACTTTAACCTCAGATTGCAGGCTCCTGAGAAGCTAGGATTACAGGTGTGAGCTACTGGTGCCTAGTGTAAGCACCTGATTGCTGAGTGACATCCTCTAGGGATACCTGTACTCAATGTGAAATATTTACAAACTTCTAAATTGACTGTCATAATAGCTGGCAAATATGCTTTTTTATATAAATGTTATTGTCAAGGTGATGTACAGAGTGTTTACAATTGTATACGTAAGGTAATGATTACATTTCATTTTAAATTTAATTTTATTGTTACAATGATGTACACAAGGCTTATAGTTACATATATAATGTAATGAGTATATTTTCTGTCAAACATTGTTACCCCCTTCCTTGTTTTTCTACCACTTCCACTCCCCATCAATACCTCCCAACAGCTCCCTCAAATTATAAAGTTTATTTCCAACATATTGTCTTGTGAGTATTGCTGTTACATTGGTTCACCCTTGTCCTTTGTCTCACCATTTTGTTGTTCCCCTTCCCTTTCCCAATTTAGGTAAACGTATATCTAATATAAAGGGTACCAAAATCAATTACAGTGACAACAGTGGTTTACAAAAGGGAAAAAAGGAGAGGAAAAAATACTTTCACATAGTATATTAGCAATAGCAATCACATGGGACAAGAGTGTGACCTAGTGGTAGAGTGCTTGCCCAGCATGCACGAAGAGCTGGGTTCGATTCATTAGTACCACACACATAGAAAAAAAAACTGGAAGTGGTGCTGTGGCCCAAGTTTTAGAGCTCTAACATTAAGAAAACCCAAAGATAGTGGTCAGGCCCTGAGTTCAAGGCCCAGGACTGGCAAAATTTAAAATAACACCACAAAGAAAAACCTCTTGTTTCCATACCTTGGAGTTCATTTGTGTTAGCATTATTTTATATGGTCATATGTACATAGTTATTGAGCTAATGTGATCCTCTGCTGAATAGTGTTACCTTTTCCCTCATTTCCTTCCACTTCTTCCCCACTCACCCCCCTAAGTTGTATTGTTCATTTCCAACATAGTGTCTAGTGAGTATCATTGTTGAATTGTTTCATTCTTTTTTCCACTAATTCTTTGCATCCCCTTCTCCTTCCCAAATCAGAAAAACTTATATACAAGACAGAGTACAGCAATCAAAAACAGTGACAAATGTAATAATATAGGGAAAAAAATAAAAAGAAGTAACTGCTAGGGGTAGGGGAAGGGAAATGTGGACAAAAACATGAGAAGGGGTAGAAATGTTTGTGAAATAATGCACCTTCTATCTGGCAAATCTATTGTAACTGTTAAGAGGAGCAGGGACTGGTGCCATCTGGAATGCCTAATAGTTCCCCGCCCCATTGTGGAAGGTCGACAATGGTACAGCCCAGCCACCTTTGCCCTTCCAGGGAGGGGCAACCTTGACCTTCTCCCCACCCCCCATGAAGAGGGATATCTGCTTGGGTGGAGGTGGGCCTGCTTTGTGGAGACCTGCCCAATTTGCACGCCAACTCCAACTAAGGTGATAGGTAAATTCAAACACTGGGCTGTAACCCTATTGGCTACCTGCGTGTGGCCGGAGATGACTATGGTCCCTCTGTGTATGTAACTATCCCATTGGCCACCTGTGTGTTGCCAGGTTTGCCAGGTTCGACCGCATGGGTTTTGCCCTTAAAAACCCAGCATGAGGGCTGCTCAAGGTCACAGTGTCAGCTCCTGAGTCTGCACTGTGTCTCTGGCTGGGCAGTTCACCATCTACTTCCCTTCTTATATAAAAGACTGTCTCTGTGTGGTAGACTCTGGTGGGACATGGAATCCCCACCTGGAGGGATGTGGAATCTCCTCCTCGTGACCCCCCATAACAATAACCATTCTATTAATTACAATAAAAATATATTAAAGAAAAATATAATAACTGCCAACAGTTCAAAACAACCCTGGTTTCCATTTCTTGAAGCTCATTTTGATAAGCATCATTTTATATAGTTATATACACATGGCTGTTGAGCCATTGTGATCCTCTCCTAAGAATGTCCTCCCTTGTTCTCAGGATGTGAATGCCTAGAGCACTGGTTAATTAATCATGTCCAAGTGTCATTATTTGTCTTTTATCATCCATTGGATTAACTTATAGATTTATAGAAATATTTTAGTTATTGCAAATGGGGGAAACCATGCAGCCTATGTTCATTTTGATCTGGTTTACTTCGATTAATATAAATTTCTCCAAGTCTCCCATTTCCTCATGAATGGAGCAATGTAGTTCTTTCTGATGGGAGCATAGAAGTCAATTAAACAGAAGAGTTTCTGCATGGCGAAGAACATAGCTGGCAAGATAAATAGAAAGACCATAGAATGGGAGGTGAGATGGTTTCTCACAGACTTTTTTGCCTGGTCTGGCCTTGAACCATGATCCTCTAGATCTGATTCTCCCCCCACCTCTCTTATTTTTCCAGACATAGGGTTTGAACTCAGGGCCTGGGCACTGTTAAGTTTCCTTTGCTCAGGGCTAGTAATCTATCATTTGAGCCACAGTGCCACTTCTTGCCTTTGGGGGGTAGTTTTTTGTACATAAGAATCTCAAATACATTCCTGCTTGGGCTAGATTTGAATTTTGATCCTCGGATATCAACCTCCTGAGTAGCTAGGATTACAGATGTGAGCCAAGAGTGTACAACTCTGATTCTCTTGAATCAGATGAGCAACATGAGTCACCTGTGCTGGACTCTAATATAAAACAAGCTTATTCTTCTGTCAGTCCTAGGACTTGAACTCATGAGTCCGGGTGCTGTCTTGAGTTTTCTCCCCCCCACCCCACATTTCTCAAGGCTAGCATTGATCCACACCTCCATTTCTGGACTTCCATGTGATTAACTGGAGATAAAGAGTCTCATGGCCTTTCCTACCTCAACTGGCTTTGAACAACAATCCTCACATCTCAACCACTCTACGATTACAAGTTTTAGCCATTGGACAGGCTCTAATAACCTTTCCATGGAAATTACATGCATGGTTTTAGAACTAAAACAGGCATGTACACAACAGAGTAAACTGTATTATTTCAGTTACCACTGAGGAGTAGGACTGAAAAGAGGATAATTGATTTGATTTGATGTATCTAATTCTGTCTAGCTCTGTCTGTCTCTCTGCTTACATACATATTTAATATATCTGCTTATGCATATATTTAGTATATATACATATATGTATATATTTCTGTATTTTCAGGCACTGTATTAAAAACAAAGTATACAACGTGTGTGTGGGGAGGTGGAGCTGTGGCTCAAAGTGGTAAAGCACTAGCCTTAAGCAAAAGGTCTCAGAGAGAGTACCCAGGCCTTGAGTTCAAGCCCTATGACCAAACATCAATTTGAAAATATAAAAAAAGAATACTGTATCCTTTTATTCCCAAGCATGCCCCTTTTTTCATGATTAGGAAAAATGTGTGTGTGTGTGTGTGTGTGTGTGTGTGTGTGTGTGTGTGTATGTGTGCGTGCAAATAATTGGGGTGAAAAGAATAAAAGGAAAATTTTCCTGTTTTACATGAATTTTAGATATCACTTTTGAATGATGAACTCATGAGAACACATCTCAAAGTCAATTTGTATTGACCCATAGGAATGGGTCAATAGCAAATGACTTTTTAAAAAATATATCTGTCAGTAAATCTACTTTTTATGGCAGTCCTGGGGCTTGAACTCTACCACTTGAGCCACAGCACCACTTCCACCTTTTTCTATGTAGGTGGTACCGAGGAATCAAAATCCAGTCTTTGTGCATTAGCACTAGGCCAAACTCCTGGTCCCAATTTACAAGTTTTTGATGTTACATCTTCCTTTCCTTTTCAAAAGCTTCCCTCAGTTGTCTTAACTTTAGCCTTTCCCACTGCCGCGTACCCTTCCCATGAATCTAGATCATTAATTATTTTACTTCTCTTCCATTCATATGTAAAACATAAGGTTCCTGGAATTAATTGTTCTATCCATGATAGACATATTAATTCCATTTAATCCTTCTTATAATCCTATGAGAAGAAAATATTATCTTAATTTGAAGAGACAGAAGAGAGGTTAAATAAATGGTAGCATTACAGTTATGCAGTTTAAAATGAGCATCTGTGTTTTTAACCACTATCTTGGACTTTTGCTCACTATGAGACCTACTCTCATATTTCTTCCACCTTACTGACCTGCTTCCTATAAATTATAAATTAGATCACTTTAGAATGTGATTTTATGTAATTGTTTTAGGGCTATTGATTTGAACACTTCAAAGAAGGTGTAAAATCCTCAAGGAGCAGTATCATTTCCTGTTATTTCTTTAGCTCTCATACCTGATAGCATGGAACTGCTTGCCTAAGACACGAACAAGATTCCATGGGTTAAAATTTTCAACAGAAGTCTCTTTTCTTCTGTTTTGATTATATACCATAATGAGCAACTTATTCAATGTAATTAAAATGACTCATGAGTCAACGTTCAAGGATATTTTGAAATATTGGACAAAGAACTCAGGAAATATTTTAATTTACTCACCTCAACCTCCTCAAAGTATGCCACCATATAATTTATCAAACTCTTTTAAAGCAAAAGGATAAAAATTTAAAACTAGATTGTTTTGTTACTCTCTAACTCAGATTTCTATGCAGTGTTTTGTGACTTAGTAAACAATATAGTCAGAAAACTTTAATTCTAGTACTAAAGTGTTCTAGTGATTTACTGAATTAATCACGATTATTTTAAGTTCTTGATTTGATCATACCAGAATGCCCTCCATAAAATTTTAGGCTGGGGCCCGGAGTTGGCCTAGTGGTAAGTTGCTTCCCTAGCATGCATGAAGACCTGCATTCGATTCCTTGGTACCACATACCTAGTAAAGGCTGGAAGTGGTGCTGTGGCTCAAGTGGTAGAGTTCTAGACTTGAGAAGGCCCCAAGGTCAGTGCTGAGGCCCTGAGTTCAAGGACCAGGACTGGTTAAAAAATAGATTGGTTCTGGTACTGATCATTAGTTTCTCCTCTCCCCCTCTCCCCCTCTCCCTCTCTCCCCCTCTCCTCCTCTCCCCCCTCCCCCCTCCCCTTCTCTCTCTCTCTCCCTCCCTCCCTCCCTCCTCTCTCTCTCTCTCTCTCTCTCTCTCTCTCTCTCTCTCTCTCTCTCTCTCTCTCTCTCTCTCTCTCTCTCTCTCTCTCTCTCTCTCTCGGCTTGATCTGAGGGCCTCAACACTGTCCTTGGGCTTTCTCAACACTAGCGGTCTACAACCTGAGCCAGACCACCACTTTCAGCTTTTTTTGTATATGTAGTATTGAGGAATTGAACACAGCCAGGGTTTTGTGCATGCTAGGAAAGTACTCTATCAATAGGCCACACTCCTGCCCCTAATTTTTCTCTTTAGACTGCAATTTTCTAGCCTTTTATCATAGTTGTATTTGTGTTTTGAGAAGCTATAGTTTTCTCTGCCCTTAGTTTCTTGATTTTCTCACCTTGCTATGTGTGTGCCTTGAGAATCCTTCAGTAGAATCTGTGCTTTGCATTTGTCTAACTTGGAAAACACAATTCTTGTCCTTCAGTCACACTGATGTATACATATGATATTGAAAGCATAGGAGCCATTCTAAGACAGGGAGCCAGTAAGTCTTGCTTTAGCTTTTTTCCCCTAATTTACTTTATTGTTGTTTGACAGGTGATATATAGTGGTGTTACCTTCACACACAACAGGTAATAAGTGCATTTCCTTTCGTATAGTGTCATCTATTCCCTCATTCTCCTTCAGTCCTTCCCTCCCATCTGCATACAGGAGTTGCATAATTCACTTTCATAATGTCCAGTGAGCTCCACTACTCCACTTCTTCACTGTTTCTGTGATTCTGTAACCCCCTTACCTTCCAAAATGTGCATATAAGTCCACGGAATATAAGGAAAAGCAAACATCAGAAAAAAATAAAAATAATAAATTCAGAAAAGTCCTTTGTTATCTTTGGGTTTCATTTCAGTATGCTTATTATTTATATACATATGAGGAGGCTCTCCTAAGACTGTCCTATTTCGGTGTCAGTGTATGTGAATGTCTATTCTGTGTATTTTGTCATATTAGATCTAACTTCTGCATATCCAGGAGAACATGAAGCATTTGGCTTTCTAATCTTGACTTACCTCACTTAACATAATTTGTTCTATGTCCATTCATTTCCTTCCAAGTGATGCTATTTTATTCATTCTAATGGGCTGTGTAAAATTTTATATATATAGATGTATATAGGTGTATGTATATATTGGTACCATGTATATATTGGATCCACTCATCTATTCATGTATTGTGGGGCCTCTGGGTTGTTTCC
Organism: Megascapheus bottae; assembly: GCF_031878675.1. NCBI lineage: Eukaryota > Metazoa > Chordata > Mammalia > Rodentia > Geomyidae > Megascapheus > Megascapheus bottae. The sequence continues at coordinate 54,468,655 of NC_143547.1, forward strand.
AAATCATAGCTATTGTGAATACTGTGGCAATGAAAATGTATATGCAAATGTCCTTATCACATCCTGGCTCATGATGCTCAGGGTAGATGTCAAGGGCTGGCTTGTACAGAAGGTCTATATTTGTTTGGGTTTGTTTTGTCATTCCTGGGGCTTGAACTCAAGACCTGGTCACTGTCTTTGAGCTTTCTCAAGGCTAGCCCTGTATCACTTGAGCCATAGCACCAGTTTCAGCTTTTTCTGTGTATGTGGTACTGAGGAATCAAACTTAGGGCTTTGTGCATGCTAGGTGAGCACTTTACCAGTGGGCCATGCTCTAGGTCCCTATATTTAGTTTTTTGAGGACCTTCCAGACTTCTTTCCAGAGTAGTTGTACTAGTATACATTCCTATCAGCAGTGCAGTAGGGTTCTTTTTCCCCCACATCCCAGTCAGCATTCAAAATGTTGGCCAATCTTACTTCAGTATTACGGCATCTCATGGTGGTTTTGATTTGCATTTCCCCTCCCCTTGTTTGTGTTTTCTTTATGTGTGTGCTTAAGGCTATGAACTTTGCCCTCAGCACTGCCTCTGCTGTATCTCAGTGGCTCTATTGTGATGTGTTTTCATTTTGATTGAATTGTAAGAACTTTCCAGTATCTTCTGGGATTCAGGTTATTCAATAGTGTGTTATTCAGCCTTCATGCATTTGAGGGATTTCTCCAGAATCAAACCCAGGGCTTCGTGAATGCTAGGCAAGCACTTTACCACTAGACTATGATTCCTTCCCAAATCTGAAAGTATTTGTTTAATGTATTTAGGTGCTCCACTTTTTGTTACATATTGACCAGTACGATTTTCTTTCCATTGATCACTCCCTTTATTAATATGTAATGATCTTTCTAGTTACTTTTAATGAAAAGTCTCTTATCAGAAATCAATATGTCTACTCTTGCCTTCTTGCAGGGTGCATTTACATGGCAGGTGGCTGCCCTTGCTTAACCGGGGGCTAGCTCCCACTGGGTGGACGAGCCCACACTGGGTCCCTGGAGACAGAGAGCACCTGTGCACATGCTCAGCCCAGGCTAGCTGAAAGGACTTTTGTCCCGGTGGCCTCATAATGCAAGCCAACAGGTGGAGTGAGATTGGAGGAGGTGAGGAAGGGCCCTGGTCTCTTTGTTTTCTTCACATGTGGTGTTGCTTCTTTGGTGAGAAAAAGAGAGGTCCAGGTCAAGCTTTGTGACTCACCACCAGCACTGGGCTCCGGGAGTGGGGAGAGCGATGAAGGACACCAGAAGTCAGGGTATTCACTGATTCTACAATTGGTCGTGGGCTGACTGGGTGCTGTGGAAGATCTGTGAGCCACAGCTCACCAAGGTGGGTTCTAGTATCCCAGGCTGCCCACTCTCAGCTGTGTATATTGTGGACTGAGCCCGTGGAAGCTCTCCCGGTCTGAGTGTCAAGGTGCCTTGTCTCTGTCTTATTCTGAGCTGTCCAGGTCTGCCACTGTGGGAGTTTTCTATGTTTGGGTGCTGCAGTCCAATGGTGATGATGAAGTTTCAGGTAGCTGCAGGCTGCTCTTGCAGTTCAGATACAATGGTGCCGCAGATTGGGGTGTAGGTGGGGTTCTTAAACACCCTTAAGTGTACAAGTTATGAGATTTTTTTTCAGTTGCTGTGATTATCTGTTTATATATGTGTTGTGTTCTGTCTCTTGGGGAGAAGTGCATGTGACTACCGCATATCTGTGGTTACATAGAGCTTGTGTGATTCCCTAATTTTTTTCACTACCTTATTCTTCATGTTGGTGTTTAGTTGGTTTTAGTGCACCTACTGGGGCTTGAATTATAGGCCTCTTACTTGCTCATCTCTAGGCCCTCAGAAATAGCTTTCTACCATTTGAGCCACACCTCCAGTTCTGGCTTTTTGATAGTTAATTGGCAATAAGAGTTTCATGGATTTGTCTGCCTGGGCTAACATTAAACCTTGATTCCCAGATCTCAGCCTCCAGAGAGCTACAATTACACCTGTGAGCCATCAGCACTTGGCTCCAGCAGCTTTTGAAAATGTATTATAGTAAATGTACATATCCAAAGGATGAAGTATATTATTTCAATGTACAATGTATAAGAAACAAATATGAATAATTGGAATATCACCTCAACTTAAAACATCATTTTTTGTGTTAGAAACACTAAAGATAATTTCTTCTATTAAAATGTGGACAACAAATGATTTTCAATTATTGCCAGCATATTGTATTATTGAGTTTTTCTATTTATTCCTTCAGTCTAAATTCTTCTACTCAATAACCAACTTCTTTCTTCACCTCTCACAGCCTTTCTCAAGCCTCTGATAATCCCCAAACAGTCCCATGGTCTCAGTCAAATTCTGTACATACATGTATATATATATATATATGTTTATACACATCTATGTATATGAACATTTTAGGACTAGACTATACATTTGAGAGAAAAATATATGAACTTTGTCTTTCTAAACCTGGTGTACTGCATTTAACATGATGTTCTCAAGTTCCATCCATTTCTTTTCAAATGCCATAATTTTATTCTGTGTGCTTGAATAATACTCATGGATGTGTATGTGTGTATCATATTGTTCTTAATCTATTCATCATTTGTAGGACAGATGGGCTGTTTCCAAACCATGGCTTTGTGAATAGTGTGGAAATAATCATAAGTATACAAATAATACCATTGCATTTTGGCTTACATTCCTTCATCTATATGCCCAAGAGTGATATTGCTAAATCGTATGGTAGTTCTACTTTTGCTTTCTTGACAGATTGCCATACTGCTTTCCATGATGGGTACTCAACCTGATTTTGACAAAGAAATCCAAAGCATACAGTGAAGAAAAGATGGCCTCTTTAACAAATGATGCTCAGAAAATGATACATCCATATGTACAAGACTGAAACTAGATCCTTATCTTTTCCTGGACTCATGTCAATCAAAGGATATCAAGGATCTTATGTAAGAAATGAAAAATTGAAACAATTATGAGGAAAACAGCTAGAATGCATCTCCATAGGCAGTAGCTTCATGAATAGAATTTCCATAGCTCACAAAATAAGAGGAAGAATTGATACTTCAGATTCCATCAAACTAAAAAGCTTCCATAAAGAAAAGGAAACAGTCATAGAGTGAAGAAACGGCCTATAGAATGAGAGAAAAATCTTTGATATCCCTACATATCTGAAGAAAGATAAAAGAAATAAGCTCCCTAAGAATCAAATAAAATTGCAGATCATCAAATTAAGTGAAATAAGCCAAGACTAGATAAGTACTGTATGTCATGTTTGTCTGATATGCAGAAATCTAGAAAGAAAAGACAATATGAAAAGATGAAAAGACTATTATCAAAGAGGAAATGGAATAGGGGAGGGGAAAGGTTGAAGAGGAGAGGCTAATAGTGCATAGTATCAAAGTATGGTATGTGCTAACTGGAAAATACCATAATGAAACATTATATTGTAGAATTTATTTATACCCATTAAAACTGCCAAAATCAAATCCAATATATAATGCTTTTCCTTGCTCAGCAGATTGATGCTCTACCATTTGAACCATGATATCCCAAGGCCAATTGTTGTTGTTGTTGTTTTTTGCTGGTTATTTTGAAGATACGGTCTCACTGATTTTTCTGTCCAGGCTGACTTCAATATGCATTCCTCTGCATCTCAGACTTTTGAGTAGCTAGGTGTACATTTAGGAACCACAAATACCTGGCTAAAAATAATGTGATAGCATTATCAGAAAGCTACTTCCAGAAGCCTGGGGTACCTTGTACCAGAAAGTGTACGCAGAACGTATAAGTGACAAGAGTAATTTATAGATTTTGAACCAATGGAAACTGACATAAATATACAAATCCACTGGTATTTTTAGAGGAAATTCATGGAAAAGGGCTGTGTATCTTACAGCAATTTAGACAACACTCTGTATGTTATTTTTACTTAATATTAAAATAAGACCTTGACTGTTATCAGAAATAGAAATGCACCAAGTGTTTACTTTTGAAAAATGAGCATGTATATTTTCACAATAGTATGCAAATTCTATAATAGGGTAGATTTTATTGCTATGGTATTATAAAACAAGATTATCTTTAGTAACTAGATCTATTGAGAATGCTTACGTTGTACTGGGTTAAGGTGGGCCAGATTTAAAACACTATCTCTAGCAGGAAGGCACAAATGGGGATGCTCATAAAATTGCCATTTTATTGGTGGCTAGAAAGGAGGAGTGGAAAATAAATTGCAGTAATGGCTAAAGTCCAAGCAGGAAATAGTATAGAATATACATGCCAGTGGTAGGAAAAATAGTGACTTCTTTAGATACACAAGGGGGGTGTATACAAAGTCAAACAAAGCTTGTAAGATCAGCTAGGTGGAAAATATACAGTCGATATGACTACAGTAATGTCTACTGCCATCTTGAAAAAAAATGGAGAACTGAGGATAGTAAAACAGAAGGAGGGGCAGGGAGTATGGCCTAATGGTAGAGTGCTTGCCTAGCATGCACGAAGCCCTGGGTTTGATTCCTTGGTACCACATACATAGAAAAAGCCAGAAGTGGTGCTGTGGCTCAAATGGTAGAGCTCTAGCCTTGAGAAAGATCAAAGACAGTGCTCAGGCCCTGAGTGAAGTCCCAGACTGGCAAAAAGGAGGGAGGAGGGAGGTAATGAGCAAAGGGGAGAGAGAGGAAGAGAGAAAGAGGGGGAGAGGAAGTAAGAAAGATGGAGAGAGCAAGAGACGGTCATAAGAGAGAAAGAGGGAGAGAAAATTCAAATCAAGTCAGGTATCCTAAATGGATTATACCTGTATTAGTTACCCAGTCTTTCAATTCACTCTATTGTCCTTTTTCCTTCCTGGTAACTTTCTTCCACATCTTTCTTCCCTCGTTTGTGTCTGCTTTTTCTTACCCTTCATCTATTTTCCTTGCCAGTGCTATCAAATGATGTCTCAGATTATTGTTTAGCAGTCTGAGTGACTATAAGTTCAAAGATCTATGAGTTTTGACCAGGAGGCAAAACCTATATTTGTCCCAATATGCATAAGAATTTTTTTGCTAAATATAGCATTTAGTTCTACAATAAACATATTTCTAGGAAAGCAACACATTGAGCTGACTGAACAATATACATTTCATAAAAAAGCTATGTGTGTTCTATATAGAAGTATAGATAATGAGGAACAGGTACACACACACACACACACACACACACACACACACACACACACACACACACGTTAACTAGTTATTAAGAAAGGCTTGAAGGAAAAAGTTCAAAATCCACATCCACATACCTCCTATATAAGCCACACACCACTCACCTCAGTTCAGATTGCTGCTGGAAATTGCTTTACTCTTTCAGAAAATAACTAGGCTGCTTAAGTTTCTGCCTTTCTCTCACCATGGCTGATGACAGGTTTCTACTGACTCGGATTTTGTTCTTCTCCTACTGTTTGCTGACTGCACATTGTTCACAACGTAAGAAATTTTTAATTGTTTTATTTCTATTTATTTCTCTTAAAGATTGAATGGATGGATTCAATTTTAATTAGAAAGGGAACCAACTGAGTAACAGAATTCATGCTAAAGAAACTAGGTAGTGTTCTAAGCAAACATTGAAATATCGGATTTTTTTATAGGTGCTCATTTTGGAGAGGAGAATGTTCTCTTTTGACACTAACATGTTCAATCTCTGTGGCAAATGTAAAATATGAAAAATTCTCAATTCCAGTAACTAAAACTTTTGACTTGTGCTGATAATAGCTCTAGGCTATTTACATTTAACAATGCTTTTCAGAACATATAAAGGAATATATAAAGAACACCAAGTTTTTCAGAAATGTTTTTAATTGTTATATATTTCATATAAATACCTATTCATATGAAAAAGTTATGTGAATCTCCATAAAAAGTAATAAGTAAAGAAATGATATAAATTACATCTCTCTATAAAATACAACCTAAAGTTTTGGCCAAGCTAAAAAGTACAATTCTTTTCTGAGAAGTATTTGTTGAAAACATATGTGACTTAATTTCCCTTAGCATTACAATTGAACTAATAATTCCGGTGAGGGATTACTGTAATGTTGGTTATTTGGGGGGCAACTTATGCTGTTTGCAGATTTAAAAATAAGAAACTTTTCAAGAACTATGTGCATTTTAACTTACGAATTCCATTTTGTTTGTTCTGCTACTCTGTTTCATTTGGTGATATGTTTATGTAGCATAATAAACGTGTATGTCATATTTTATATTAGGAAAATATATACCAGAAGGAGCCAATGACTCCCTTTGGATTCCGATTTTTTAAATCTCTTCTTGGTATTTTGGCTGAGGTTTAAAGTAATTCAACTTTCTTGAAATCATATATTCTGTGCTAGTTTATAGGTCCTATGATTCTTAACAAACTTTCCTCCTTACTTATTTTCAGACTCTAGAATAAACTTTTCTCAGTTCAAACTGAAGACACAATATTACAGCCATGCCCTTGGCAGAATGACTCTCCATGGTACTCTTGAAAATTCTAAAAGGTCTTTAGGCATAGGATTGAAGGGCTCTCTACCACCTCTGGCCTACTAGGACAGTGACTATGTGGTCTAATTGTCTAAATCATTTTACTTTACAAGTGAAGAGAACACTATTAGCAATGATTCCAGAACAATAAGCATGAAGTGAAAATATCCTAGCAAACCAAATATGTATGTTGAGCCCATCTTTGGATGTTTCTGCTTTGTCTTCTCTTAGTTAAAAGATTATACGCCTCAGGTCAAAATAATTTTATTTCAAATAGTAGATGCACTTTGGATCATAATGCTATGAATTGACATTTTGTTTTGTCCTGGGACCAGGATTTGAGCTCAGGGTATTGAATAGTCACTTGGCTTTTTAACTTAAGCCTGGCATTTTAACACTTGAGCCACAGTTCCACTTTCAGCTATTTGGTGGTAAGTTGGAGGTAAGAGTCTCACAGAATTTTATGCCCAAGCTGGTTTCAAACTGTACTCCTCAGATCTGAGTCCCCTGAGTATTACAGAAATGAGCTACAAGCATCTGGCTTTGTACTGAACTTTTAAAACCATGCTGTAAAAACCACCAGGAGCAAAATAATGAGAAGAAACAACTTTGCGTATTCATCTTAAATTTTGACACCTAGGTTTTAATAAATACATATTTGAATAGTCTCAAAGCACTATAGTTACTTTCATTTTGGAAAGTTAAGATTCTTTAACAGGAGCAATTTTTCTAGCCTGCAGAAATTCTCAAATGTGCAATATGAGTTTGAAACATTTGTTTACGTTGTTGAGGGAATTTTTGAATTTTTACTCTTTACAGCCAACTGCACACATGTGAAAGACTTTGAAGACTGTCTAGGGAATGCAATAGATTTCTGTCCACAGAATATTACTTGTACCTGTAAAGATGGAGAGCCATTTTGCAAGTAAGTATATATATATGTATATATATATATATATTTACACACATATACACACACTCATATATATATATATATATTCTGCAAAAGAAGAGCAAGCATGATACATTATAAGTAATACATTTCATGCTGGCTTTTCTTGCAATATTTACTGGTATAAAATTTGATTTATATGCAAAATTTTTATATGTACAATTGCTATTTTAAAAATTATATACTAGGGATGGGAGTCTGGCCTAGTGGTGGTGTGCTTTCCTAGCATGCATTAAGACCAGGGTTTGATTTCTCAGTACCATATACATGAAAAAATGCCGGAAGTGATTCTGTGGCTCAAGTGGTAGAGCTCTATCCTTAGGGCCTGAGCAATGTCCTTGGACTTTCTTGAGCTCAAGGCCCAGGACTGGCAAAAAATGGAAAACAACCTAAAAATGATATGCTAAAATTTTATAATTGTAACATAAACGGCTTATGTTAACTTTATAAGATTACTACTATTCAAAACTCCCAAGCAGGAAAATCCATGGTACTTTTATCTCCAATTAGCCAGCAGAAAGTAGAAAGTGAAGCTGTGGGTCAAGTGGTAGAGCACTAGCCTTGGGAAAAATAGTTCAAGGACTGTGCCCAAGCCCTACGTTCAAGCTCCAGGATCAGCGCGCACACACACACACACACACACACACACACACACACGTCTTTACAATTGCTAATTACTAAATCCTATAAACATAGTATCTATTTTGAAATTTTTCTCTACCAAGTTGATTACTTCAACTTATTTTACAGGAATATCTCAATCTGGAACATAACTACACTGAGATTGGGATAACCCTGAAAATATTTAAGAGTTACTTTCACCGAATATTTGTGTTCTGGAACAACATAGACCTAACATATAGAGTGTCTCTAAGGAGCCCTAAGACCAGAGAAGGAGAGACAGATAGATGTTGGATTTCATAGAGAGCCATTTATTGGAACACTTAGCGGTAAAAGTACAGCCCTGGGTGGCAGCAAGCCTAGCTAAATCCTCTAGTTTGTGTCAAAAGGAGCGGCATATACATGCATTAGGACAAAAGTGATTTCCTCCTATCTGGAAAGTACTTTTTTTTTTTTTAGATTTTTTTAAAATATTTTTATTGTAATTAATAAAAGGGTTACATGATATTTGCCAGATAGAGGGTGCATTAATTCACATACATTGATACCCTTTCACATGTCTTGGTCCCCAATTCCCTCCCCCCCACCCCCCATCTTGGTTTTTCCCCTTTCCCTATCCAATTTCAAATAACCAAATACAAATAAATCCAATATATCAGATAACAAATATATCAGATAACTGTAACAATATGAGATACCCAAGGGACAGCAAAAGAGATGAGAGATAACATAGTACATAGTACATTAAGGACAACAATCATTCGTTATATGGCTTTTGTTTCAATATCCTGGAGGTCCTTTCAATTAGCTTCATACTATATGGCCTTATGTACCTAGGTTTTGCTCTATTGTAAATCTCTGCTAGGAGAGCCCAAGGTTTCTACTGATTATGACAAATGAGGGAAACCATTGAGCCTAAGTTCCTTTGAGTCTGATTTTTTCTAAGTCTTGGGAAGTACTTTTTATATGTTCAGGTAATACCATAAGGGCTGGAGGTATGTCTCAAGAGATAGAATATCTGCCTAGCAAGCACAAATCCTGGTTCTACCAAAAAAGAATATACCCACAGATAATATCAGAATAAGGTACATTTCAAGAAGTGAGTGGTTACTTGTAAGGCTCCTCATAGCATTTTAAAGCTTTTTTGTCTACTTACAGTTTGGCTGGAGAAATGTGCAGGAAATCTACTAGGGGTACTCTAGAGCAATTCTGATTGTTAGGACTGAAGGTGAATACAGTCATGTCAAGCAAAGCTCTTCATTGCATCCCTTATAACCAACTTTTCAAATCTCTCATGCACCCTAATTCCTGGCGCCCTGAGCCTGTGAAAGGAATTACCATTGTCTAGATAGTATGCTGTGAAATAATTTATCTAACTTGGCAGTAGAATTCACAGAAGTGGTAATGACACAGGCATCCGAAGAGGCATAACAGATATGCAACAAGAAATAGATAATTTTTCCCACCAGAAAACATAGGGATCAAGTCAGTGTCTTAAGCATCTCTCCTTAATAAAGAAACAGAAATTATATAAAACATCAGCATATATTTTTGCAGTTTCTGGGGAAAAGAACAAAGACGAAAAGGCCAAAGCCAACTGGGTGAGGTGGCTCAAGCCTGTAATCCTAGCTACTCAGGAGGATCTGAGGATCACAGTTCAAAGCCAGCCTGGGCACTAAAGTCCATGAGACTGTTATCTCCAATTAACCATTAGAAAACCAGAAGTTCTGTTGTGGCTCAAGGGGTAGGGCAGTAGCCTTGAGCTGAAGAACTCAGGGACAGCGCCCAGGCCCAGAGCTCAAGCCCCAGGACCAACAGACACACACACACACACACACACACACACACACACACACACACACACACACACACACACACACGGTAAAGCAATGGTTAGAAAGACAGTTATTTAATGAGGACTTGTAAAGGTAAGTATACCATCAAGAAAAATGCTGCTAGTGGTATCATATGTTAGACAGCACAGCAGTAGCAGCTTGGTGCTCACATAATGGAATATACCTCAGATGTTGGCCCACAGAATAGAGTCCCTCAGTGATATCTAAAAGTGATGTGGATTCAGGCTCTAGTAGCTCACAACTATAATCCTAGCTACTCAAGGGGATTGAGGCTTGAAGACAGCCTGGACGGAACATCCCAAAAATAACCAACAAAAATCTTATTAGCAAGAATAATATATGATGTCCTTTGCAGGGAAATTAATGGACCTACAAAAACTCCTGTTAAGTGAGATAAGGCAAACTCAGGGACACAAACGACACATGGTTTTTCTAATGTGCAGAAGCTGGGACATGCTAAATTAGACAGGTCTTTAGTCATTCACACTCAGTGAAAACAAAGGAGGATATTAAGAGAGGAACACAAAGGTACAATGCCTGTGTGCATCTTGATCATAAGTAATATTTATGAAAATGAATCACACTAAATTGAAACAAGATGCCTTTTTTTACTGCTGTTTTTGTTTTCTTCTCTTTTTGGCCTGTTTGTTTATCTGATTTTGCAAGGGTAAGGGGTGGGAGTACTGAAACAGAGGGACAATGGTACTATCTAGACCCTGTGTTGAAAATGAACTGTACAACTTGTGGGTGGGGACAGGAGGGGAAACAGAGAGAGTGAAGAAGTTGCATCACTTTTATAATAACAACAAAAATAATTTTTAAAAGTCAGGCTAAGGTATGGTTCAAGTGGTAGAGCACCAACTGTAAGCAAGAAAGGTGAGCAAAAGTTCAAGACTGTGAGTTCAAGCTCATGGTTCCCATATACACTTAAACAGACACTGATGATTAATATCACAAGGCTGGCTGTAGTGCCCCAAAGGTTAATGCCCCAAAGATTTTCTTTAGCTGACTTGGCATAGACTGTGGCTAGAGGTCCAGAGTCCAACAGAACCAATTGGGACTGAAGTTAGGAGGGTTGGAGTCTTATCTAATAACAAGAAACTACAAAGTTAATCAGAAGGAGCCAGCCAGTGAGACCAAAGTGACTTGACATATTCCCCTGGTTTAGATGTTTGTGGTCAACAAGTACTATCTATGCATTAACTCCGGCAGTATAGCATCTGGATTTACAGCTTGAATATGGATGTTTGGAGCCAAAGCTAGATCCCCCAGGTATCATAGGGATATGGTTCATGACAGCCGTGATAAAAAATTAAATTTTGCTAACTGTCCCCTGGGTTAAGGAGGATTGGGCTAACAGGATCCATATCTGTTGCTTTAATAAGCTGTTCTTTCTCCACCAACCCTGCTGCCCTGATGAGTGCATGGAACATGGAGTTACTCATGACATATTACATGGGGTAGCTTAATCTTGGACACCATATCTTGTAAAGTAGGTGTCCTGGCCCCAGATATTCTGTCCCAGGCATCCATACATTCTCAAGACACATGGCAATGAATTTGGTTAGCTCTCTTGCTAAGAAAGGATTTCATAAGGCCAGTGTATACCGCTAATTCACATGCCACAGTGCCTAGCAATGATCCTAGCTCATGTATTATTGCCAATCAGATCAGCCATGGCTCTTCTCATTTGCCTGATTTTTCTCCTATATCTAAGATATTAGTGGTAGGTGGTACTGCTGTGGCAATTCAAACGCTTCTGTTGCCCTTGCTGGGGAACCCATTTGTAAACCGGTTATTTCCAAGAGTCTAGGTCACCTTCACACACACGCCCATTTTACCTGTAAGATGACTGGGTTACTTGTAAGCTTGGGTTGTTAAGGCAGTTCCACTGAGAACTAGGCCTATCATCATGTACATAAGGTGCTGTGAGGACATGGCATGGTTATAAATATACATGCCACTGATTTAGAATGGCATCTGCAGTAAAGTGGACTGAAGTCAGTGAAATAGGGCATCCTTTCATACCTTTTAGGTACAGCAGGTCACAGTTTCACCAGCAAAACCTTTGTTGATGACTATGTGTAGTGGACATTGTGCTCCATAAGGAGGTATATCTACTTTTCATTTGTTCTTAGAACTGTGACCAAAAGCCTAGAGGTAGCTTTTGTTTTTTTTTCTTGCCAGAAGGTCTAACTGAGGCCATGTATCCAGATAGTAGCAATATTGGCACAGCTGGAAAACAGGTGTCTAGAGCCTGTGCTTGAACTATGAACACTTTTGCTAGGTTACATGATGAATCTAAGCTGGCCAATAACCAAAGTGTCTTTGTAAGAGCCAGGACATCATTTATTTTCAGGAAATGGGGAAGTTTTTCTTTTTTTAAATTTAATCTTACATCATGTCTGAAATCAAACTGGTCTTGCTTGACCAGTTCACCCCGGAATTTCACAGGTAGTCCAAGGCCTTGAATCATGGGGTTGCTAGCTCATATATTCTTGCATAGTTGAATCTACAACCACTGGACTGTATCCTATAACACTATAATCTTCACCACGTGGCATGATAGCATCACCAGTGTAATCAGACCAGATAATATCGGTAGGGAAAAATCCATTGCCTTTC